>NC_135785.1:163233544-163541044 GCF_051106095.1 Pogona vitticeps
GGAAGCAAAAAGTAATCAAATAAAAGAACAAAGTAAAAGTAGCATTCTAAATAATAAGATGTAGAAAGAGTCATTCAATGATTATCTTATCTATAAAGGTGGTTTAGCTGTTCTCTGTCTTAGGTTGGACACTTGCCCATATCCAGAAAGGAGGATGAAAGGGACACTTGTTGATTTGCATAAAACCGAGATGTAAATATTGCTGTAAAATTAGAATTTTTTTAAAAAAATAGAATTTAAACATAACTGCAGTGCATCTCACTTAAGTGAGGAAGAGGATACATGTGTGAATTGTGTGCTTGCTGCTATCCATGGCTAGGGAACACCCTAGCTACCCTGCTCTCTTCCCATAAGCTTCTTTACCTCTAAATAATATGTGGGTTGAGCTTCTACAGGAGGACATTTTCAAAAAGAGGACAGCCTTCTGATTGCCTTTCAAATGCAAGGCAGCCTTCCCTGAAAGAGGACATGGAGACACTCTGCTACTAACTGTGCAGACCAAGACTCGGAGGCAGCTGTGAGCTTTTATCTCTGGTTGTGGAAAAACAACAAGGGGAGTGGCTACTCTTAATCTCTTTGGCATTCCTTCGCGTGAACTGTTGAGGTCATGGATCCTCTTCTGAACAGATAGCATTCTCTATTTCTAACAGTCTATATTAGATTGCTCCTCTATATTACCTGCTGATCTAAGATTCTAGAAACTAGCCATACTTTTATAGGTCTTTTCTTTGCCCCAGGTCAGAATAACCTAGCTTGGAAAGCACTCAATCAGCTACTGGGGAATAACAACCAAGCTCTGGAACATTGGGATCACCCGACTGAGGACGGTTGTCTTCCTTTTAAGAACTTGTGCTGCACCCTCAAAGTTTTGAAGGACATAGACCAGTTGACCTGAAATGGGCCTCTCTTCTCTGCCCAGAGGAGTAGCTACACCAATGGAAGTCTCCAGGGCCAAATCGTGGAGTGCCCTTTGCTGCATCAGTACTCACTCACTCACTCACTCACTCACTCACTCACTCACTCACTCACTCACTCACTCACTCACTCACTCACTCACGTATTTATTTACTTACTTACTTACTTACTTACTTACTTACTTACTTACTTACTTACTTACTTACTTATTTATTTATTTATTTATTTATTTATTTATTTATTTATTTATTTATTTATTTATTTATTTATTTATTTATTTATTTATTTATCTGACTTATATACCACCCATCCAGAACGTGTCTACTCTGGGCGGATTACACAAAAAATAAACTATGAAAATATAAATGTACTAAAAATATGACACAATTTAACAACAGAATCCAAGATGGAGAAGATAAAAGGAAAAGGAGAATAGGCTAGGTGATGGCTGCAGGGAAGGCCTGCCCATATAGCCATGTCTTCAAATTGGTCTTAAAGGCCCTCAGCGAGGGGGCCAGATGGATCTCTACAGGTAAATTGTTCCAGAGATGAGGGGCCACTGCCGAGAAGGCCCAATTTTTAGTTTTTTTTTCCCTTCAGACCTCTCTCGGCGTTAGGTCCCTCAGCCTCCTGACTAGAATGGGTGATATGGGCAGAACTAGGCAGAAGAACGTGTTCTGCCAAGTTTCAAGGGCCTAAACCATTTATGGTTTTATATGTAATAGTCGACACCTTGAAACTGATGTGGAAGCAAAGGTAGAAAGTGGATTCCATTGAGATGCCGTATCCTGGAGGAGGTGATGCAATGAAAATCTCAGTTTTTCTTACCTCTGCTGCAACAGCTTACTAATCCCCTGCCACCTTTATGGCCCACTCAATTATATTAGGTGTGCATGTGTCTTCTATACCCTGCAAAGCACCCAAAATACTAATAGATTGAGAGTGTAGACCATACACCACACCCCTTTCACCTTCCCAGCCTGCAGTGATGCCACCAGGTATGCCTCATTATTTGTGACAAACAGACATTGACTTTCTGTAGCTAGACTCCACTGCCTCACCATGTCCCCCAGAGTCTCTTGAGTGTTGTGAGCTCTGTGGCTGTCCTCCATCACAGCCACATTCAACAGGGCCCACTTGTATCCTGCTCTTGGGTAACTCAGGTGTACTTCAGTTCCCAGAAGCCTTCACCACCAGCTGTGCTGCTTGGGGTTTCTGGGAGTTGTAAACCAGGAACACTTGGGTTACCCAAGGTTGGGAACCACCGGTCTAAAGCAACACTTCCCCTCTTCTCCCTTTTAAATTAAATACATAAGGAAAGACCAAATCATAATCTGAACCATCATCAGGGAATGCTTTTTGAAAAGGGTGATTTTACTCAAAATATTTCAACCGTTGGGTTCAGAATATAGTTGTATATCTGGAGTAGGAGGCCCGTTCAAGTCAGTCGGAGTAGAATAAACAGGTTATATCTAGTCAAGCAGTTCCTTCCTTGTACTCACGGTAAAATATTTTTTTGGAGAGACTCTCCTTACTTGTTTTTAAAAAAGCAAAGCACATGATGTGGGGGCTGTAATTTGTAAGTAAGTAAGTAAGTAAGTAAGTAAGTAAGTAAGTAAGTAAGTAAGTAAGTAAGTAAGTAAGTAAGTAAGTAAGTAAGTAAGTAAGTAAGTAAGAAAGAAAGAAAGAAAGAAAGAAAGAAAGAAAGAAAGAAAGAAAGAAAGAAAGAAAGAAAGAAAGAAAGAAAGAAAGAAAGAAAGAAAGAAAGAAAGAAAAGTATAAATGGCATTGTATGTATGAATCTGTCCAATGTGCATCTCTAGGTCAGAATCAGTATGACCATTGTTTTTCCCAAAAATGCCAGACATAGTCGGCTGCTTCTCCCTTTTTAAACATTTGAGAAACGTTTTCATTTTATCAGGGGGAAGGGAGGGATTGTGGAAAGTCTAAAAAAGAAAACTGCACTGTAATCTTGTTGCAAAATTTAAATTGGTTGTTAGCTTTCTTGTGTGGATGTGTTTGGGGGTGAGGGCGTTTCGGGAACATCTGGAGATGCTGAAATAACCTGCATTCATTTATGTTATTTAAGTTGTAAAATCATATTCAATCTTGACCTACTCAGGAAATCTATCATAAACGTCCTGCTGATTCTGACAGTCGTACAGCAAAAACACCCTCTAATGAGCATTTAATAGTCACCAAAAGTTCTGCATTAAGTACAAAGCCCTTTTGATTACTTATTCCACTAATTTAAAGTAAATGCTTTTACAGATGGCATCTGTTAGGCCGCTGAGCGTGTGCTGCATTTATATGTAGTCACAGAAAATAGATTCCAGCTTTGGTGTAAAGATTGTACGGGTGGCATGGGCGGGGGAGGGAGAAGATCAAACACAAAACACTGAATAAACATTTATCAGTGGTCCTTTTTCCCCCCAAAGCTCTTCATAAATGCTTCTCCAAAAAAGCAGAGGTTATTGCTTGGAAGTATTTTAGAAAATACCTTAGCAAATTAACACCCACTGTGGAACACTGGGAAGGGGGGGGCTGATGAAGCTGAACCCTCCCATTCCAGACTAACCATCTTTCTGAGCTGAGCATCTTTCTGAGTAAACAAATATTGGTTTGTGGCTCAGCTTTTTCTTGAGCATTTGAAAAAATATATATACAATGCCACAAGGCCTATAGAGGAAAATAAGCAGAACCGAAGAAATAAAACTATGGAAATGTCCTGCATTTGTACAATGTTAAACAAGATACCTAGGGCTAAATTTGTTTTAAGACCTGTTTAATGAGTGGGACTAATTAAGTTGACATTTAAGTAAGTGCCATTGATTCAATGCGTCTACCTAACCAGCAGATTTAGCCCAATGGCAGTTACATACATATATATTTACAGCAATACTGCAAGGTATATACTAGCTATGTAGGGATGGCCCCTTCAGGGACCCTTTTGGTGTGGACTCAGCCGTCTTCTACACAGGCTCAAGAACTCCTTGCCAAGGGAGGTCAGGAATCAGGATTGCTCTGATATACATGTACCTGCTATCTTTCTGCTGGCAGGCAAATGCCTTTTTTTCCTTTAAGCAGAACAATTCTTTGGAATTAATAGCCTGAAACCACTGGATTATATCTGATGTGCTGTTTCTCTCTCTTTTTAAAAAAGGCAAAGTAGCATTTGTATTCAAATGAAGAAGTTTTAAATTGTTTTAATATTAATTATATGCTAATAACACAATGAGTTTCATTCTATTTTAATATTTGTAACTCTCTTCTTTTGAATTTTAATCCTACTGTTTTGTAAACTGTATTGTAAGCTGCTTTGAGTCCCAATTCCAGAAGAAAGGAAGCATAGAAAACAGCCAGATGGATAGAGAGAAGGATAGAGAGTTAGATCCATGTGTTTCCCCCAACTCAGTTTTGGGTCTCCTGAAATTAGATTAACATAATCCACTAACACTGGCCATGCTGGCTTTGGATGGCAAGAATTGTGATGGTAATCAGCATTAGAACACATGTTGGGAAACAATGGTATAAACCACTCATTTTTTATTTTCAATTCCAACCAGAGAAAATGACAATTCAGCTACTCTAAATAAATATTTTTCAGGCAAAAGAGGAGGAAGAGGTGGGTGAAGGAAAGAGAGGAAAGATAGGAATTAATATAGGAATGTAACCACAGTCTCTGGCAGATTATATTGTTTCCATGGTGAAATCTGCATTAAGCTAAAGATTATAAAGTACAATACATGATGAAATCGGAAGGAGATATTGTGCTTGATAATGAAAGTTTGCAATGGTACAGAGTTGAAACAGCTTGTATACTTCGGGTTACATTCTCAAATGCTTTATTAAAAATATAGTAAGTGAGCTGGCACGTACCAGAAAAAAAAATAAGATGACATACTGAGGGCTACTACTGTAGGTACATTTCACCTTGTGAAAGAGCTCAAATTGGTCTCCAGAGGATGTACCATAACTCTGGGAAAAAGATTTGTCTCTTAATAATTGGGTTATTGCTGGCTAGTTGATTGGGGGGGTGGACTAATTTTATAAAATATAATATTTATATAGGGTTTTTTTAATCTGTTGTTTTAATCTATGGGTAGAAAGACAACAATTTTGGTCTGGTTAGAGCAGGCAACATTGAACTTGATAGACCAATTATCTGATGAGGTAAAGGGCAGCTTCATGTCTTCATATCTGCTTTCTATCCATGTTCTGTACTGGACTAAGCTTTTACTTCTGGGCAAAGCTCACTGTAAGTAACATTGTAACATTCCATTTCCATCCCCTTCTCAGGGTTCTCTGTCAAACGCAGTGACATGGAAAGAGATAAATAAATTTTCCAAAATATCTTCCCTAGAACTGTACAGTGAGGCTGTGTGACTAGAGACTTGGAGCAGTCTAAAGGTGAGGCAATATGGCAGTAGTGACTGAGTTGCAAAACTGTTGCAGAGTTTTGAATTTCTGGTTAGATCTATCTAGCTGTACAGCAGCAGTGCAGAGATTCACAAAACAGAATTAGCTTCAAGTCCCCAGATTTAATTCATCCCTTTTTCTTATCAACTGGCACTTATAGTCTCAATAACTCACTCTGAGAGATTAGATGGAGAAAGAATCAAAGGTTTCATTTACTTACAGTTGAACAGATCTACAGAAAACTGAACAAACATAACTGACTGACTTTCAACAACAAGTCTCTACAGACTCCATGACTGCTCCTCTAACAGGAGTTAGTGGTCACACATTAGATCTGGTGTGACTGTGTGCAGTCACACATTAGACCTGGTTTTCTCCCCTGAGCGAAGTGAGTGTGGTCTGACTGTGACCAACCTTGTGTTGGTCCCCTTGTCATGGTCGGATCACCACCTAATTAAATGCAACCTCTCTGTGGCTCTCTCTCCACAGGGAGCAAGGACCTATTTTAATGGTCAACCCTTGAAGGTTACTGGATCCTATAGGATTCCACGAGGATTCTGGCTGATCTGACTAGTGCTCCTGTTGAGGCTCCGGTTGATGGATGGCTTGCTGCCACTACCAGGGCTGTTGACACGACCGTTCCTAAACACCCTATCCATTGCAGAGCTCACTCAGCACCTGGTTTAACCAGCAGCTGCGAGGTATGAAACAAAGTAGGAGAATGCTAGAGTGCAAGTAGAGATGGAACCTGACAGAATATAATCAGAAAGCTGTCAGGATCACGACTAACCATTATCTTACCAAGATGATGGCTGCTAGTCGAGCTCACTTCGCTGTCTGGATAAGAAAAGCTTCAAATCAGCAGGTGGAACTTTTCGGTATAGTCTGTGATCTATCCGGAATTGGTCTAAGTGTTAGGCCTCCTACTAGTATTTCACCTGACCAATTTGCAGCATTTTAAAAATCTAAAGTGGAGGCCATCCACTTTCACCAGGAGCTCTCTCCTTTTCTGAACACAGTAGATCGAGAAGAGATGGCCAGCACTCCACCTTACCAGATGAGACTCAATCTCTTTCAGCCTGTGACACCAGATATGGTGGACAAAGCGCTTGTACTGCCACCACCTGTATGTATAAAATAAAATAAAATAAAAAACAGATAATTGAAAGGGGAAAAGACTCAAAAAGAGAGAGGTGGGACTCTCTTTGAAATCAGAGTCAAGGAAGGAATGACTGATTGTGCTGTGCAGGCCTGAGGTGAAGGTAAAGAACTGCTCCTTTCTAAGTCGACAAATTGATGAAACTACAGCAGGTTGGCCAGGCATTTCAAACATAAATTTCTGTTCCCTCTGTTGCCGTCATCAAGCTTGAAAGTCAAACTTCTCATCATTGGTCGGTTGTCTTCTGATATGATTTTATTTTTCCGAAACAAAATGGCTGCAGAGTGGCATAAAGTGATGGGAAAGGGAGCATTTTATCAACTCCCTATCTGGGCTTCATTCACATGCCTCTTCAAAGAAGCTGCCATTTCCTCTGAGGAATAAAAGGACTGATGGGGGGTTTTATGGACTCATGGATTGGATCACTTATTACTGAGAATTTTGGGTTACACTGAAACTCATTGAGAGATTACCTGTGATGACAAATAGGATTAGGAATGACTCATACAATTTATTTATTTTTTTTGTCCTTCCCTCCAAACCCAGATACAGAACACAGTGACAGCTTGATCAGTTTGATTGTAGGACTTTTGTGCAGATTATAGAGGCTTTCAGTACCTAACTAGGGTCCTAACCTTTCTTCTGAAATGTTTTATCCATAGCCTGAACTGATGTTTGAATGATTTCTTTGTTTCCAATTATCCTGTGCAAAGTTTCTTGCTTTCTTTCCCCTTCTTACCACACTCTTTGGAATTTGAGGGACATGACAAAAGTAGAGAAAGAGAGAATTACTTTATTTGCTCATTAATAAATCAATATTTTAATCTTGAATTTTTTAAAAATCAAATCATAAATCACATGATTTCACATGCATAGATTATTAAATTATTGGTGATCTAAGGGTCCCATGTATTGTTCAAATTATTAGTGATCCAAGGGTTCCTATGTATTGTTTTTATTCTTCAGAATACTTATATTCTATTAGGACTTTTTCAGTTTCAATCATTTTTTTCTGTTCTGTCTTTATCATATAGGTAAAGGTTCCCCTTGACATTTAGTTCAGTCATGTCTGACTCTGGGGCATGGTGCTCATCCCCGTTTCCAAGACGTAGAGCCAACATTTGTCCAAAGACAGTTTCTGTGGTCACGTGGCCAGTGCGACTAGACACAGAACACCGTTACCTTCCCACTGAGATGGTACCTATTTATCTGCTCGCATTTTTACATGCTTTCAAACTGCTAGGTTGGCAGGAGCTTGGACAAGCGACGGGAGCTCACTCTGTCGTGTGGATTCGATTTTATGACTGCTGGTCTTCTGACCCGCAGCACAGAGGCACACCAACATGTCCCACACCAGTATCAATAGATACATTTAAAAGAATATTTTATTTTTCCAAAAGAGTGTGCTTTGCACCACAGGCCTCTGACTTTTAGTGTTCATAGGCCTCTGACTGTTTTATAATAAAAGTAGGCTAAAAATATTGTAGCTGTTTTTGCAAAATGGGAAGCTAAAGCTTGCTTAAAAAAATTAACTAGAATTACGTTTGGAACCATTATAGTTAGGGAAAAGTAATAGTAACTAATTACTTTCAAAGAGTGATTTCCAAATCCATTTACATGATTTTTTTTAGTTAAATATGATTTTCTCTGTTTCTATTCTTTTAAAGATTTGTGAGCTCCCTTGAGTGCTGTTTTAGTGGAAAAGTGGAGTAAAAATTAAATGAATGAATAAATAAAAATAATAGACTAGTCAGGAAAGGTTCTGGAGAAGATGAATGACTGTCACCACCCCTCTATAGGCCAATATTGTACTGCCTGCAAGTCAACTGCTGGATAGCTCAGTGGGTACAGCCAGAGGTTGGGAATTCAATTCCCACTTTGCCTTCTTGACAGGGGCTGGATTCAATGATCCACTGAGTCCTTTTTTTTGCATGCATCAGACTTATGGTTTTTGAGAGTGAACAATACTGTGACATAACCAAACACAACTTCCTTAGTCTTAGGTTTTGCAGTGCTAGTGCTAGAAAGGCCTCTCTTGATGATCTTAACACCCTGGCAAACTCATAAAAGGAGAGAGAGAGAGAGAGAGAGAGAGAGTCCTTGAGATAGCTTGGACCCCACCTGTTTGGGCTTTATAGGTCAGAACCAGCTCTTTGAATTGTGCCCAGAGACAGGTGCCATCAGCCTCATCTAACCGAGTCTTTTCAGCCTGATGTATGGCGACCCTTTCTCACTCTACCCATTTGTCATCCCCAAGAGACATTTTGCCACCGAATGATCATTATGGGAGCCTCATCTGAACTTAGTGTTTGAAATCTTCCCAACTCAGGCTTATGTTATAGCTAAAATCAGTAGAGGGGAATAAATGTCATCTATTTGCTGTTGTACAAAAGCTAAGCACTTGTTTCAAAAAAATAAAATAAATGCCAACTTACTTTAAACAATCTGAACTGGTCGATTAAGTTCCCCGTGAAAGTTTAAATTGATGGCCAATTACCTTCCTTTGAGATATTACTCAGATGATCAGAAAATAACTCTCAGGCTTCAGTGTCTAAAGAAAATCCACTCACTCAGACAGGTACTTATGTTTTCATTCAAGCCATTACACTGCAGGAAAATTGGAAGTAATCACATTTTTGACAGCTCGCCTTATTTGCTCAGAGAATTCTTTATCCCTGTTAGAAAAATTACATATACTTCAGGTACATGCCTAAAACAATTAGTTTTTTTTAAAAAATGCAAGGTGAACTTATTATGGAAATTCTTTTAAGCTGGAATGAGGTTTCATAGGTAAGTGGGGAGAGGGTGCAAATGTACATTCACATTCACATCAGACATCTTTCAATATCCTTTGACTATACTGGTGGACTGATAAGTATGTTTTCCAATGGAAGGCAATGAGAAGCCACATTTATCTTTTGCATTTACCTATTGACCAGTTTGGTGAGGTGATGACTGGGTAAAGTTGATCTCCATTTTGCCCTAGTATTGGGATGGAAGCTGAGATTGAAAAAAATATATTGAGTCAACTGGTATCTTTTACACATGTATCCAAAAATTCAGACTTTACAGGACCTATGCAAGATGATGAAACTATTACCAAAATAATTTCATAAACTTGGATAGCTTCTGTAAAGTTTGGACTGAACTCGAGTAGATGGCGACAAAGATAAAAATGAACTAGGGCATTCGTCAAAATCACTAATTTGTTGGTTCAGATCGGTTCTGGTTCGTCCAAACTGAAGAACCTGAACTTTCCAAAATCAACAAATGTTGGGGTGATTTATGAACCTCCTGGTTCATTCACCTCCATAGTTTGTCCCCCTCCCCCTTCCCACTGCCTTCCACCCCTTCCCAGTGCTCCGGTTGCCTCCCTACCATTTCTTGCTGCTGTCTCCTTTTCCTCAGCTGTTGCTGCTGCCATCTTAAGTGCCCCACTGCATGCTGGGGGCACCTGGACATGTCCTTGCCTTTCAGCTGGTAAGCAGGGACATTCACAGATCGCCCTGGGCTGACAGACAGGCCAGCTAATTATAAAGATTTAAAATAAAATAATTATGTTGCTTGGCACAGTCAATTGCATTAGAGTAGGCCCACTAGATCTGTAGGGATTTGGTAAGTCAAGTCCTCCATAAGTTACATGGATTCAAATGGACCTACTCTGACTGTGACTTGATTTTTCATAGTAAGTCGCAGTTAGATGGGCCCATTTGAATCAGTTGAACTTATGGAGGACTTGACTCACCAAATCACCATTGATTGAACAGGCCTATTCTAATGTGACTTACTAAACTAAGTAACAGGATTTTTGCCAGATAAACCTATTATGTTGCAATGGGACATGCCATCATCCTCTACAGGCACTTTTTAATGCATGACTTTAAAAGGTGCATTTGTTTGTTTGTTTAGTCGTTTAGTCGTATCCGACTCTTTGTGACCCCATGGACCAGAGCACGCCGCGCCGTCCTGTCTTCCACTGCCTCCCGGAGCTGGGCCAAATTCATGTTGGTCGCTTCGATGACACTATCCAACAATGTCATCCTCTGTCGTCCCCTTCTCCTCTTGCCCTCACACTTTCCTAACATCAGGGTCTTTTCATGCTTTTGCCACTGGGCAAAGTAGATAAATGTAACTTTCTTAAGAATCTTGAAACTGTAAACATTCGTTGTTGTTTTTATTTTTTATTAAATATATACATTCACATATGCATTCTTACATTTTATGCCCTTCTTCTCTCCCACCCTTGCATTCCCATTCCCATGGCAAAGTCATATCAAAATTCTTATAAATATTTTCAGGGAAAATTATAAATACCTTCCAGGTATATTACAATGACCAATAATTTCTGTATACATCAGTGAGTCCCTTATTATTCATTCTATTCATATAAACAATAAAAGGATGTCAGTCAGTTGCAAGAATCAAAGTGTTTCATCCCTTTAACTATATGCAATTTGGTGGTTAATTTTTCTTGCAGTGCTACCTGCCATACTCTTGATTACCATGCTGCAATTGATACTCCCTGCATGTTTTTCCACCCTTTCACTATAGTCTGTCTTGCTACAGTCAAAAGATGGCCTATTAAGGTTTTGTATGAAATGGATTCATTTTCCCCCAGAAAAAGAGTAAGAACTGCTAATTCTGGAGATCTATTAATCGACTGGTTTGTAATTTTATTTATTTCATTAAACACTTCCCAAAATTGGTCTACCTTTTTGCAATACCACCAAAGGTCCCTTACACTTACAGCCTCCCCAACGCATTGGCGACATTTCAGGGTTAATATGTGACAGCCGAAGTGGGATCAAATACAATTTTTGGAGTATTTTCAATGCGATCTCTTTGGCTGTAATAGAGACACCTTGGTATGAGAATTTGGTAAATAGTCCTGACCATTTCTCTTCATGGATTTTAATATTCCAATCATGTTCCCATATCTCCCACAACCCCACTGATGATCCTCAATCTACCTCAATCAGCAATGAATAAAGTGTTGATAATGCTCCTTTATTTGTTTCAGCGAGAGAAAGGGGAAGATTTTCAAAAGAAGTGAGGCGCCTTGTGGCCTGTTTCACAGTGTTGGCCTGTTTAATAAAATTATTTATTTGATACCAGGTTAGCCATGATATGCCCCACTCTCTGAAATGGTCCCTCCAAAAATCCCTAGAAAGAGGTTTTTGATTGGTATAAAACTCCATTAACCTAATAAGAACAATCTTTTCAAAAACTCTGGGAGTTAAATACCTCATCAGCTGTGAGAGACCATCTGTAAACATGTGTACATGAGCAAAAGTGTCCATCAAATAGCTAAAATTGGTGAAAACGAAAAAAATCTCTCAGTCAGGTATGAAACTTTAACAGGACATGGATGCTACTAGAATTACAGGAAATGCAATACGATTAAAAGATATTTGCAGCACTTAGTAACCCATTGTTTATTACCCTCTCCATCCTTATGCAAGCAGTTCAGTTTCAGTTCATTTTTCTAAAAGTTTTTCAAAACATTTATTCATATTCTAGAACAGAAGGAATATTTAGGCTAAAAAAATGAATTCAATAGAAAATGAAATGTGAAGAAACCAGGCACAACTTAAAGTGCTTAATGCTTTAAACACCAAACTGTTTTAACACTAAATAAGGGTGGCCACCATTAATTCTGAAAGTCCACCTAGTATGCCAGGTAAATGCAACAGGGTCTTCTCTCTCAGAATAGGCATTTTGTTGAATATGACCAATATTGGTGAAAGAAAAAATTATTCCATTTGCTTTTAGAAGAATTTGTCCAAGTTTGTGAAATCACAAATTCAGGGCAAATTGAACATGAAGGTTTCTGAGAGTATATTTTTTAAAACAGTGTGGGAGAAAGTGCAACCAACAGACTTCTCAGTTCTCGTTCATAATCAGGGCTGTTGGCAAGTCTTTCGGTCTGAGTTCTAAGTCTGAGTCTTTAGCATCAACTGCCATGCCACGAGGCCCCAAGTTCGAGTCCCTATTAAAAACAAGTTCTTTTCCCTAGAAAAAAGGGCAGGGTTGTGGGTTCCATATCATGAGTCTGGTCTGAATCATTGGGGGGAGGTGACAAGTTGAGTCCAAGTTGAAACACCTACGTCAGTGGTCCCCAATCTTGGGCCTCCAGGTGTTCTTGGACACAATTCCCAGAAGCCTTCACCACTACCTCTGCTGGCCAGGATTTCTGGGAGTTGAAGTCCAAGAACATCTGGAGACCCAAGGTTGGGGACCACTGACCTATGTGACTTAAGTCTGACTTGACAGTAAGTCCCATGACTGGAGTTCCCATCCCTGTCCATAATGTTAATAAATACAAAATGTACGTAATTTAAAGAGAGGACAGAGTACATAATTTTTGGATTTACCAACTACTAAACTATCAGGATGCTATGTGAACCTTTGAAGAGACTTCTAAAATTGTTACTGTGTATTAACTTGTACAGTGGCTTCTCAAGCCAGTCTGTGCCCCAATAAAGACACACAGATAAGTCTCTGCCCTGCCCTTTGTATGATACTCTGACCCAATCCTTGCTTGGATCCATGGCGGTATTTTGTGCATTTAATCAGCTCCATTATTACTTTCCATTTCCGTGAATGGGGAAAATGCATATGGCAATGACCTGGAGCAGTGGCAGGATTTGCTTCTGCCTCCAGGCATCCTTCTAGCAACTGGGCAGGGGCAGTGGCATTTGCACCACCTCAATGAAGGAAAAAGACAGAAGTGGGAAAGCAGGCAGGCAGATCCTAGTATAATATTTTGACCCAGCCAGTCAAAACACATAGAAGAGGAATGTGGGCATTCACCTACAGTCATACACATAATCAACCCTAGTAGAAAACTTTATAATTAATTAATTACATGAGATGAAAAAGACAAAAGAAAATCCTAGAACATGAATCCTAGGTAGCAAAAGTGACACAGTTCTTTCCATTTCACCTTACGGCGACACTAAATGGATGGCAGAATAGTTGTGTGACACTCAGAGGCCATTATCTAATCCCTCCCTTGTGCTTCAATGTTTGGAGTGTCCAGGGGACAAGCTCAGGGTTTATTGGGGGTTTCGAATTTCATTCACCTCCTGCTTTGGTGCCAGTAGCTCAGTCTTTCCAATTTTCGTTTGCTCTGTTCAAATTTCTCAGTGTGTTTGGTTAAACCTACATTTTGACATGTGTAAATGAATGAGATGCAGTATATGTGTGAGCATATCCCTATGGTGTCCATGATGTGGCTACCTTTCCAAAGGAATGTGCAATTGGTCTTCGTTGTCTGCCTGATGTAGCCATCAGAATGTTGGCCCAGGACTTGGGAGATTCAAACTGTATTCCCCAAACAATTTCCTGGGTGGCCTTGAACCCACCCTTTTCCCTTTTCTGCTTCCCACCCTGCTTCCCTCTCTCTGAAGCATCTTGGTGGGGTTGGGAGGTTAAGGAGCCCAGGAGAGCCAGGTATCCAAATTTAAAGTCTTTGGAGGAAAAGTGGGGATTAATGTGATTAATAAATGAATCGGATTTAAATATAACCATTTGTTGTTACTGTTAATAACCCACAACAACAATAATAAAAAAGCCAAGTAAAACTGGAACAGCAAATAAACCTCAGAGGATTGAGGATGAGATACATAATCCAAGACATCAGAAAAAATAAAATCATTAATGTCAACGACATAATCAGTTACTACCAACTGGTTGTGCTAGCTGCAGGATTCTGGGAGATGAAGGCCAAAAGATAACCTTTTCAAGGTATTTTCTAGGATAGGAAGAGAGTACCATCTGTATTCAGATTATTGAACTGAATAAATGATTTTGAGAAGTTCATAGTCTGTAAAACGGTAGCGTTAAAGAACTACTCAACTGGTGTGAACACAATAAATACTGCAATTCTCTTCATACATAATATAAGTGAATCATATAGAATCTATATGAAGAGTAACAAAATAAACCAAATGAATTGATCTTGTCAGTGACATGGGATTCTTATTTAAAATGGGCTGTGTGGGAAGATAGCACCTTGCGTTCCAAGAAGCATGCGGCTTTCTGAGTTGCCAGACGTTACTCAAGGCAACATAGGGAACATGAATATGTTTGACTTTGTTCCATCTGTTTTATATCTGTCAAGAGATGCAAACAACAGTATGCCTCTCTCAACTGCACCATTTGCTTAGCATGGAATTAACATTCTTTTAATTCACCCTAAACTGCTTAACTAGAACTATGTCACACATTGGAAAGAGTTTGCACCTCCTTCTAATTTTAAAGGGTCTTCTAGGAGAAAGCAGAAAGACCATCGTTAATTGTAGAAAGTTAAGCCTTTCTCAATTAATATTAATGAGCTTCAGTAACCAACGAAGAAACAAGATCAGGGTGAGACACTGATCAGGTGGCTTTCTAAAGAAACATATTTCGAGCCCTCCAAATTTGTTCAGCTTTAGACTAAGGGAGTGATAACAAAGATATTTGTTCCAGGTTGACACAGACTTCTCTGTATCACATTCTGGCATTTAAATATCTATCCCAATTTACAGAGAAATCTTTATTTATGATGGAAAGGTGCACTTCAAGTGTTCACATGTCACAAAGCAAATGAGAAAGATCAGTGTTGTTGCTTAACTTTGATGTTGAATAGTGCTTCTTTGTTCAGCCCGGTAGTTATCCTTACTAAATGCCTATTATTCAGATTTTTCTGAAGACAGTACACATGCTTACAGAAGACCTACTGAATACAGATTTCTTCAATGCACTAAATAAACAGACACAACGTTCAACAAGTGCTTTGAGTCCAAGCCATCATCCTGAGAGATTATGTTGGATGCCCTTGTTCATACTAGAGTATCTGCTAAATACCACCAAAATTACAGTGTTTAAAATTACATCTTAGAGTATAACTTTGAACATTAATAGATTCCTCAATAAGGCTTTATGCTATATTTTCTTTTTCATTTTTATATAAACATAATAGAGTGGGTACTGGAATTCTCTAGATTGTGCAGCAAAGCAAATGTTCTATAAGAGAATCCTAAAAATGGGAGAAGCCCAAACAAAAATGTATAATGTTTAAACTGGGTTTCAGATCAGCATCTATTTGGCAAAGACATATCAGATAGTCTGCTCTTGCTCTGTGCCAAATCCGGGGAAATATATGTAAAGGATTTCTGAGTTATGATTATTTAAAAGTAAAAATATTGTGCTCCTCCATGCAGAAACAAGTGATCCAAAATGTGCCCAGATTTGAAGAGATGAAATAAATTGAAAAGACTAATCTTGCTTATCTTAAAAGAGAATGGTTGGCCCCACTCATTTAAAAAAAATTGGATAGAATCCAGGCTGCTGGGGCTGAAATACTGATCCTCAAAAAAAAGAGAGGCCTTTCCAAAGGGGAAAATTGTGACTTTGTTATATTAGCTTACTAGCAAGAGTGTTCCAAAGGAAATAAATTGTTGCAGCTTTCCGCAGGAAAGGCTGTAGGGAAATGTGTCATCAACATGTTCTTGACAGCTTTTCTGACTAAGACATACAGTGGTGTCCCACATAACGATGATAATTCGTTCCACTGAAATCACTGTACAGCAAAATCGTCGTCACACACACAAAAAATCCCTATTGGAATGCATTGAAAATCGGTTAATGCATTCCAATGGGGAAATTACCTCATCGTTCAGTGAAGATCCTCCATAGGGAAGTCATTTTCTGAGCACCGATCAGCTGTTTTTAATGGCTGTCTTCCAAAGCATGAGTTGGAAAACAATGGGAAGCCATTTTGCGATGTAGTAAAAATCGTTGTATTGCGAACAAATGGTTTGCAAAGCACGGACCTATTCCACGTCCAGTGAAAAACCCCATTGGAAACATCGTTTTGCGATCGCTATAGTCACCGTCCTGTGGGTTCGTCGTTCTGTGAGGTAATCGTGTCATGGGGCACCACTGTATCTTGATTTTAAAAATACTGTGAATTAGGAAAAACAAAGCTCTTTGTGTAATTCTGAGGGAATCGCAGAGTGGAACAAACAGTTCAGGGATACACAAAGAATGCAGAAAAATCCCTAAATATCTCTGTGTTAAAGTATTCATGCAATTCAAATTGGGCCAGAAGGATCAAAAGTAGCAATAACTTATATGGAAAGATGCTGAGCCACCACCAAAGAGTTAGTCTGATAGCTTTACCCCTCAGTGATGCCCAACTACTTCTCCTGCACATCCCAATCACTTTGGTTACCTTCAAAGTTTATAATATCCTTATCCTGTTTCTTTGTTCCTTGCATTCTGGAGGTGGTCAAATTCTTCTATCAGAAAAAAAAAATGATGGGCACTGAATATACCCATCTCAAGTCAAAGGCATTTCATTTTCCCAAAAGATCTGGAAATAAATAAATACTATCAGGGACTAGGACAAGGATTATACATGGATTCTACTCATGTTATTGGTGATGTGGAAGGCTTTCACTTTCAAATTTCCTAAATACAACTATAATTTTAAGTTAAGTCTTTTTACTGTATCTAAATTCAAAACTAAAATTCTGTTCCAGGCCATATCCCTTTCTTGTCTAGGTAGACTGCATGATTTTTGGTA
Source organism: Pogona vitticeps (assembly GCF_051106095.1). NCBI lineage: Eukaryota > Metazoa > Chordata > Lepidosauria > Squamata > Agamidae > Pogona > Pogona vitticeps. Next base: position 163,250,611 of record NC_135785.1, read on the forward strand.
TAGTTCTCTGTTATGAAGAGCCAATGAAGCAAGAAAATAATGACATAAATCAGGAGATCTCATGTTCCACAAGGAAAATCCTTTTTTCTGCAAATGCAAGAATATTTATAACCTTGTACAATAATACAAGGGACGTGGTGGCGCTGCAGGCTAAACCGCAGAAGCCTGTGCTGCAGGGTCAGAAGACCAGCAGTTGTAAGATCAAATCCACGTGACGGAGTGAGCTCCCGTCGCTTGTCCCAGCTCCTCGCCAACCTAGCGGTTAGAAAGCATGTAAATGCAAGTAGATAAATAGGGACCAGCTCGGTGGGAAGGTAACAGCGTTCCGTGTCTAAGTCGCACTGGCCATGTGACCACGGAAGGTTGTCTTCAGACAAAACGCTGGCTCTATGGCTTGGAAACGGGGATGAGCACCGCCCCCTAGAGTCGAACACGACTGGACAAAAATTGTCAAGCGGAACCTTTACCTTTACCTTTGTACAATAATACAGCTTTATGAGAGGAGGTGTAAAGAATATTTTATTCACTCTGAAGGCAGAAGATGACTAAAAAGTATCAAGATCTTGGGAAAAAAGATACTTTTTTGGATGACAGCTTCTAGAATTCTTCAGGCAGTGTGATACTGAACTTTATTTTTTGGTTCCATGTAGTGTGGTGGGCCGGATGACAGATAAGAAACTGAGGCTGGATCCTGTCAAGGTGAGGCCTTGTGTGTGTGAGATAGGTTGTCTAATTGTTCTGAATAGTGTTGCACTGTCTCTGATGTGTAGCATGGGGTTACTCCTGTATCTGTCTGTCTAACCCACTCTTCTATTTCCAAATGTAGCCGTTTTCTGATATTTTGTCTTTAAAGTTAGATGTTTCCACTAATGGTCAAAGTCAAGGAAGTAAAGGGCTCATCATCTTAATAGCATTTTAGCCATCATTTTGCATGGATAATCCAAAAAGGTCACACCCAGTGTGAAAAGTATAGATGCTCTATTTTCCCAGTCACAGGAAAGACAGAATCCTGGAACTAACAGAATATTTTTTAGCTGGTAATTCTTCAAGCACTTTGCTCTCTACTGATCATTTCCAGTTTCTGGGGGATAACATTTGAGGGATTCCCTAGAAACAGCAGATGTTAGGACTGAATGAAGCACAAAAAGATGCAAGAGAAGTATAAAAAGCTGAAATTACTGCAACATATTTTTAGTTTTATGAGAAATTTTAACATCCTTCAGATCTTATTTTACAGGTGTAGTAGTGACTTATCTGTGACTGTGGCTCCTCTCCCAGTTACTTCCAAGCAATGATTTTAGTGGTGGGAATCCTATGGTGTACAAAGATGCCATTATCAGAAAAAGAGTATGTTATCTTTCCGGGTGTCCAAAGAGCTACTACTGCAAAAATGTCCTCAGGAAAAAAAAATCTTTGAAATTTCAGCTTGTTTCTAATTGTATACTCTAGGCGCAATGTTCTGAATCCTCTAAGACTTCAGTAAGAGAGACTAGAAGCTTCTGGTTTTAGGTTAAACTCAAGTCAACCATATATGAATATCCAATTGATCTTTATATCAAATATAGCACAGAGATAAGGACCAAGGAATGTAGAGCTACCGATACATATTTTTTTTCTTCCAGCCCTGAATAGTTACATGCATTTGCAAGTTGTTTCCTTTCTTCCCTTAGAAGCTCATGAAGAAAAATATTGAGCAGCACAAAATGAAATATGTAGACATCACAAAGTGGTTCAATTATCTTGGAGGACTGAATAACAGCAACAGATTTAGCAACTGCTCCAGAAAAATGAGAGTTTTTGTAGTTTAGGAACAAGGTCTTCAGGGAGTAGAGCTTGCAAGTTGTTTCATTGGTTGTTTAACAATAAATTTAATTTTGTCTCTTATTTTCAAATATAAAGTTGAGGGTAATTTGAATTCAGCTGGCAAAATAATGAACAATATGATATTTTGTCATCACCACCTCTTGGTCTGATGTGTTCCCACTTTACTTGAAACCAATTCAGTCATTCATTGTTCTGAATTGAAGGATCTGGGCCACCAATCCCAACCTCTCCATGTTGTCATGGAATGTATGGTGGAGATTCCTGTGAATACTATTACAGAACTCTACATAGTTCTGTCAGGGCTTCCAATCTCATGGAGTGGTGTAATTGTCTTCAGCCAAATGTGGATTTTAAAAGAATCTTTTCAAATCTCACCTGTCAATACAGAAAGGTAAAGGGGTATGACTGTAGCAGACAAGCCTCTAGATTCCTCTGCTAAGGATGTAATAGTTATTCACATTTTTTCCTCATCCTTGTCAAAAACTGTGTCTTTTCTCTTCCTCAACCTCTCAAAAGCTGTCTGCTGTGAGACTTTTTTTTGCTCCTATCATTTTTTTAAAAAAATCATCAATAGCACAAGCAAGAAGGTTGCATTCTGCACAGGAAATGTTCTGTTTGTGAAAAAGCATTGAATTTTCCACAGCATACAATGCATTTTATGTAAAACACATTTTTTTTCATGCAAAACAGCCATGTTTACACTTATCCTCCTGAAAACAAGTCATTAAATGTTAAAAAGTAATGTACAAAACTCTACCAGTCTCTCTTAGGAGAGAGAAAACTTGATTTTTCCATGCTTACCTGAAAGAACAGACCATGCAAAGATATTTATCCCTATCCTTTACAATTATTGTGTACAATCATTCTTAAGTAAGTCTTATAACTACATAAAAAAATCTTTGCAGATGGTGTGACACTACTGATGGTCCCTTCATATGAATATTTATGAGTAAGGGTCATACTTGCTATTGGGAAACCATAACCAAAAGATATTAAGAAAGTCATTTATTAATTAGTGGATATGGGCATTGGCCCCTGGCCCCATCTGTGCCTAATAAGCACATACAGACTGGAGCCTCATTTGCTCTTTAGGAGACAGTCCAACCAACTGGGCCTGTGACAGTATTTGTGCATTTCCAGTTCTTTGTGGGGAAAACCCACTCCTGTGATAAGGAAAATGCAAATGCTAAAGCCAGGTCAATAGACTGCAGGGTGCAGATAAAGAGCATGAATTGGGAAAAACAGTGGTTAATGATGGATCTTGGTTTGCCACTATTCATGAACCACAAACTTCCATGACCTTTCTGACAAAATGAACTATTTCATGGTCTGTAGTATTTAGGACTTCCAGGAGCAAAAGAACACCCACACCCCCCATGAGTTAGAGATGCCAAACTCATAGTGACTCTTCAGCTCCAAGTTTGGTGGAGATTTGATTTGGGATATGTCTGAATCACCAATGCTCATAACAGTTCGGCATTTCATTTCATTCTGGGCAGGCACATTTCCCAGAAGTGCCCCCAAACAAACTGCTACAATGGCCCAACTCGTGGTGGGGGGAGTTGCTTCATGGCTCATGCCATGCCCATCTCTAGTGCAGAGAGAATAAAAGGGCTTTTTGCCAGAGCAGAGGTGTTCTGTAGAGCTCAAGGTTTACAGTGGTGCTTCGCTAGATGATGATAATCCGTTCCACTGAAATCGCTGTTTAGCGAAATCATTGTCTAGCAAAAAGCATTTCCCCATCGGAGTGCATTGAAACCTGTTTAATGCATTCCAACGGGGAAGAATCATTGTTGTCTAGTGAAGATCGGCCATAGGAAAGCCACTTTGCGAGCCGCCGATCAGCTGTTTAAATCGCTATCTTGCGAAGCTTAGGTCCCGAAAACACCTGTTTTGCAAGCGTGGAGGAAGCTGTCAAAATTGTCGTCTAGAGAAAATCGGTTTGCGAAGCAGGGACCAAATATTGGACAGCAAAATTCCCTCATAATCAATGTTTTGCGAATTGCTATAGCGATCGCAAAATGTCAATGTCTAGCGAAAAAACTGTCATGCGGGGTAACTGTCTAGCGAGGCATCACTGTATTTTATTTTTATTTTCTCCATCATTTTCCACCTGCCAGAAGGACCTGATCTCACCAGTGAGCAGAGCCACTTCCCAAAGCAGCCACACAGAAGGGAGTGAGCAAGAGGCTTTAAAAGAGTAAGAGATACAGTACAGTCTTTTCTGAAGCCTTCTTAAATCAGGAAGGCAGGGAGCCTGCTATTCTCTACATTTCCTTTTCCTTTTCCTTGCTTGCTTGCTTGCTTGCTCGCTCATCCTCCCGCCCGGCTGCCCGGCTGCCTGCCCTGGATCAGAAATGAGTGGTGCTATGGCCAGAATATAGACTTTGACCCCAGTGACTTTTTGGCCAGGAAGGCAAGGGTGCTTCATATTTAAGTAAAGAGCATATGGCTCTTTTATCTTACTGACAAATCAGAAACATCTTTACTTTTTTCCAAAATATAACAACATCACCAACAATTTTGGTTTAATTTTATAGCATAATCCCACTGGCCATCCATCCTTAGTGGTAACAAAGCAGATTTAATACAAATTATGGGCGTTCACATTGTTATCATATACAAACAGCAGATTTGCCACACAACCTGGCCCATAATCTTCATTAGCCCAGTGCACTTGCAGTTGGGAGGAAAGTTGGTTTAGGATTAATGGCTTTGGTTATAGGTGAGCTGGTAAATACTCTTTTGCTTTGTTTTGATATTCTTTAGGGAATAACCAAAAGTGGAGCTCACCTCTTGTGCTGAATTGGAGGTGAGGTTAATGTTTAAGGAGGGTGCGTCTTTGTGCCCACATTTTGAATGAAAATGGGTCAGTGATCTGGGAGTTTGAATTTTCTTGGTTTGGGGGGGGATAACTTCAACTGTAACATTTTATTTTAAACCAAAAGGTTTCTCTCCTCTTTCAAACTCTCTTTCAGAAATATTCCTGTGTGGTTTTTTTTAACGAAAAAACAGTCATCAACATTGGGTGAAGAAATCTGCGTTTATAGAAGAATATAAGACCCTGCAAGAGATGGGCACAAATCACAGGTTTAGTAGTTTGTGCCTTTTTTGTTTTGTTTTTTGGCTGAACAGGTATTGAGTGCTTCCCAGCCCTGTCTCCTCTGGTGGGTGTCCAAATGAGGCAGGGTAGGGGAGCCAGGGTGCTGCTGCTGAGTGGGAGCCCACCAGAGGAGGTGGGGCTGGGGAGCACAGAAGTAAATAATAGCCACCTTATAAATAAACCAAACCAACAAAAGTTGCTATATAAAGAAAGAAAACTGTTTAATGTATTCGCGAAGGCTTTCACAGCCGGGATCTAATGGTTGTTGTGGGTTTTTTGGGCTCTTTGGCCGTGTTCCGAAGGTTGTTTTTCCTAACTTTTCGCCAGTCTCTGTGGCTGGCATCTTCAGAGGACAGTCAAAACTGTTTAATTTCATTATACATATACCTTAGAATTCCATTTTGATATAGATCTACCCCTTCCAGCTAGTTCTCCAAGGAAATCACATCCACTTATAAAGCTGCCCGATGATTGGGCAGCAGCACGAGAAACCTAGTTTCCATGGATAACTTGCTTTTTGCATTCTACTTACATAAAAGGCACAAACGGAGATTCCAAAATTTTAGAAAGTGGCAGGATCAGCAGAAAGACTTTCAGCACTGGTGACTAGTCAAAACAAAACAAAACAAAAACTGTGCACTTGCTTTTATTTGTTTCTGCAGGAGAGATAACAAACTTGTTCTTGATTATAACTATTGGGTGACTGGAGCCACAGTATCAATAAAAACAAGCTATATGACCAATAGAAGACAGGAGGACCTGGGCCTGGCGTGCTCTGGTCCACGGGGTCACGAAGAGTTGGACATGACTAAAAGACTAAACAACAACAACATGACCAATAAGTTATAGCAGTATGCAAATTAGAAAGATGGGGAATTGATTTTTCACAAATAATAGAAAATATAACTGAGGTGAAGGATAGTACTGTGGGGATATGGAAATCTTTGCGTTTGTACACAGACAGACAATCAAAAAGAAATAACTAGGCAGCTAAAGTATGTATATAATCCTCCTCATATGTCCACCAGACCATATCAGTTAAAGCTTGTTACATGCTTAGATCTTTAGCAGTTTAAACTAGACATAAGTGGGGGGAAAAGAATTGGGATGGAAAAGATAATTATATCAAACAGAGAAGACAGGTTCAGGCAAAATGTGAAGAAAGTTAAGGAAGACTGGTGTCTGAGCTCTGTAAGGAAATAAACAAACGTTAAATAAAAGAAAAAGATTGTTCTGTAGCACTGAAAGAAACAGAAAAAGCTTGAATCCAGTTAAAACAGTTCTCAAGTCAAGCATTTTGCCCTCAAAGGCTGGCTGAGAGAAAATGGCCAGGAGCAGCTTTAAAAAACTGAAGGATATACACATCTTCAAAGTGAAAAATTCCTTTTCTCAAAGGGAAGGCAAAAGGTACACTAAAACCCCAAAGGCTACAATACAGACAACATCTGCTATTAAAAACTAAAACTGAAGGTGAAAAAAAGAATATTTAATATGAGAAAGAGGACTAACTGAGCTCCTCTACTACAATACAGTTGCTTTTTACCTTACTGGCAGCTCTAAAATGTACTTTCTTCTTATTAGGCTCTTTTCTTCCCCCAAATTGTACTAGTAAATATTTAGACTCAGATTGGTGGCTGATGTGATGCTCACACACATCCGCTACCTGTGTGTGCTTTTATCAAAACAACAGTCATTTCAAAAGCCTGTATTATGTTTGAGGCTAATGTATAGCTTGTGAATCAGCTTATGTGACTTTTCTTTGCTTGGCGTCACTTTGTGAATGGTAGTGAGCACAAGAGGCTAGCCTGTAGATCAGTGGTTCAGAGCCTTGGGTAACCCAAGTATTCTTGGACTGTAATTCCCAGAAACCCTGTGCAGCACAGCTAGTGGTGAAGGCTTCTGGGTATTACAGTCTAAGAACACCTGGGTTAACCAGGGTTGGGAACCACTGCTGTAGATCATCTTGACTGTTTCTATTGGTGTTGTCAAAATCCAGGCTACCCCTTGATCTGTAAAGCTTTGCATCCTTTTTCCTAATGGCAGCACAATCATGATATTGAGCAGCAATATTGGGCCATTTCCTGGTATTTTGAATCATAATATATATATATATCAGCCACTACCCTCTCTACCACTTTGCTGAGGAAAAAACATTGGCAAGGGGCCTATAATTGCCAATATTGTCTGCCGCTGAATTTGGTTTCTTCCTAATGGGCCTAATGAGTGTCTCCTTGAGAGATCCATTAATTATTGCAGTGGCCCATTTGGTTGTTATAGGCCTGGCTGCTTTGATTAGCCAGGCTGGGCAAAGGTCAAGGGAGGAGGTGGTGGTGCAACAGCAGTCAAATACCTTGTCCACCGTATCTGGCGTCACAGGCTGGAAGAAATCAGGTCTCATCAGGCAAGGATACAGAAGGATACTGTATCGTGGATACAGAAGCACAATATTCCACTTTCATAAACCAGACGGTACTTGAAGAATTGATGTTGAATTTAGCTCAGAAGCAAGTCTCAAGCCAGTGAAGCTGATTCAAGACATGCAATATATATTATCTTCTAACTGGAAGGTAATTAAGGCATTAATCACTATGGCAAAGACCATCTTCCCAAGAAGAGGCATGGCTGGCCAAAGGTAATCCTGGTCACACGAGCACATGGACTTCTAGTAGCAACACTGGGTTGAAGACTACAATCTATGCTGCCAATTTGGTCCTTGGGAGAACAAACAATCCATCCAGAACACTTGCTCACCTTAAGCTTCAGTTTGTTCATCCACCCTTGCTGCATCCCAACAGAAATTCAGGGCTTCTATAGATGCCTTGTGGTCAATTGGTGAGACCCACCCCCGAAACATTTAATGATCTCCCTCAGCAGCTTCATGTAAATATTAAAAATCTTATGGGATGGGACTGACCCCAGAGGACCTCCACATCCATGAGGCTGAACAGCAGTCTCTCATCTTTACCTGCTGAGGTGGGTTTAATTAACAGGGCCTGAACCACCACAAAATAGTGCCTTGGAGTCCCATATGCCCGGAAAGCTATGGGCTGGCATTTATTGCACTTTCTTTTTAAAGACAACTCCAAGCTTCCTTGAATGGAGCAGAATACATAGATCCAATACATAGAACTGCCTTCAAATGGCCCAGAAGGAAAATTAATGATATTGAATGCTGCTGATATGGTTCCTGGTCTCTACCACTATTTGCCTGGCCTCTAAAAACTGAAACAAACAAATATTTTTTTAAAAAAAAAAATCTGAAAGAGGCATTTCTGACAAATAGTAAAGGTAAAGGTAAAGGTTCCCCTTGACATTTAGTCCAGTCGTGTCTGACTCTAGGGGGAGGTGCTCATCCCTATGTTCAAGCCATAGAGCCAGAGTTTGTCTGAACACAGCTTCCGTGGTCATATGGCCAGCGCGATTAGTTATGGAACATCGTTACCTTCCCACCGAGGTGGTACCTATTTATCTACTTGCATTTGTATGCTTTCAAATTGCTAGGTTGGCAGGAGCTGGGACAAGCGACGGGAGCTCACTCCATCGTGTGGATTCAATCTTACGACTGCTGGTCTTCTGACCTTGCAGCAAAGAGGCTTCTGCAGTTTAATCTGCAGTGCCGCCATGTCCTATTCTGACAAATAAACAATAACTAAATGGCCCCCTGAAAGAAAACAAACTGAAACAGAAGGAAAAATTGGCAATGTACACATCTCTAATAAGCATTAAGGAGATTGTGTCCTTCTTGCTAGCAATAAATGTCTCCTCCAGAGACAGGATTGCCTCAGTCACAAAACAAAGCAAATGAATTTGCAAGCCAGAGAGGTGAAAATAACGTATGCTAGGCTAAAAGGCATCTTTGGAACTTAAGCTCCATGTATTGTCTAGTTTCTCTTCCTCCACCTGCCGCCTCCCTCTCTTTCTTTCTCTAACACATCCAAATACCTACACTTTAAGCAGGAACCTGCATTCAACTGTATTGATTTCAAGGAGGTCAGACTGTTGAGAGGCAGAAATCTAAAATCCCTGTGATACCGTGAAACAAGAGGGAACAAAACTATATTGCATGCTAATGATTTTCAGAAAGTTAATAGGCATAAACATGTAACTTTGTTGATACTGTATGGGGGGGGGATAAAGTTTTCTGCTATTAAAAGAGAAACCATTTTTTTGTACAGTAATGTATATTTCATGTTAAGAAACAAAAAACTGACCAAACCAGCTTTCTTCTATTAAAAAAATCTCTCCCTGAAAATGATTCACCTTCTTCATATTGCAGCCAACAAAAGAGACCTTCAGACAGTAAAAGACAAAAAGAAAAAAGGAAGAAATGTAGACTTCTGTAACGATGGCATGGATCCAAGATTCATACTGACAGGGCTGGAGTTGTCTTTTCACATGCCTAGAAATAGCTGGGTGGGGAAAGAGATATCGGGGGGGGGGGGAGAGAGAGAGAGAAGAAAGAAAGAAAGATTTTTGCTCTCTACAGGTTTTTGGAAGAAAATGTTGGTTGTGAAAGAAAGATTGACAGACATGCTTGTATTTGAAGATGTGCACAGAGGCCATTCAGTATCTCATAAAAGGGTCTCCTCAGACAGGCCAGTCATTTATTTGTTCAGAAGACACATGCAGGCCTCACAGGGTCAGAAGTTGTGAAGACCTTCCATTGTCTCCTGCCAATGAGGCTCTCCTTTTGGACAGGGATGTAATATTTACCCAAGGCAAGATGGTAATTGTTACATAAAATACCACTCCCACCACAGAAACAGAGCCACTGGTACTTTAATGAGCTGAAGCTCTCGTCACATAGAAACCGTTTGATTCCCCTGCTACAGATTTTTCCTAAGTGCCCGTCGGTATTTGTTTTCGCTCCAAGACGGTGGCCTTTTAAGAGAGGCTCAAGTACAAGGTTTCCACAGCTGTCATTCACTTGAACATATGCTAAACACTTCCTTACAACTCACACATATCCACCATAAACCTTGGCACAGCTTAAAAGTCTCTGTGAGTCACACAAGGGACATTTAATTACAACAACAACAAAAAAGGATTCTGGTGAGGGGATGATGCTGTAAGAGTTATTAGAAGAGGCTAAGGCTGGCACACTAGCAATGATATTTCTACTTATCTCCCCACCCACCCAGTTACCCATTCAGTTAATCAACTAATGGACAGAGCAGCACCTTTGGCCAAGGCTCACCGTGTGTCATTATATTCACAATTATCTTTCCATTATTCTTATTTTGTTTACACAAAGTCGTATACAAATCTGTCACTTCACAGACACTTTAATCCAGGGTGGGCTACTTTGGTGAGTTTGGGGGCTAGTTGTGCCCTGAAAGACAAATAAAACAAAATATTTGAGGGGAAAGTGTAAAAACCCGAATTGCCCGGTGTCCATTTCTGGTTTTGATTTTGGGGTTGGGATGCCCCAGATTGGGGAAACGGCTGCTCCTGGAAGCTTCGACGAGCTGAGAAACGTGTTTTTGTTGCAAGCTTTCATTTTTTAAAAAGTCAGGAGGAATGAGGGACTCAGAATTGGTTTTGGGGGCTACATGCGGCCTACAGGCCATGTTCCTTAGATCGTTGCATGGAAACTTAACTGGCAAAGATGGCTAAAGGGCAGGTGAGCTAATACTTGGGCATCTGATGCCATGCGGAATCTGAACCCTTCCCAGCTTGGAGCTCAATCCCACTGACAGCAAAACCCACTTTTGCACTAGTTTCTGCTGTTAAATAAAAAGCAATTGAAATTTTAGCACACATATGAGGTGCATTCACGTACAGACTACTGTGCCAGGGGAGTGAGTTTTTCTGCTCCTCTGCCAGACATTTATTTATTTTGAAATTGGAATCAATTTCACATATGTAAGTACCGCTACCACTTTTTTTAAAAAAAATACTGCTATCTAGTACAGCGCTATACCAGGTAGCAAGAATGGGAGGCAAGGGGAAGCATCAGTCCACTTGCCTTTCCTCCCCCCCGCTCACTTGCCCCCCCCCCAATCTCTGTTAGTAGATCTCAGAGATCAGAAAAGTATTTTGCCAGCAGAAGGAATGGATAAGTGTGCCTTTGGCCAAAAAAAAAAAAAAAAAAAAAAAAAAAACATGAATCCCTCAGGTGTTCAGCCAATAGCAAATGGTTATGGGCATTATAGTTTAAAATGTCCAGAGGGCCGAAGATTTCCCATGCTTTTTTTTTAACATGACAGTTCAGTTGTCAGATATATGACTGGTTCCTACTTGTCTAGATGATTTGGTTTTGATTTGGTTTGGTTTCTGCTTTAATAAATACCACTAGAAATGTTACTTTCACAAGGCACCATTGCTTGAAAATGGTTTCTAAATATATATATATCTGAGGCCAAGTGAAAGAAATGCAGAGCAAATGGGAATAGAGTTGTATCCTACTTTCAATTAAATATTTAAGAATTAATCCCCCCATCAGGTTTATTTGCTTGTTTATTTATGTAAAATATTTTACCCTGCTTTTCTTCTTAAAAATGACCCAAGATAGCTTACATCATTAAAACACAATATTTGAAAGCTAAAAATAGTAGGTATACAAATATCTAAAAGGAATAAAAGAAATCGTAAACCAAATCAACACCGAAAACAGAGTCAAAGCAACAAGGTTGATAGGGCAAGATAGAGACACAAATAAATATATAGGTGACACAATGTCATTTCATTGAGTCAATAATGCACACATTTAATGTTTTGACAAGGATATTTTATTAGCTTTCTTGTACTGAGTCATTTTGTTGTGGCACTTCAGCCCTTTCCTCTAAGCATTGCAGAGACTAAATACATGTTACAGGAATAGCTAACAGAACATACGACTAACCCGCTTATTCCAAGCTACTGCATGTGAGCCTTCTGTATTATTTTGGCAAACAAAAGGTCTAAACTGAGCCTGTAATACAAAAGCCATCCCGATACCCATTCCCTGGGAGCTTTTAATTCTCTTTTGCAATCCCTCCCTGCCGTGACAACCTCATAGGTTGTGATTGATCTGGAGGCCTACACACTTTGATTGCTTGCAACTTTTGTCTTCCTGTTTTCCATTGGCAACTATTTTATATGCAAGTCCTCTATCTGTGACTTCATCATATCCATGTCCTGCCACCAGATACAGAAGCGCTTTGTTCTGCCTCTTTTCATGCTGGAGGAGGGATTTTTCCCCCCCTCAGGGTCGCTTCTTGTTCTGAAACATGAAAATGTGTGAAGCATAAAACTCCAGCTGTGAATACTTACCTCCCTGCCGTGTTAAAAAGTTCAATATACAAAACACCTGGTTTCAAGTAAAATGTACATCAAGATATATGGCAATGAGACAGATTTAATATACCCCATAGGGCCCTGAGGCGGTTTTAAAATGAAAGACACAACACGTTTTTCCCCCTCTCCAAATGAGCCGTTACCTTTTCACAAATAATAAACCTGAACCTTGTACAGTTGAGGCAGAAGTCACAAGCAAAGAAGACAGTGTATAGAGGCTTGCTGTCATGCAAATGAGAATCAAACTACAAAGGCAGAGCATCTCCAGTTCCAAAGGGTTTGTTCCCCCATCAGCAGAATCCCTTTACATGCTGCCATTGATTTATAGGAATGTAGGAAAGGGGAGGTAACACAATCTGAAAACCTTGGACACAAACACTTCCAAACAAAGAGAGAGAAAAGTCAGCACCATGTCTGATGCTCCCACCTTAGGCTTCGTTATGAAGAACAAAAATGTAAAGACAAAGAATAAGAGGATGCTTCTTGTCTTGGTAGTCTGCTGCAGTGCCAGCATATTGGCATAATATATGCTATGCTGCCCACTAATGACATATAGGAATGTATCTATGTTCATTATTCTGTACAGTAATGGGAACACATTTGAATGTTATGTACCAGCAGGGGTGTGGGAACCACTTCCTACCAGCTGCTTCCTATTCTGTTCACATAAGGATGATGTGATTCAGCTACATGGAAGGATGGGAACATGTGAGGGAAACCTTGCTACGATCAGCCACACAATGCATTGGTGATGCTGGTAGAGATACAAGCTTTTTTTGGGGGGGGAGGGGGGAGACTCAGCTCCAATTAATCTGGAGATAATCTAAATTCATCCACATAAAAATCAGAAAATACAAGATACTTTTGCTAGCTCATTTTGCTACCTGAAAAAAAAGACCCATTTTCACAGTCTCACTTTTGCCCTTATTGCATGTAGCAAGTTGGCATAGCACGGTTACAAGATTGTGTGTGTCACACCATTCTCCCCACTTCAGAGACAACCCAGCCTTACCATGTAGTTTGTGGGTCCCACACCAAGACCTTCCTCTAATCTGTAACAGACTAGGTAGTTACATCTATTCTGACAGCAGCAGAGTGCCTCATGGACACCAGCAAAAGTGCCTGAGCATTGCTATCACCACTCCACTGCTCTAAAAGCAACATCAGCATTTGGTACGTTACTACAATCGTTTGTTTGTTATACCAGACGTCAGTGGGAAAGATACTATCAACCCAAGATGGTCAAATCATCTCATTGTTGACATGTCCAAACAATTCATGCTACTTTAACCCATCATGCATTGCATTTCCTTTAGTTTTTTGATGATGCCTAGAAAATGGACATGTGTGTGTGTGTCTTTGCTTTCCAAAATGTTATGAGACATTTTGCTCATATTTCAGAGACTTTGAAGGAGAAAATAAGACTTCTTTGTTTCACAGACAGCTGAAGACAAGAATTTAGGGCTTTAAATTTCTTCATCAGCATATCTCATCACATTGAGACAGCTTAAATCAACATGAACAAGGAATTTGGAGTGCATCCTTCCCATCACTTTGTGTGTTATGTGCCATCAAGTCGGAACTTAGAGTGCCTCTAATAAGGCTTTCAAGGTAAGTAAAATATTTAAGGAGTGGTTTTACCAGATCCACACATATACAGTACCTGGTGATTTTTCCATGGCCAAGTGGAGATGAAGATCCAGGAATCTGGAGTCCTAGTGTATCTATCACTCTTTTCACTGCACCACACTCGATACCTCCTTTCATCGCTGCTCAACAGAAAAAGCAACACCTACATGCATTCATGACCTCATGACAATTATGTTTGCCACCATGACTCTGCTCATGAGCACACATGCCAGGCCAACCCTTTTTGCTGACTGCATCCATCCTTCCATCAGCTGAATATTCCATGTAAATCTGAAGGATCTGTAGGCACTGGAATCATTCATGTGTTTAAGAATTCTGATTGGCACAGCTTATCACTCATATGGAGGAGCCCCATGCACGTAAATAAAATAAACAGCTTAGACCCCTTTCATGAAGACACCAGACATCCAGCCCATGGATTGCATGGTCAATATATTTGAACCCTCTGAAAACTAGAATCAAATATGATGTGATATTCGTCTGTAAATGGGTCATTTTCACACCTTACATTTTTTTGGCATTAAAATGTAAGAAGGATACCATCGTGCATTAGTCAGATGAATGTGTTGAAATTTATCAAAATGATAAGATGCTGTCCAGCTAGCCATGTGAGCTTTCACTCATACATGACCCCAAACCCTGGCCATATATCTCCTTGTTTTTCTTACACAGCCCTATTGTTACAGCTTCATTGATTCCTATTTTCTCTCATTTTAAAAGTTAAAAACCAAACATTTTAAAGGGAACTAAAATACACTAGGTCTGTAATGCCCAATTAGTTGTTATCAGCTTGTGAAAACCACCCAAAAGACCTAAAGCCCAAATGCCACGATAATGCCATGACTGTGTGACACAAACCAGCCACCAAATGTGTCTTGGGAAATTATTAATGGAAAGGAAAAGGAAGGGAAAAACTAAACATATTGCAATGTGTGTTCATTTAGGAAGGAGGCTAATTGAAATGGACACCCTGATAAGAAACCTGGTATCTAAAGAATCCAAGGTTTCAAATGCAGGGAAAAGCTCCACTTCTGTCATCAATGTTTGATACGCTAACTCTTTCCTATTAAACCTGCTGACAAAACGTACTGATCAGGAGTTGTTCTTAGGAAAATGGCTCATTGACAGGAACAGGGGATGAGGGAAAAATAAAAGCTTTTAAGACCTTTCCCTCCCTTTTTAATCTGAGTTGACATTATCAGTCTGTGTGGGTGTGTGGGTTTGGCGTCGTCTGGGAAGAAAACACACAATACGTTCTATGTGAAAGATGCAAGATGATCTTGGGTTAGACAAGGATCCTTCCACCTACTTTCATGGGTGGCAGGTTGCAGAATTTTCCGATTTCCCTCATGCAATAAAGGCTGACCATAAGAGAAGCCTATAGCTTAAGTTACCTGAACTCCGTGTTGTTCTTATCAGCCCAGCTGCAAATTGAAGGGTGATGAATTCTCTCTCCCCCCCCCCCCAATTCTGCTCATTTTTACACAGGAGAGTTAAAAGTTTCTGAGGTAAAATGTGTTAAATCTATACAGTTCTCTCTCACATACACACATGCATGCACACACAGACCAGGACCTTGCTTGATTATGCAACTGTAATAGAGAAAACAGAAAAGACTCAGTAGAAGAGTAATAAGGTTGCTTTAAAATGGCCTTTGACTAAATATTTCACTAGTTTATTTTTAATATTACCGTCATTCATTATAACTATCCCTAGAAATATCTTTTTCTTGATGGTGTATTATGTAACTATTGTGGTTTTCTTACGTTTATTCTCATTGGGATTGCAGTGTATGTTATATATTTGATGTATTAGCTTCATTGGATTCCTTCAGGAAAAAAAGTTTTAATGTATGTTTTTCAAATAAAATCATAATGCTAATATATAATACTTCAAGTGCAAACTATAAGTCAAAGACTACCTTGTTTAAATCTCCAGCACAATGAACTCCCTTGATGATTTTAGGCAAAATGTTGCCTCTCTGTCTCAATGCCTTGTTTGCAGTCTCTGGATGATAACAATTACATCCTAGTCAAAATGTTAACATTTTCCTACTATGAAAATGTTATCCATTTTGCTTCAGACAGGGTTGCAAATAATTTATGTCCTTCCCGACTAAGTTGAATCAAGATTTTGATTTTCAGTTATGCACAAAGCAATGCCTTTCTATCTCCCTCTGACACTTATTCAGAGGGAGAGTGATGCAAAATAGAAGCAATACCTTGACTCTGAATTGGCTTCATTTGCTCATCTCAATATTGCCAAGTTGACTATGAAATGATGTAACCTCTTTATGTTCATTTTGGGATCCCAGACTTGACTGACGTTGCGACCACATGGGGAAATAGATTGCAATTTGGACTGCTTGTGGACTGGTCTGGTGCAATCTACTTTCTGGCAATCACATAACATACAAGGAAATGCTCTCCAAACCAACCCCAATCCATGCTGTGGATCTTCTCCTTTTCAGAGTTGGGCTGGAGTGATTCTTCAGCAGGCAGAAGGCTTGTTTTAAAGGAAATCACACCCATTAAACTGATCCTTCCCAGTGCGATCAGGTGTGTGTGGCCTTCCAGCCACCTGATTGCACCCTAGCTGGGCCTATTAAAGAAAAAAAAAAGAAATGACTCTGAGGAAAGACAGAGGAAGAAGAAAGATAAGTGTCAGAGAGATGTGTAGAACTGGGAAAAGGATGAATAATATGGAGAACAATATTTTAGATTTTCCAGATCCCCAATGTCAAATTTAACATCTTTGCTGACAAGCAAAACTTTCTGTCCCTCTCAGTTGAAAGGACTGCAGAGACAATAAATGTGAAACACAGCATCAAAAAAAAATTAAGCTCCTTAATCATTCCTAAGTAGTATATAAATTCCAGATTGTTTACTGAAATGTATAGGCTAATGATTACATGGTTCGGTGTTGGATGGTGGCCATAAGCATGATTTGTGTCAAGTCAAATCAAGTATGTCTATGGCCCGGGGCAGCCCTTCATTTATTTGTCTGAAATAGTCCTAGCACTGACATGACAAAACACATGGACTGCAGCACAGCACCACATTTTAGAGATTTGAGATACCACTCTGCTTTCCTTGTTGATACATTGTGAAGATTGTTGGAAATGGCCTATTGGAAGAGGGCAGAGAAGTTTCGAATACTCTCCATTATTGTTTCATTACAGCACCGGGCTGTAATGGGTGAAACAACTGGGACTGCCCCTTAGTGCACCAAAACTGAGAGGGCACTGAAATTTAGAGAGGAATCAACCAGTGAGGCAAATGTATGCGGTTTGAACTGCACGGTTGGAGAGGCAGAGAGGCAAAAATGGCCACTTAATATCATCCCTTTATGATGAAAAATAATAGTAAAATCCTGTTAATGTTAACAGCTTGGAGTACAGTCAGAAGATGACAGAAGAAATTCAGTTATTTGGCAAGATATCATTCTCCCCAGACACTGAAGGAGAAAATAAGTCGGGAGATGTTTGAGGGATTCAAGGCCAGTTCTGAATCTGGCTGGCAGCTTTGGGGTGCATGCCCCTTTAAAAAAACTACAGGGATGTCGGACGTGAGTGGCACAGATCCACAACCACTTTCCAAGCTTCAGAGAAACCATTTCGTTTTTTATTTAAACTCATTTTCACTTTAGTGATTAAAGATTACTCAAAACTGTTAAATTCAAAACAATGTGTAGCCTGCATAATTAAATTGTAAACCATCCAGAGAGTGCCTTAAGCACTATGGATGATATATAAGCAGCACACTTTGCTTTCGCTTTGTTTTGTTTTTAGTTCTGTTCTAAAACATGGTTCTGTGCCTTAATTGCTTTAATTGATCAAGGAAGTCTTCAGCTGGAAATGTTCAGTCCCTGTTCATTGTTGACAGCTTTGTTATTTCCTCTTATAGTGTCTTAACTATTGGACCATATAAGAGGAAATAACAAACACTTGCTGATGTACACAGACGAAAGCTGAGCAAAGGCTTCCAATTGGAGACTCCCTCATTCTGCTGAGGCAATTAAGGTACAGAACAACAGTCTTAAACAAAGATGAAAGCAGTTCACTATATTGTGTCACCAATGAAATTTAAATAAGTTTAAATAAACAAAACATAGTCACTTCAAAGCCAGGCCAGAAAAGTGGCTGGAAAGCTGTATCACCAAATTCAGAGTGCTTTGAAAAAAAAATGTGTTTTTTTTCCTCCCTGAGGAGTATTAGGGTCCTCATGTGGCTACACGATGCCCACCCATGTTCTAAAAAAAATGGATGATGAGACTCAGTCAAAGTAGTCCTAAAGATGGAGTTAAACTTTTGATCCTGAGCAAGTTTTTAGGTTAGGACATAAGGTTAACTTCAGTCATTAAATGAAAACATTGACGCTCTTACATTCCAGGAGATTATGATCAATAATAAATGACAGGAGCAAATACGTGCTTGGATATGGGTGGTTCCTAGTAAGCCAATGTGGGGTCATGATTAGAATGCTGAACTAAGAGGGGCATGATCCAGGTTAATATTGCTTTTGGCTTGTGATGCTCATTGACTGAAACCTTGTTAATAATGAAAGCTGACGCATAACTTTCTGTCTGTTCCTTCCTGGTAAACAAAGCACTGATGCCACAATACTCAGGGGATGGCACATGCAGCAAACCAGCAGTGGTGTGTTTGCCAGAGAGGAATGGGCGGAAAGTTACACTTGGGCTTACACTACAAACAGGATTCCAGCCCTGGGGTCAATCATGTGGCCTCTGAACCGAACGCATGTCTCTCTACAGTATGTGTACATATGTGAAAGAACCTCCATCCTCTGGAGAAAATTTGAATTCTACCAGCAAACTCTATTGGATTCAGTGGGACATAACTACTGAGAAGACAAATACAGGATGGCACTGCATATATAATACATTGCAGAGTTCGGAATTTCTGGAAAAATTCTTTTTGCTAGAAGTACACAGCCTCAGAGAGGAAGATAGCTACAAGTCCCCCAGAGTCCAAACCTTTCTTATTAACTGGCAATTCAAGTCTCAGTAACTCACTCTGAGACATTTGCAGGAGAAAGAATAATAAAAAAATGTTTCTGTACTTTCAATTGCTTGAAATTACAAACATGTATATACTACTTTTTTTACTGCACTCCTCCTGGCAATCAACTGAATAGATCAACAGCAGACAGGAAAATCACACTGCCTCTAACAAATGAAAGAGAGGGAAAAAGAACACTCAGCAGAGAGATGGGACTCTCTTTGAATTCAAAGGCTAGAACAAATGATTGGTTAGTGCTGGAAAGACAATGACCCCAACCCATAAAAGTTTCTCCCGTCATTCAAAGTACAGGTGGCACGTGAAGTTGCATATAAAGCTCCAACATAATATTCCTTTCTCCAAGGGATGGGTAAGAATTTTGCTCACCCTGAATTTTCATACAAACTTAACTAATCCAGAGCTTCGAAACAAACAAATTAACCAAAACACGCTCCACCATTTCCTGGAGTTTTGTTGCACAATTCTCCAATCAAACATGTATACAAAAGTGCATACACTGGAGGGGTGTCTGCATTAAAAGGATGCAAAAGTAATATTTAGGTACCATTGATGCCAACTTATGGCAACCTATCTCAGGGTTTCTCAGGTATAGGCTATTCAGACGCAGATTACTGTTACCTCTTTCTAGGAGTGCTCTTAGACCATGTAGCTGACTCTTTTCCTGGGAGGTACACTTTGGAACTGATCTCCCAGTCTCTGGCTCTGCAGCAAGGTGCTTCAACTCAGTGAAGTAGGGGACTTTCCTGCAAAAATGTGTAAATTTGGGGAAAGGCACATACAGATTCATAGATTAGAAAACATGCATTGAAAGTGCATAAGAATTTTAATGAAGAAAATCACATAGGCACCCACTGTCACAAAACCTACATTCTGTGTGGAATTGTACCAGTTTTGACTTCTCTCCTCTGGGTGTGTGTGTGTGTGTGTGTGTGTGTGTGTGTGTGTGTGTGTGTGTGTGTGTGTGTGTGTGTGTGTGTGTGTGTGTGTGTGTTATTCCAATGCAAAACAAAGACATGAACATGTGAGTACCAAAACATTTGCAACTGCAACAATTTTCAGAGAGAAGGGTTGCATTTTCTGACAGAATGACTATAAATATGGGGAAAATGAGAAACTGTCTGGAAATGAAAAATAAATATTCACACCTCTCCTCTTTCTGATTCCAGTGGAAAGAGGGAGTTGGAACTCTCCTCACAAGGCTTCAGGCACCTGGCCTGTAGAGAAGGGTGATGCTTACTCCCAAACGTATTGAAAGGCTAAGTTTTTCTCAGCACAAGCCTTCCATTTTCACTCCCTAGCATTTGTGGTTAGCTCCTGACAGAAAAGAAAACACAACTGACAGAACAGTGAATTGCCACCTGCACAGGCTGCAACTTTCTCCTTTGATGTCAACTTCAGAGAGAACACACAGGCATAAAACGTACCTGACAGAATTCTCATACCATACTTCAAACAAAGGAAAGTGCCACAGTTGAAACAAAGCAAAATACAATGAAATAACATGATAAAACATCCATCATGTTTTGTTAAACACCATACGTGCAACACTTTCATATACTAATGTTTCTTCAAAACTGGATACAGGCCATCGTTAAAGTCATCACAAATGAAATGTACATCTTACTGGGAGAATTTGTTTTCCTCAGTTTTGTTAAGGTATCTATTATGAGATCATTACTACTCCTCTTTGGGGAAGCTGCTATATTCTCAGTCAGCTGGTCAGCCCAGTTTCTACTTTAAGCAAAAAAATTATTTTTGTACTGGTATGAGTTCTACTCATTCAGATTTTTATACTACATGATCCATGTTGTTGCATGTCATTTATGGGCATGTCGCCAAGCCTGATATTTCCCTGGGTGGGTTTTTGCTCAGGATCTCTCCACCTCCCTGTGGTTTAGCACCCCTCCATGTAACAACCCATCTCCATTTTCTTTATTCAGCCTCCTTCATGGTGACATACAATCAAGAACTGGGAATCTGCTACAGAAATATTTCCCCTTTGCCCACCCAAGCCCAGAATAAAGACACGAGACAATAATATTGGATTGAAATACAGGCCACACTTTATTGAAAAGCATCTGCAATTATCATTCAATTGGCTCAATATAAGGGGCCTGCTGTAATGCGGAAATGGTGACAGGTAGGGGTAACCGATACCCCTTGCTTGTCAACTGGGCGAGACCCCGGCCCTGGATTCGCACTGTCCAACAGACAGCAGGGATCCGGCCTGCCACTTATAAACACCCCCAGACATCTTTATTTGATGACTGTTGGTCCGGAACTGGTCCAGTGCATCCTTCCCATATCGGCCCTGTAATCGCACAATCCGCAGAGCTGGGAGGTCGGATGCACTCTTGGTTTACCTGAAATTACCAATGGGACACACCAAAAACACCTGCTTTTCCACACTACCTGCCACAGCATAGGGACTAGCATAGCTAAGTCCCATGCCCACCACAGAGCCTCTGAAGCTTGGCAAGCAGGCCCCTTCTAATATCATCAAGAAAGATGTCTAAACCTGCATTTGACAGGTGTACACCATCACTGTGGAAGAGAGCAGCATTGCTCAATTGAATCCATTGCAGACACCTTTACACACTTCACGATTAATGCAGAGCTGTGCCGTGTTAACATCAAGCACGTTCCAGGCACCACGCCAGGCCAGTCGCGGGATGATCATGGACCACACGATCCACATAGTGGGATACCTGGCATTCAACCTTTTCAAGTCTCATAGAATGTCCAAGATCAAAGCCTTACCCAGAACACGAGGCAAATCATTGCCGCCCAAATGAATAAGCAATACATCTGGTGGGGACTGGTGAAACCTGTCAGCCGTCCAAGATGGACCCAAAGCAAGCCATGAATGCCACACCAAGAAACAAAAGCATGGGCACAGAGCTCGCAGTCAGTCCCCAAGTGGGGCTTGGCAGCATAACGTTCTGCCCAATACACAAAAGTGTGGCCAACGATCAACACGTGTCTTTGACCGCCAGTCCCCGTGACACCTGAAACAACAAAATAACCCCTGCCTACAAATTAGGTAAAGCTCTAATGTACCTTTGGTAACTCGAAGAAGACCAATGACCCAAGTGCTTAATTTGTTCATTACTATACCCAAGGGCAGCTGCTGTGGAAGCTGCTCCGATTCTAAAGGAATGTGTACCGAATCTAAGTTCTGCAACACTTATCCTGCTTAAAGCCATGTCTGTGAGCTTCCAAAACTGGAACCTCATCAATGGGGACCTATCAGCATGCTGTAACAAGTAACCAGGCTAAAACAATGAAACAATTTTTTAAAGGAAAGAACAATGCAAGCAAAGAGAGAAAAATAAAAAGCCTTAAGAAACCCAGGGAAGGGGCGTAAGCTGCCTTCCCACAGCAACACAGCTACGGCAGATTTCCCTCAGCTGAAAGCTGGCCACTCCAACAAAGCATTAGCATGCTCTGATGTGGATCCTTCCTCATTGGTGCCCAAAAAGGAAAGAGAATGGAAAGCAGGGCAGCACTTCCTTAAATATCAGTGCTCCCCCGCCCCTTAGCCATGATGAAATTTGAACACAGTCTTGCGCCATCCGGGCTGGTAGGCAAAAGCCAGCAATGCTCCCTCCAGGCCGTTATGATGGCCATCGGGTGGCTGGGACCTTTGCTGCCTGTTGCTGTTATTGTAGTTTCCATGTTTTATTATTCAGGCCCTAAGCAGGTCATGGTAATGCTATTGCTCACAATCCAAACTCACCAATCAACCAGTATAGTGGAGAAAGCAAGCAAGATCTAAAAACGGAGAATTGTGGTGTAGTAACTGTTGTGACTCTGATAGCAAATGGATGAATGATAGGTGAAGCAAGAAGAAAAGGATAAATGGGATGGAGTTGGAGTGGAGGACATAGGCAGAAGAGGATGGCACCAAGGGCCGAGCAGGGAAAGATGTCAGAGAACAATTGGCATGCATGCATGGACATCTTGGTACAGAAAGAAACATTGAGCAGCAATGATCCTCTGATATCTGAACACAAATACGGATGATGGTCCATTCAAAACATTAAAATGAGATATGAGTAGGAGCAAAAAAACAACAATCCAGGAACAAACTGGAACAACACTGTGTGGATGACCTCAAGACTACAATCTGATGCATATTTATTCAGAAGTGAATAAATATGCCCATCCCTGTCATTTTCACATATTAATTCCCATTCTTCTCTGTTTCTGAATTCATCTTGAATTCATCCTGAATCTTAAAATAGTATTTAAATATTTCAGTAGGCATTTCAATATGTATTTAAAAAGGCATTTTCTCTATATATATTATTTAAATCCACATTTTAAACTTTTAAGTATCCAAGGCCCATACTCTAACATTTGGATAAGTATGACATTTGGAGAATAGAAAAAAAAATCAGCTTTGTTATTTTATCTATAAAATGCAGACAGAACAGTGGCACACCATGCACAATTTGCTGTCACCATAGCCACAGGTAAGGCCTTCCAGTGGGTTGTACCCTGTGTGCAGCCGTACCTGCTTTAATTCTTTCATCATCACCACTCTAACCTCACTGTAGTGCAACCCGGGACTATTTTGGGAAAAGGTAATCAATATGGTGTAGTGGATACAGTGATGGACTAGGACTCTGGAGAACAGGGTTTGAATCCCTACTCAGCCATGAAAACTCACTCGGATATGTGGGACTGGTAAAATCATTCCTTAAATACCTCACTTGGTTGGTTGCAACTTGATGGCACATATCAAATGCAACAATCATAAAAGGAACACTTAGGAACAAATCTGTCATTCACCCTGGCCATTCCTCCATACCAGAAGTCAACCAGACCTTCAGCAGAAGTACCTGTAAAGGGAACAGTTTCCAAAGAGCCACCAGGAAACCTTTAAGATTCATCAGCCTCCTGGAGTGAACTATCTTAAGTGGACCCCCATCCTGAAGTTATTTTGAATTTCAGTGAGTTTACACCTCATAAGGTAACGGTCTGTCCATAGAGTTGCTCCACACCCAGATCAGATCACATCACATCCAGCACCTCTCCCCCCCAAAAAATGTCCAGAGTGTATCCTGCAGCATGAGCTGGGCCAGATGACACTCTCGACAGACCCATGGCTGTCATGGATTACATGAACTCCTGAGCAGCTCCTGACTGCTCAGCCTTGATATGAGATCCTGACGCCTGACTGTTTCAGCTTTGATATTGAAGTCCTATCAACAAATATCAATACCACCCATGAGATGAGATTGGCTAGGTCAGGCAGAGAGGCTTCCATGCACTACAGTGGGCAACTGACTCCTGCTTTGGGCTCTGATTTTGAGAGACACATACTCCAACCCAGCAAACGTCAGGGCATGATACTGGGTAATTAAGGCGAAATCTTCACAACTTGCTGCACAAAGCAAGTTCTCCAAGGAAGACAAAGCTATGAACTATAACTCCTACCCCAGATTCATCCAGCCAGGTTTCAGCAATGCCATCTGGCCTGCACTTCAGGATAGTACTAGAGCCACCTACTCAAATCACAAATGGGCTTTCACAAAGCTCTCTTGAGTCTTCATAGAAGAGAACAATTTGGGCTTAGAATAGGGGTCCCCAACCCCTGGTCTGCGGCCCAGTGCTGGGCTGCAGCCCAGATAGGACTGAGTTGTGGAGACAGATCTCCCACCTATCCACCCCACACACACTCCACCCCTGCACAGCCCCTTTTTGCATGCACGTGAGTGTGTGCAAACACCTGCATGAGTGCCCTCACCCCTTCATGTATGCGCATGAGCACGGGGAGGTGCCCCACCTTGCTCACACACAGACCCCATCCTCCCCCAACCAGTCCGTGGTGTCAAAAAGGTTGGGAACAATGGCTTAGAAGACACTGTTCAATGAGTATCCCACTTTGAGAATAACAAAATGTTGGTATCAATCCCAAATAGAGATCGGCACTGCTGGTTCAGTGGTTTACATCGGTTTCTTCTTTGGACAGACAGGTGTTCAACGGGCGCCCTGGCTTCCCTCCCCTACCTCCTCTGGTTGGCATCTACTCAAAGACAGCGTTCTAGCCTTCCCTGCCCTGCCTCCTCCTCTCAAAGGGCACCCACTGGAGGAGGCAGGAGAGGGAAGCTGGGGCACAGAACACCTGTGCATCTGAAGTGTGCAACACCTGAGTGTCTGAAGAACAAACAATCTCAAATCATAACTGATAAATCATGAGGCAAAACCCTTCTCCAGAGAAATTGCAAAAGAGGTAGGAAAGAGATGTTGAAGGGTATTTATAATCATAACATGGGAACCTTGGGCAATACATTTCCTTGGACTGAAATGCCTAGATCTCTTGTCTTCCCCAATTTACACTGTGAAGAGATCCTAAATCAGCAAGGAAAGTGAAATCTACAGCACTCAATAACTACTATGCTTCAGCTCCTCAGTAACCACTATGCTTCTAAATAATTATATGATGAAAGATTATGGTTATTCACTTCCATTTCAAACCCCACTGGTTATTTATGTTAGTTCGGAATTTGACCAAATATTTCACAAGTATTTGTGATTAAAAGCAGAAAGACTCTGTGAAGAAATCTCCCATCTTTCGATTTGTGGTCAGTTCCCTCCCATTTATGATCCCATTAACATTCTTGTGGTTTGTATTTTTTAAAAAAAAGAAAAAAAGGAAGAGTACTACAATTGCTTCCATGAAAGGGAAGTATGATGGCATTATTTAATTAAAGTATAGACTCTCTGGAGTGTTAAAATAAAACAAAACAATACATCAGGCAGTGAGGCACAGACATCTACTCATTTTGCCCAACATTCGCACTAAACATTAGGGCAGTAAATTGATTCTGAGAAGCCCAAAGTTAGGCAAATTTGTATGTCCATTCAGTTCTAATTAAGCAACAAAGTCATGCATTGCAGCTTAAGGTCAGATCAGTTTCCCTCTCTTACTATGTTACTTCAGAACAGCTTTATTTACCACAGCCAAGTAAAAATTTGAAACCACACAAATAGGTATATTTAGTGGTCAAACAAAGGGGCCTTTTTGTGATGGTCGGTAACTCTGATTGCTGTGCTTTTAAAAAAAAATCACCCACAAACGTATCGTTTCTATGCTGTATACAAATACAAGCACATGGAGACAAAAGAGGAGAGATTGCTGCCAGTTTACTTGGGTTCAAATTCAGACACTTAGAAAACCAAAAGAACTGCAGTCTGTGTGATAGAAAGTACAGATACTTCAGTCTGCCCTAATTCTTTCTTCTAGCTTCTTTTTCAGATATATCAGTACTCGTAATTTTGTAATGGATACACTTAGGGAGCAGTTGTTTTTACCGATTTATTATTTCCATGAGTAGGCTTTGAGGCATGCTGATGATGATTATTGGATCAAATCTGATATTGAAGCTAAGTGGTTTCTTGCACTTTTCCATTAAAAGAAAATCCCCATTTCTGGCTTTTGATGAAAGATATGACCTAGTATGTTTGCAATGCATTCCTGAGGCTATTCGTGGAGCATAGTTATGAACATAGTTATTTATGCATTAGTCCAGCTGAAACCAATGAATTGTATGTTTAGTCTAGTTCCATTAAAACATCAGATACAACTTCTTAACTAAACTCCCTGTAAAACAACAAGAAGAGCATTCAGTATCCCCAGCTATTGTATTTTCACTGTTCTTTGAAAAAGAGCAATTACGGCTAGAGAGGAGGATGAATATAAAAACAAATCACTATTTTCGATGTATTTAGCTGGTTTGTCATATATTCGTTCTGTATTCGTCAAATGTTAAGTCCCGACGAATATGACTTGACAAATATTTTCCCAGTTTTATGAGTCTATCAATATTCATCTATATTTGTTAACCTTTTTGGGCCTCTCTATGCCATCTCTGAGCTTGCTGGTGCTAATCAGAAGCTCTGGCTAATCAGGAGATCCTGGATTGGCATGTCAGGCAGCCAATAGCAATGCTGAAAGGGCTGTGGGGGTGTAACTTTTACAGAGGCTTCATAAGATTTTGCCCTGCAGCAATTTCCCACTTCTGTTCTGATTCTCTCCAGGTGAAGAACAGTTGCTGGCTGGTGCTTGTGCCATTCTTGTTGCTATGCTTTCACTTCTGTGGTAGCTAAGCGAACACTTATTTTCTTTTTCATTTATTTCATTAATGCAACTTTACTGGGAATTTGGGGAGGGGTTTCTTTAGTAGATTTCAGGTAGCTTAGGTAACTTCTTTTTTGGAGGCTTGTGTTCACAGTGGGTGGGGGGATTTTGGTGTGTGACTGTGTGGAATCCCTTTCCCCCAAATGTAATTCCTGAATGGTAGTGTATGTGAGAGAGACTTAGTTGGTGGGGCTTTAAGTTTAAAACTTTATTTTTGGAGACTTGTGTCTTCAGGCATGGGGGGGGATTTGGTGTGTGACTGTGGAATCTCTTTACCCAACAACACTTAATTCCTGAGTGGTTGTGTGTATGTCTCTGAGACTTAGTTGGCAGGGCTTTAAGTTTAAAAAACCTACCGTATTTTTCGCTCCATAAGATGCACTTTTTTAACCCCAAAAAGTGGGGGGGGAGTGTGTGCGTCTTATGGAGTGCATACTGTAAAAATGGTTCAAAACCTCTTCAGCCACCGCTGCCCAGAAACCTCCTGTGGTTCCACCGCCATGCTGGGAGGCCTCTGAACCAGCACCAGAGGCTACTCACCATGGCAGCCGCATTGAACCTCATTGCTCCACCGTCTGAGCTGTTGGCTTTCCAGGCTCTGCCTCCTGGAGCCTGCCTGGAAAGCCAGCAGGGCTGACAGGCCTATGGCAGCAAAACCAAATGGCAGTGGGCAGCAAAAAATGGCCAAGGGGAAAGAGATCAAAGTGATTCTAGAAAGACCAGGGGAAAGTGCAAACACAGTCCCTCACTACCACAAATCATGCAGTCAGGTTTTTTCACATTTGGGGAAACTGCAGGAATCAGCACACCTGAAGTGGAATGGATGAGCCTCAACCTGGGAAAACCACCTTCGTGATCATGGAATCTCCCCTGCCAGGTAAGTATGAGTTGGAGTGCCCCCCGCGCCTCCTGCCCCCTCCCACATCCTGCCCCCAAGGCATGGTGACCCCCCTGGCCGCACCTCCCGCTCAGAACAGGGCTGCACAGTGAGCTCCCGTCACTTGTCCAAGCTCCTGCCAACCTAGCAGTTCGAAAGCATGTAAAATTGTGAGTAGATAAATAGTAGATAAAATTGTGAGTAGATACCACCTCGGGGGGAAGGTAACAGCGTTCCGTGTCTAGTCGCGCTGGCCACGTGACCACAGAAACTGTCTTCAGACAAATGCTGGCTCTATGGCTTGGAACCGGGGATGAGCATCGCGACCTAGAGTCAGACACGACTGAACTAAATGTCAAGGGGAACCTTTACCTTTATCTTTAAAATTAATTTAAACAACTAATATCACATTTATTCAATTTTCATTTGGGGAAAAGTACATGGCAGCTCCTTTCCAGCCTGAAAATAACATGACTCAAATGGGAGGAGTCTGTTCTCTAGTTCTTTCCTTGTTTACACTGTCCCTCCTGGGATCTAGAAAAACACTGCTATGAGGGATATTTATGAAGAGCTACATTTCACTATATTTTATGTGTCCCTTGTGAACCCATTGATTTGATGGCCATCTATAAGAACATTCATCTCAAGGAATGGGAATCCTCACCTACCTCATTCTCAAAAAAGCCAACATTCTTTTCCACATTTGTTTTCAGCAAACAGATTTCAACAGACCCTCTGCTTTCCACAGACTAAAGAGAGGGGAAAAGACAGAGAGCAGATAGGTGGGGCTTTCTTTGAATTCAGAGACAGGGAAGGAATGATTGGTTATTGCTGGATAGATTGACAGTCACCCCAGCCTAGAAAGGTCCCTTCCAGCCCAACCTACTAAAGGCAGCATGCATAGTTGCAATAAGTCCAACGGACAAGACCATGCAATATTTTTTTCTCCCTACTGAGAGAACAAGTTCTGTTGTTGGTCTTCGGTATACTTTGTGCTGTTTCAAGATTGACCTTTCCCCACATTTCTTTAAAATGTGCAGAATGTAAGACTGCAAGAAATATTTGCCTTTTTGATGGACTAAAAATAGTAACATTGAAGGGACTGCATGTGTCTTTGTGCCCAATCAGTCTATCCATGGGTTTTTGTCTGGCTCTGTGTCTATGTGCATGGCCTGAGAGGTTTTTTTCCAGAGGCTGTGCAAATCATTAAAAAAATACAAAGAAGAAGATATGCCTGCCGTGGCTGAAATGAAGATATCAGCAAGATTTCCCCACATCCCGGATTCCCATTGCAAGGCAGGCTATTTTATAAACTGAACAACAACATATCTCATTGACAACAAACAAATAATCAGCTCCAAAAATAACAAGTAGGGCTTGTTCTCTTCCACATGTTACTGTGGATCGTGTCTTCTTTGGCAACCTGGGATTTCATTATCCTTATAAGTAGGCTACTTGAACTACTAGTGCTAAGGCATAAACAACAATTAGATATTTGTTTATTATTAGATGTATTTCTTTGAACTGAAAGTCACTGTGCTGTGATGATTTCCCCCCTTTTCTTTTTATAATAATGAAGCAAGTGAGCGTTATTTTTGTTCACAGAACAGCTGTGAGCTTTGGCACCGATATTCTCACTCACGTCCCAGAGAAAAAAATGGTGTTAGGTGTTAATAAGATCACAAGTTTAATTGATAAAACCAGCCTGGAGGGGAGAACTCTAAAAAGAGCAGCACCGGCAGTGGCAGGCATACCTTCTTCACCTCCCTGCCAGAAACAGGAGGCAAAATCCATTATATGGCAATATAATGAATAGTTTTGGCAACTAAGGAGTGGAAGCCCATTTCAAATCTACACAAGGTGAGCAGGAAGCACCCTAACAATTTGCCCAGTGTTAATGGTTCTGCTGTCATAGGAGCTTTGCTTGAATTAGATACTGGATGCCCTCTGTCTCTTTGGGTTATCAGAAACAGTGCAACAGAAAGTCACGTTAGAAATGCTGCTTCATGTTACATGCTTTCAGACATAGGTGGGCTGAGGAATGTATATTATGTTGAATTAATAAATCAACCAAAATTTTAGAAGTTCTCACAACCACTGCTTTGCATCATCTCAGCCAACTCTTCCCACAAACTTGCTGAGCTGTCTTGTTTTGGTTTAACATGTGGCATTTTCCAACCACAGAGCAGAAGAAAGCCCTTCCTCTGACAGCCACTCTACATAAACACATACACATGCAAACACATACAGGCTCCAACCACTTCAAAGAGCAGGCTTGCAACATTCTGCTATGTTCCTGATCTTGTTGTCATGTATTATTCTTATCACTTTCCTCTTCCAAGTACTGAATTTGGATCCACATCCATTTTGAAACCACTGTTGAATTCATATGCACAAAGTTGCTATCTTTATAAAGTTGACTGTGGTCATATGACCCATACAAATACATAAAAAGAATGTATACAAAAAGATAGAACAAGAAACAGATAAAAGCAGCCTTTGTATGTACTGCAGTCATAAACAAGTTAGCCATTTGAGCTAACTTGAGAGTCCTAATCTTTTTGGCAATACATGACCAGCCACTTACCAGAGCAACCTTGAAATTTATGCAGTGGGGGCGAATCAGATTGCTCCTAATTTGTTCATAAAATATACAATATAAAAGAGTATTTGACAAAAATTCTGGTCCCACATGAACAGCTTCTTTCTTGTTGAGGAATTTCCTGATATCTAACCTGGAGTAATGTTAGGACATTAATTTTAGATGATAGATGGTGGGAATGCTGTAAACGTAATATATCTTAACTTCAGTGAAGCCTTTGATGAAGTGTCCCATGATATTCTGATTAACAAGCTAACTAGGTGTGGGCTGGACAGAACTACTGTCAGGTGGATACACGATTGGTTACAGAACTGTACTCAGACAGTGCTTATCAGTGGCCCCTTCTCAAACTGGGAGAAAATAACAAGGAGGTGCCATAAGACCAAGTGCTCTTCAACATTTTTATTAATGATTTGGATGATGGAGTGCAGGTAATGTTTATTAAATTGGCAGATGACACAAAATTGAGAGCAATAGCTAATATCTTGGGAGACAGTAACAAAATTCAAAAAGATCATGACAGGCTTCATTATGGGTCTGAAGACAACAGAAAGAAACTTATGCAAACTTCTACATCCGGGGGGGGGGGGGGGAGATAGATGCACAGTTACAAGATGAGAGATACTTGAGTATCCCTCATCTTGTAGCAATAATGATCTGGGTGAGAAGGATCTTGGAATTGTTATAGATCACTAGCTGAGCATGAGTGTAATATGGTTGCAAAAATGGCCAGTGCTATTTTAGGTTCCATTAACATAAATATAGTCTCCAGATCTTGTGAAGTACTAGTTCCTCTCTATTTGGCATTGGTTAGGCCTCATCTAGAGTACTGTGTCCAGTTCTGTACACCACAATTCAAAAAGGATACTGACAAACTGGAACAACTTCAGAGGAGGGCAAGAAGGATGATCAGGGGACTGGAAACCAAGCCCTATGAGGAAAGGCTGAAAGAACTGGGCTGTTAAGCTTTGAGGGGAAAAAACAAGAGCTGATATGATAGCAGTTTTCAAATACTTGAAAGGTAGATGGGAAAAAATATCTGAGGTAGAGATGAAACAATTGGTTGCTACTGAGTTGACTGACATTCAATCCCAGTCCAGAAAGGTTCTTCTCATCCAAAACCTCTCAAAGGCATTGTATGAAGGTACAATATATTCAACAACATACATGGAGAAACTACAGGAAAAATGGCCAAGTTGAAAGCATCAGAAGATGAGAATTATCAACATAGCCCTTCTAACACTTCCTTCTTGAAATTATGTTCATATCCAAGACCTTCTGTACACATACTATGTGTTGTTAAGGCATTCCTATGTTGAGCACAAAATGGAGTTTCCCATCCCCCACCCTGACACTACATCTTTTTTTATTTTGAAAGGCACATGGTAAGCGTGGTCTTCTTCAAACTTACCCCAGTACATGAGCAGCTATTTGCATATAGGATGAGAGTGAATAACAATGCAGAGTCTGGGTCCGTCTCTAACACCATTTCCCACTACCTTCTGTAATGAAAGGAAGTGATAAAAAGTCACTTCCAGTTTTGAAAAAGTTTATTTCTGGCCTGAAGAGGTATATAAGTGCCCAAAACATTGTTAAAACTTGCAATCATTCCACTTTGGAGGTTTCTTGGACATGACTCACCATTTTTAATGTCACTTCCCCCCCGTCCGTCCGTCCGTCTGTCCGTCCGTCTGTCTGTCTGTCTGTTTTGGCAATGGAGCAACTGTAAATGATGCTGAAATATATTTCATTGTCATCACAAACAGGCTTCACTAAAGAAAGAATTCTTAAAATGATATGTCTTTTTCAAGACTACTAATAGGGATAGCTTATCTAAGTCAGAGCATGGGTTGGGAGTTCAATTCACAACTGTGCCTCCCATGAAAAGAACAAACCTATGTAGCCTTGGGCAAGCTACAAAGGTCTCAGCCACTGGACGGACGGTCCGCCACCCAGGAAGAGTGGAGCTGTTGTTTGCCCCAACGTCCTGGATGGGTGTGAGACTGTCCCGGGTCATGTGACTGGTTTGGGTGAGGGAGTGCGGTTATTTAAGGAAGCACTCCTGTTTGGGCACCCACCCGCCCTCTCTGTTTCTAGTGAGATTTTTGGTTGCCTTTTAGGGGCTGGATAGGAATTTTTGACTTTCATCCTGACTGGCTTTTGGATGTGGGGCTTTTTCGCCTATCTCACACTGGAGAAGAGTTGTTGGCATTTTTGGTGGTTGATTTGGTCACACTGGCGGGTAGTGCGGAAAAACAGGTAGTCTCAGTGTGTCCCGTTTGTAATTCAGGTAAGCCAACAGCGCATCCAACCTTCCAGCTCTGCGGATCGTGCGATTACAGGGCCGGTGCGGGGAAGATGCGCTGGGCCACTTCCGGACCAACAGTCATCAATTAAAGATGTCTTGAGGTCTGGGGCATTTATTAGTGGCCGGTTGGGTTCCTGCTGTCTTTAAGACCGCTGGAACCTGGGGCCGGGGACTCGCCTAATGGCGGATAAGGGGGTATTGGGATACCCCCGCCTTCTCCTGTTTCCGCACTACAGCAGGCCCCCTTTTTTGATAATGTTTGAAGATATAGATTGATGTGATTTGATTTAATAAAGTGTGGCCCGTATTTAATCCATATCACTGTCTCGTGTCTTTATTCTGGGACTGGGGGGGCCCAAGTCCCATAGTGCCCCCAGAAGAAGGGAATGGTAAATTATGTCTGAATATTCTATACCTAGAAAACCCTCAGAAGGGTCAGTGTGAGGTGGAATTGACTTGATTGCATGTTATTATTTATATTATTAATATGGAAAACATGCTAATTTTCTGGTACAAGTTGGTAGCCATGAATTTATTGTAACATATAGTTGCTCCTGAGGTTTTAGTATTCAGCAGCTATGAATTAATATAGAAGTGAAGGTGACACCGAAGACAATGGTATTTGTTTTGAGAGTACATGCCAGAAGAGCAAGATGTTGGTGTTATTTTATTTTTTTCTGTAAAATTACAGTAATTTGCACAAGGGGAATTAGCTCTCTTTTCAGGCCCTGTCCACACTGTGCAATTTGGTCCAAACAAGTGGAACAGAGTTCTGACTCCTGTCCTCTGAAGAGGCTGGCCACAGAGACTGGCGAAAAGTTCGGAAGAAAAACCTCCAGAACACGGCCAAATAGCCTGAAAAACCTACAACAACCATTGGATCCTGGCTGTGGAATTTTTCAATACAAGTGGAAAAGATATATTTTTTCCATGCCATACATATCATAACTATATGCCAGTGTGGCCATGCCGTTTCATTATTTTGCAGCAGTTTGATTTCTAGCTCCCACGCCTATCTTTTTTTTCCCCATACTTAGTCAGCAGCTTCCTCCACTGAATAAGAAATGGAAAAGGTTTGGGATGTGAGAATGTGCCATTCCATGTTTTGTTCTCAGTTCTCTTAGAACATGATGTTAAGGGAGAACTGTCTGCTGAAGGGGGTTTACGCCTTCCCATGCTAGTATACATCCTGATTTATGTTAGGGCAAAAAAGAAAGGGCAAAGAAACTTTTACCCTCTTTGTATCCAGCTCTTTGCATTTTCCTCTGTGCCCTGTAACGTTACCATCCTGAATCGCTCACGGTGTTGTTCCTCCCATCTGTTTCCAGCTCTTGACAGTTGTCATCTCCACGGGAATACATTTAGTGCGTCTTTCTTTGTCATGGCTGCGCTGGGGATGTTCAGCATGCCCTCACTCCTTTGTAGAGTTTTTTAACAACACATTTCATGATTTTCAAAATAAATTAAACACCGTGTGTTGCTTTTGTCATGCAAAAGAGCAATTACTACTTCAGAAGCCGTCTTTTAACGAAGCACAGCTTCTTATCGCCTCTGTCCGAGCAAGCAATCGGGTTGCATGTTGTACATAGTCACAGTTGTGTGCGTAACAGCATTCATACTTTAAAAACAGATTTACATTTGCAGCCACTGAACAGCCAAAGGTAACTGCAAGGAGTGTAAAATAGCCATTTCTTATGCAGACTTCCAAGCTCCAAAGTGATCTTCCATTTTCCAATGACCAGTGATACATACCGATTCTGAAAAGAGGGATGATTTCATTTTACAGTATACAATTCCAGTACTTTTTACAAATGATAGTTCCCTTCTGATGTTTTATACACCTCTTCCTCCTTGCTTGAGAAGCATAATATATAGAATATGCTTATTTACTTGTTACTATTTACTTTCTTCTGACATTAGAATTCAGTGTATATTGTATATGCGTACTTTTGCTTCCAAATGTTGATGTTTTCTGCTGATCCCACTACCCCCCTACCCCATAGAAAAGAAAACCTGAAGTCCCCATGCCAAACACACATAATGGGATATTTGCCTACTAGATATAGCAGTCATGTTCCTGAATAAATGCACATAGGTTTGTGCAGGTGGGCCATAAGAATCCCCAGCTGGGCTTACTGCCTATTTAGAGCTAGTATTCGTCCTAACTCTGGGCATTTTCCTCTTATGCTACGTTTCTCAGCTCAGCTGCTTGGAAATAAGATTTAATGAAATTGGATTTGGAATTGCTTTGTGTGCTCATCTCCTCAATTCAATGTCCTTTCCTTTTATATGTTCACATCTACAATTCAATGTCCCCTTAAATTGTATCAGGTGAATATGTTTAAGTGCTTTTATCAATATTTATTACAGTAGCACAAACAAGGAAAGCAAAACCAGAACCAGTACAGTACATTCTACCCACTAGCCATGCCTCCATCTCTTTTACAGGTGTAGCTATCAGTCTACACATGCTTGACCCATGTCTTTTTGTGTTGGAAAATTTATGCTCCGAATGTAACCTCAGCTCCAGCAGGTGCGAAGCAGAAGACTGGTGAATTGAGAAAGGGCAAAATTAACCCCTAGGCCAATGCAGGCTTTTGCATCAATTAATTTCCACTTAAGCCTTGTTTTGAAAGCTTCTGGGGAGGGGGAGGGAAGACTTAGGCGCTGCATAGTTCACACTAGCCTTCATTAGAGGGGTGGATTTCACAATTACTTCAGGGCATCAGTGAGTTTCAAGCAGAGTAAGGAGACAGCAAATTTGGGATATTCCTGCCAATATAAATATTCTTTTTCAGGGAAGGAAGTCTGCAAGAAGCATCTATCTACTGATAACATATATTAGGCCTTTTTAAAAAATAGAGAGAGATTCCTTGCATGT
The DNA here is from genome assembly GCF_051106095.1 of Pogona vitticeps. Lineage (NCBI taxonomy): Eukaryota > Metazoa > Chordata > Lepidosauria > Squamata > Agamidae > Pogona > Pogona vitticeps. The sequence continues at coordinate 163,286,324 of NC_135785.1, forward strand.
CTTTATTTATTTACTTACTCAAGAATTGGGGGGGTGGGGTGGGGAGGAATGTGGCAATTCAAGTTCAGGGCTTGGAATTAATCAGTCCCATCTGCAGGCACAAAAGACATGACACAAGGAACCAAAAAACAAAAAAAAAAAACCACCGCCTAAGACAAAACTGTGCTTCTTTTCACAGGCAATAGGGGAAATTAATGTCAGCACTAGGCTGAAGACATAAAGAGAGTCAAAATTAAAAACCCTTTGAAAGCTTCCAACAAGATTCCTATAATCAGCTGAAAGATAAGTAATGATCAAAGCTCCCTTTAAAATAGTATTGTTCACCCTGTTGGAACTGTTTAAATGTACCCTACTATTCAGCAGAAATTATATGAGATTATGGCTCAAACTATGCTATTGTTTCAATACGGAGGCCAGATGTTTTAAAAAAGTGAGCTTTCCTCACTAGCGTAGGTTTAAAAGCCAGGACTAAAATGAAATAATGAATAAATAAAATGAAAACAGAGACAGCTGTAGTTTAAAAGTGCTTAATTACCTCCTTGTACCACCAATGTATCCCCCCCCAGTGGCTCTCCTCACAACCCATGGCGTATGCCCTCTTTCAGCCATGTGTGTCACGTGGTGAAGCAACTGTGTGAAACCTAAGCTGATGCTCCACTCAAGACTCAGCGTGGACTACTTTAATGTAAGCCATTAAAAGAGAAGCTTTTCAACAATTGTACAAGGCGGTATGCACAAAGTTGGCTGATGCCCAACCTCTGTCTGGTACCCTTGGCTGCCCTACTGAAAACATCATTAGCCTTTTTTATTCGAAGCTGTTCCCTCACAGATAAGCATTGTATCTGTTTTTATGATAAAGGTGACTTTCCAAATGGCACCAAAAGGACAATTGGATTTAGAAACCATGGCTTTGAACAGGTTCCCCACTTTAGCACTGCTTTCCTGCTACCTTCCCAGCAGCACCCTCCCCCTGCTACTGGGCCAGAAAGGTGGGGCAACATCTTGAGCTGGGGTGACTCATGAGTTCTGAATCCACAAGGGAGCTCATCCCACTGACGTGAGCATTGTGCAAAATTCGCTGCTATCTTTGTTGTGGCAGCCCACAATCATGGTCTGTTATAATACGGTATAATACGGTATGCAGGGTGCCGGCATTTTGGTTTGAAACTGAGTTGTACTTTTGTTAGACTTCTAGGAACAGAGCTCAGATTAAAAAAAAAAAAAAAAAAACAAGAGCAAAACCCAAAACGGTGCATATTCAGTGTTTTTGAGGGGGCTTTTGTTTTTTTTATTTTTTGCTACCACTGGAGCGACAGGTCCAACATCAGTGGGATGTGGAGTGAAAAACTGGTGAAGGATTCGCACAGCCCATGGGCCATAACTTGCCCACTCTTATTTTATAGATTTACCAGACAATGAAGCAGTAAGGCCCGTGGCAAACTAGTTCATCACAGTGTCTGTAGACCTTTGAGCAAACTGTCTACTGGCCAAGTGATAACTCACAACTACAAGTATGAAACCTTTTGGTAAGCTGGCTATATATCCTGCCTTGGCACTTGGCATGTTTTATGACTCACCACATAATTCATACAATCCACACATGAGGTGAAAGTCTGCTCGTGACAAGGAAAGATAATACAGATGGATATCATACGGCGTATTGGCTTAAATCCTATTGGCATAACCATGCTTGTGGAAGGCTAATGACAGCAGGGGTTTCCGTCAACAGAGGGTAATTGTACGCAATTAAAGACATCCTCCTCCAGTCCTGTGGCTTCTGTGTCTTCAACATGATGAAAGGAATTAGACAAGACCCATGGAACAGAAGCAGCAAGTCTCTGGTTTCCATAAATTGTCCACTGCTGCTGATGTCACCAACTTTCCACAGGAATAGTTTCACAACAGGATTTAAGCCACATTTGTTGTTGTTTAGTCGTTAAGTCATGTCTGACTTTTCATGACCCCATGGACCAGAGCACGACAGGCCCTCCTGTCTTCCACTGCCTCCTGGAGTTGGGTCAAATTCATGTTGGTAACTTCGGTGACACTGTCCAACTATCTCATCCTCTGTCATCCCCTTCTCCTCTTGCCTTCACACTTTCCCAACATCAGGGTCTTTTTCAGGGAGTCTTTTCTTCTCATGAGATGGCCAAAGTATTGGAGCCTCAACTTCAGGATCTGTCCTTCCAGTGAGCGCTCAGGGTTGATTTCCTTCAAAATGTGTAGGTTTGTTCTCTTTGCAGTCCAGGGGACTCTCAAGAGTCTCCTCCAGCACCACAATTCAAAAGCATCAATTCTTTGGTGGTCAGCCTTCTTTATGATCCAGCTCTCACTTCCATACATCACTACTGGAAAAAACAGAGTTTTGACTATGTGGACCTTTGTCGGCAAGGTGATGTCTCTGCTTTTTAAGATACTGTCTAGTTTTGCCATTGCTTTCCTCCCAAGAATCAGGTATCTTTTAATTTTGTGGCTGCTATCACCATCTGCAGTGATCATGGAGCCCAAGAAAGTAAAATCTGTCACTGCTTCCATATCTTCCCCTTCTATTTGCCAGGAGGTGATGGGACCAGTGGCCATGATCTTAGTTTTTTTTATGTTGAGCTTCAGCCTGTTTTTGCACTCTCCTCTTTCATCCTCATTAAGAGGTTCTTTAATTCCTCCTCTCTTTCTGCCATCAGAGTGGCATTGTCTGCATATCTGAGGTTGCTGATATTTCTTCTGGCAATCTTAATTCCAGCTTGGGATTCCTCCAGTCCAGCCTTTCGCATGATGTATTCTGCATAAATAAGCTGGGGGACAATATACAGCCTTGTCGTACTCCTTTCCCAATTTTAAACCAATCATTTGTTCCATGTCCAGTTCTAACATTTGCTTCCTGTCCCACGTATAGGTTTCTCAGGAGATAGATAAGGTGGTCAGGCACTCCCATTTCTTTAAGAACTTGCCATAGTTTGCTGTGGTCCACACAGTCAAAGGCTTTTACATAGTCAATGAAGCAGAAGTAGATGTTTTTCTGGAACTCTCTGGCTTTCTCCATAATCAGCACATGTTAGCAATTTGGTCTCTAGTTCCTCTGCCCCTTCGAAATCCATCTTGTACTTCTGGGAGTTTTCGGTTCACATATTGCTAAAGCCTACCTTGTAGGATTTTGAGCATAACCTTGCTAGTGTGTGAAATGTGTGTCACGACCCAGGTTCCTCTAGAGCAGGCTTGTCCAACCTTGGCCCTCCAGATGTTCTTGGACTTCAACTCCCAGAAATCCTGGCCAGCAGAGGTGGTGCTGAAGGCTTCTGGGAGTTGAAGTCCAAGAACATCTGGAGGGCCAAGGTTGGACAAGCCTGCTCTAGAGGATACCTAGTCAGTGGACAGAGAGTAATTAGGGGTTTGCACACCCTTATGGTGCTGAGTGAGTCCTGGATCTCAGCAAGGCATGAACCAAACACCCACTTACAAGTCTGCCCTAATAAGAACACTCTTGTACCTTAGGATATTTCAGATAGAAAACCATGTGGGTTTTGTAGTCCATAGACATACTATGCCCGACAGGCTAGGACTCATTAAGTAAAATAGGCCAAGGCAATACCATCACGGATGACCTAAGACAGTTTACTGTTCAAGAGACCAATTGATTTTTATAATCATTGTTTTATTATGCAAAAGCCAACAAAAAAGCATTTTCCAGGTTAGTTACAAAATTGAAATGAAGCAAAGAATCCATGAAAAATATAAAACCACTAAAAACAGGAAAAGTCCCAAAAATCCAAGAAAACAAGGAAAAACTGGTTAGGTAGGCAAAAAGGCAGGTGCCTTCCCTCTAATCCAAAAAGGTAATCCATAAGGAAAAGCAAAATGAAGAAAATAGTCCAAATAAGTGTAAAATTCGAAAGTCCATCATTATCCTGTAAAAAGGAAAGTCCTGTAAAAGAAATATCCTATTCTATTAATTTTACTACTGCTAATAATCACATCTCTCTCTAAAAACTAATCCATGTTGTTCACATCCTCTAATCAAACTAATCCATATTGTACTGATCCTCGTTCTCATCTCCTCACTGTGTTGTCCATAGGCAAAAATTCCTTTTTCAAGCTTAGCTGGCATATCCCTTATCTTCCTCTTCTCACCGTGTCATCCAATCACGGTACGGTGTCTGGTAAACAGTCCTTCTTTATCTCCTGTCCTTCTGCTCCATTCCTTTCCCATGGGTAACAGGTATTATTTGGGTTAGCCATCTGCAATACGCCACAACAAAGTCCATCTATCTTATCGTGGAATGTTCTTCTCAGGCCTTCAGAAGAGCATTCTCCATCCTCCTACTAGCAGATACTTTGTCAGTATTGCAGAAATCATCTATGCAGAGAACCAATATGGAATCCCTCTTACATTGTTCACTACTACATAACCCATCTTCAGTACAAGATCTCAACCAAATATCCCATCTCATGACAATGAGTGCCTTTCAACCACAGTAGCAGGTCCATTTAGGAGCACCACCCTGCCATTGTCTCACTATCTTCTGCTGAGGCCTTGTTCTAAGTGCCTTCCTCAGAATTGTCCCTACCATTAGGCAGAAGGAGGTAGGTTACTGTTTTATTGTATAATCATTTCCACATGTTCTATACTTCCCTGAAATCTGATTTATTGAAGGGTGATGTGGAAATGTATTATATAAATAAATATTAATAAAGAAATAATACCCTCTACTCATCCCCTTTGGTCAGGTGGGCTCTGTGCCCAGACATGGCTTTTTACCCCATTCAACAGCTTCCATATATATTTTGAATGTGCAGATATGGACTCTCCAGAGAAATGCATAAGAAGCCCAAGATACGCAGATGTTTCATGCTTATTTCACAGAATACACAGGAGTACAAACTGGATGAAAAGCTGAAGGTTTTCTTCTTGGCCAAGGGCAGGAAGGAGAAGAAAGAAAGAGAGAACATAAGCAGTTTTGTTACATGGGTCAAACTTCAACAAACCACTCCAGAGAAGTACGTGCGCGCGCGAACGGCATCTGGTCGCGCCGTTGAGCTCCGTGCGCCCCTTTTGCTCTCCCAGCCTGGGAAGACGCGGCCAACAGCAGGGACCACATGATGTTAAGCCCGGGCCGTGACGCTATAAAAGAGCACCGGCCCGGGACGCCTTTCTCTTTCGCTTTTGGCACCCACCCGCCCACCCCTTTTTCTAGTGTGATTTTGGTCGCCTGTTTTTTGGGGCCGGATAGGAATTTTTGACCTCTATCCTGATTGGCTGGTGGATGGGGGGATTTTTCGCCTATCCCACACTGGAAAGGGGTTTTTTGTTTGGGCAAATTTGGATGGTGGATCTTTATAATCAGTCACACGGGTGGGTAGTGCGGGAATAACTGGTTGTCACGGTGTCTCCCTTTGGTAATTATTAAAAATTAACAACGCCCCAGTCCTGACGGTTTCTGCGGATCGTGCAATTACAGGACCGAAGGCGACTGAGGTGCTTGCACACTTTCGAACCAAAGGTCATCAAATGCGATGGCTAGAGGTTCGGGGTGTTATTAGGCCTTAGAGGTTCCTTCTGTCATCGGATGGCTGGAACCTGGGGCCTGGGACTCGCCCATTGACTAATAAGGAACTATTTGGAGTTATTTCCCCGCACTACTGCAGGCCCCCTCAAGTTTGGAACTGGTTCTTTACTTGGTTGAATTAATTTAGCATTAATAAAGTGTGGCCCATATTTAAACCCAAGTTAGTTGTCTGCGTCGTTATTTCCGGGCTTGGGGAGCAAATCAAGGAAGCAGACTGAAATTTGGTGAATTGTAATATGGTAGCCATATGCAAGTCCTTGGTTCAAATCTTAGTTAGAAATGAACAGTAATCTACTGCACAGGACCCTTGTAAAGGTTGGTGGAATATGAGGTATTTTAATAATTTAACTGGAAACGCCACACACACGTTTGCTTTGAATAATGATTTTTTTACAGTTAGACTAAAATCTGGTTTCTAGCCAATAGTATGCATCCCAATATCACCCTCTCTTTCTCTCCTATGAAAATGTTCAAAATTATATTATATTTTAAGTGACAAGAAATAAGGAAGTCCTAAAGAGTCTACACATTAAGTCATTGTTCTTTTAAGCTATTTATCTGCATCTTCCATTACTGATGCTGTTTTGTGAAATAGCCACAGGACCACCCAGTTGAACACTTGCTTGGGGCCTGGCCTGCGATCTGGCATGTCCAAAATGCTGACAGCCACTGCCATGATGTGTCTTCTTCCCAGTCACTCTTGCACCCAGGAGGAGGCTCTGGAGGGCCCACTGCTGGCTGACCAATCAGGAACAGCCGGCTGCACTTGGAGGAAGAGCTCCCTGCCTGACGGACCGGATGACTGAAGTTTTCAATCCAGTCCACCTAGCTGGGAGATATGGAGAGCTCTGAACCCCTCTCCAGCAGTTTTCAATTGCATTTCACCCTTCCACCCTCTCGGCATCGCAAACGGTAGGGTTTTTTTGTAATTTGGAGAGAGGGAGGGTTTTTTTTTTTTACAAGAATTGTTCATTGCACCTTTCACCTGTTTATTGCATTGTTGGTTGCACTGGAGCAGGGAGGGATATAATGCATAGGACTAGATCTACAGCGAGGGAGACAGGCATTTAGCCCTGTCTCAGTCAAGGGATTCCTCTTATATGAGAGGATCAGGGGGTGGGGAACTGAGATGAATATGCCCCGTTCAGGAGGGCTACCCCAGTTCCCACAATTAGAACCAGAGGGTGTCTCCCCAACCTAGTGGATTCACACCCGGGGGGGGGGGGTACATATCCACTTTTGGCTGCCAATGTCCTTGGTTATCCAGCAGCATGTTGGGATGGGGGCAGGCAGGTCATCTGATGCAGTGATCTACTCCTTTTGCTGCACCAATACTATGTTGCTGTTGCCAGTCCAAGCAGTAGCCTTTTTATTTCCACTGTGATTTTTTTCTCTCTAATAAAACATGTTAACATTAATAATGTGTGTGTTTTAATGGGGGAGGGGCACAGGAAGGTGTCCAAGGTAATCCAGCCTAGGTCTGCAAGCATGGAACACTTAATTTTGGACAATTTACTAAATTTTTCAAGATATATTTTCTGCTGCACTTGAATGCTTGAAATAACAATATCATTATTGCTTAGGTGGGTGAGAATATGAATGGCAAGCATGTCTCTTTCTTTTAAATTTTTTAGAAGTAGACCATATGGTAGTCTTTATTACTGATTGCCACAGCTCTGGTTGTCAGAAATTGCTTACCGCAAGAGGCTTCAAAGAGAATGCCAATTTTTATAACGTAGTGTTCAATCTAATCTTTTATTTTTAATGACACATTTATTTAAATGGAGACGTATCTGTGTGAAACAAATTCTTAGCCTCTACTTAAGGCAAACACAGTTCTCTAAGTCAGCAATATGTTCCTCCCACATTCAGAGCAACCAAGCAACAGAAAACATATTGTGAAGAAACATTTCATCAGTTAACCAAATCCATACTATTATCCTATGAGGCTGCCTCTTATTCAGCTTTTGAAAATATGAGATTGCCTTTTAGGTGCTTTGAAAGCATATTATTTCTGATTCCCCCCACCTCACATATTATTTTTTACTTCCATACCCAATGGTTTGTCCTCTTTGAATGAACCTTTGCACATGATGAGGACATTAATGGGGGAGGCAAGAGCTGGAAAATTTGTGCCTCAAGATAATTTGGATTTTAACTCCAAGAAGCTCCAGCCAATGTTGTCAGTATGAAGGATTATGGGAGTTGTATTCCAATAATCTGAAATGCCAACAGTTCTTCATCCTTGATCTCGGAAAACTGATAGGAAGTCATTGTTCTTTTGAACTATCTGACAAAAATGTGCTCTTTGTAGTTTACAAAACTTTAAAACTTTAAAATACAGTGGGGTCTTGACTTGAGAACTTAATCCGTATTGGAAGGCCGTTCTCAAGTCAAAAAGTTCTCAGGTCAAATCTGCATTTCCCATAGGAATGCATTGAAAACCATTTGATCCGTATCTGCTCTTTTCCGTCCATAGAAACTAATGGGAAGCTGCTATTCTGCCTTCGACCACTAGAGGGGGATATTTTGTTTCTCTTTTTTCTTAGGTCAAGAAAGGTTCAGGGAAGGCAGGGAAAATACAGTCCAGGCAGTACAGTACCAGGCAGTCTGAAGACTGTCTCCCAATCCACTCTCTAAACACTGGGAGGAGTGAGGAAGCAGACAGGCACCCTTTTCACTGGCCAACAGTTAACTGAAAGTTCAAATTTTGCAATTTCCCTGCCTCCCACATGGTTTTTTTTCAGTTCTTAACTCAAATCTAAGTATGTAAGTCAAGTCAATATTTTCTTATGAGAGCGGTTCTTAAGTCAAAATGTTCTTAACTCAAGTCGTTCTTAAGTCAAGACCCCACTGTACAGTTAACAAAAAAACAGGTGGAGACAGCACACGAAAACATTGAGATAAGACTGGGAGCAAAACAGATGTATAATTCCATCTAAAAGTGTTAAGCTGGCTAGATAACTCAGTGAGTTAGATATCTGGCTGAAGAGCCAGAGGTTGGCGTTTTGATCCCCATTATGCATCCAAGAAGAGCCAGCCTATGCAGTCTTGGGAAAGTTGCACAGTCCCAGGGATCCCCCAGAAGAAATGAATGGAAAACCACTTTTGTGTATTATCTACCTGGAAAACCCCGGAAAGGGTCATCATAAGTCAGAATTGACTTGATGCAATTATTATTATCAAAAGCATTAAAAATAATTCTAAGTGCCTGGAAGAATTACAAAGCTGTTCACCTCAAAACCAAAGAATATAATGTAGGTATCAACTGAGGCTCCCTTGGGAGGGCATTCCCCAAACAAGGTGCCACCTCTGAAAAGATTGTCTGCCTTGCAAACACCAGCCTCCACCTCATTTAATGACTTGCATTGTATGATTGCTCCTACAGCTTTTCATACAATCCTCAACATTACACCAGTGACCTTATTTTATTTTACTTTATCATGTATTACAAGTTAAAGACTCTTTCTCTCTTCTTAGCCCTATCACTTTACTTGAAGTAGAACTCTTCCTCTTTCTCTCTGCAATCTCTTTCCTCATCCCTTCTTTCTCACTTTCCAACTGTTTCTTCTTTTCACTGTATTCATTACCTTGTTGCCTACTCAGGCTTTCCTTCTGTTGACTCCCCCTCAAATAGCATGGCCATTTCCCACCCATCCCCTCTCTCTTTTCCCCTCCTTCTTGTTCCATCTCTTTATATTTAAATTCAAGGACTGTGCAGAAGGAAACTATAGTCATGCCTGGCATCCTGTTTTGCTTGCTGTGCCTATAGCCCAAACAGAGTAACTTAAGAGGTCCTTTGGAGAAATGAATGTGCCAGGCACAGCTGCAGCTTCCTCTGCACTGCTTGGGGGTGTTAGAAGCCACTTAATGACTGACTATAGTACTATATGTTACAAGCAGATTTACATTAACTATAACTAACTAAACAAATTTAAAACCCAAATAAGCTTTTAAAAAAGCATATCTCTGTTTCAGATGCATATCATATTATATCTCTTTGTTTCAGGTTCATATCATATTATATGTCTTTATTTTAGTTCAAGATACTGAAATTGAAGTTTAAGGCATCTTGTAACACAACAGAAAATACCAAAAGAAATAATTGCTATCTTTAAAAAAGACACTAAAACACATTCCTCTTCAAATAAACATTTATTGAAACAATTACAGCTAGCACATGTTAGTTGCTCTAAAACAGCTGGTGAAGAGGATAGATTAAAAATCAGGCTTGACAAGAGAGCTGGAGATATGTGATGGCATTTCTTGTCAATTTATTTATTCTTTATGCTTAAAACCTGCCACATACTGCGGTGGGATCACAGTGCAGAGGGACATAATGTTTAATCTTTCTCCTGGGGCCACATTTCTGCTCTAAATTTCTGCTCCCACAAGCCTAAAGCTGCCATTTTCCTTCTGAGGGGAAAACATGAAGGCATGGATTTGCTATGGCTCTACTTTCCCCCTTAGGAGAAATAGCAGTTTTGGCCAAGCAAGGTGCTTTATGCCTGGAAAGTGTACAACAGGGAGGTTAGCGCTTTCTCCACCCCCAGGACTGGCCCAGTTCAACTCCACTTACATCTGTGTTTTACCATTTGAAAAGCCATTGCACAAGCCAGTAGAAAAATAGCCACTACTGAATTTTTTGTTGCAGTGACAACAGCAGTTTACCATTTTTCCCCTCAAAATGAAGCTAATGCTCTACTCCACTTCCTGTGTGCACAGGACAATGTTAACCCATGGCCGGGTCCCTGGGCTTTCAGGTATTTGGGGCCCCTACAGAACTTCAACCTTTCACCACACTACAGCTGACAGCCCTGGGCATCTCATCAAAAATAATTGATGGGCTCCTAATCCCTGTGGGGCCCCTATTAATTAATTATTGTTTTATTTAAAATAGGTTTAGCTCTCCTTTCTTCTCAAAATGACCCCTAGGCTTCAGCCTTATGAATAATATGGCCTAGTGTGCACAACTGAAGTTCTTATTTAAAGTGTTAAAATGCAGTTCCACCTGCATGTGAGGCAAATAGAGAAGGCATACAAAATGTGTTCCTTGTTTTTTGAGGGGAAAAAATCTGGAAAAGGTTGTCTGGTCATCAAAGACAATACAAATGCAACAGCAGGTGGTATCTTTATTAAACCACTAAAAAAATCAAGCAAACGGCAATCAGCTTCCTCAGGCTGTGCACCAAGGTAGTTCAGAAAAGTATATATTAGAGTCCTAAAATTCTGTGGGATTATTTTCAAGGAAAGTGATGGAGATGCTCTTGATCGGTCTTCAGCAGTCCACTTCCTGCCACAATAAAGAGATCATCCACCATCTAGTCTGACCCTAAGTTTGGTTTCTAAAGCACAGTAAGAATGGGACACAGTTAATATTCCTGTGAGAACATAGAAGTATAATTTGATTTCCTGAAGTGCCTAGTGGTAACCTCTCCTCCAGATGTGGGGAACTGCAAATGATGAACTTAAATGACAGGCAGGTGAAACTCAAATGAGTAACTTAATTGATAAGCAGCTTCATAAGAATGAAGGTAGTCTGGTGGATGACTCTTCACGGCTTTATTAGTCCGAAGTCTTGAATTGTGGAGTTCAGCCATTAATTTGGCTTATTACCAATAAAAGCGTGGAAAATGTGAGTCTCCTAGAGGTACAGTTTAGGCAAGTTATATTTTAAGACTACAACTTCAAAAATTTCATGCTCATCACAGACGTGGGCTGTAAGCCATGAAACATTTCTGTGGTAAACAGGGAACTACTAGACTGTCTGGATTTCCATCTGGGAGGTGCACATCCCAGGATTTTCATTGCCACAGACAACGAGGTTTGATGCAAACTCTTGGAACTGCAGGTGTGGGAGATGAGGTTTAATTGTTTTACATGCCTCTCTAATCCTTCTGTATACAAAACAAATATAGCATTGCAGTTCTTAAAGTTTCTCATTTCTCAGAGTGTTTAAAATATAGGCATCTTTGAAATTAAAGCTGTATTTATTTGAGTGCTTAAAACCTTTTAAGAAGGTTTTGGTACCTCTAAGCTCTCTCAGAAGTCAAACTCACATTCTTTTCTGCACTGTTACTGCTCAACATTAATGCATACACAATTAGCAGTAATTATATCCTAAGTTTAAAAGACCCAGAAGACTAGATTTACTTCTACTTTTGTGCTAGACACATTTTGAACAACTAAGAAGGTGCTTTCAGTTAACACAGGCAGAATTTCCATTTTTAAATATATATATAATGCAACAAATCTTTAACCACAGAGGTGTAGGGCTAAAAGCTTATATACCCAAAGAAGGCAGGTGTCTGCTAATAATATGTCAGCAGTAACATATCCATTCATCATCAAAAAACCAGTCAGTATGTTTTCTTTAGAATTATTTCTTTCATATGAGCCTTATACTGATCTAAACATAAGTAAGGAATTTATTAATCATCTGAAAGGAGAAGTCTATCCATGTGTATTTAGTAGTAAGACCCATTAAGTTCCATGGTGCTTCTTCCTAGCCACATAGATACTGGATTGAAGCCTGAGACTCCTACCTAACCAAGATTTTCTTAATAGGTGTCAGCCCAAAGCAGCAACTAGTTTTAATAATTAAAGACTCAGTGTACTCAGTACACAGGTGCTTCATACTGCCATCAAATCTTGGCATGAGACAACACACACACACACACACACACACACAGAGAGAGAGAGAGACACAAGAGTCCATGAGTCACTCCTGGTTCAACATATGAAACTTATTATCAATTATGAGAGATCCCTTTGATTTTAAAATTGATTTTCAAAATTCTCTTTTGGTCAGTAGATAAACAAATTCTGTTAACTGTTTTAGTGAAATGAATTTTCTAAAGGGTGAGGGATGAATCAATCGATTGTCCATTAACTGATTAAAAAGCGGAACGGATAAAGAGAAGACAGGATGATTTCATATTTACTCTGAGGTAATTATTTTGTTCATATTGAGTGACGAGTTGAGAACCTGTAGCATTCTACAAATTGCTGGACAACTTCCAGCATCCCTGAACATTTCCCAAAGAGACTAGAGCAGATGGAATCCAACAAGATCTGAAGCACCACAAATCCCACATTCCTTTGCTTACGAGCTATAAGCCAGACACACGAATAGAGCTTAAAACATGATTCTCAATTGTTTGGTATCATGGTCCTTCATTCTTATTTTTGAGAAACCTGCGTGCCTCCTCACTTCTTTTATAACCATCCCCAAAACCTTTTTAATGTTCTCTATCTATATATGTTTGTGGGTATGTGTATGTGTGACTTAAAAATAAACACAAAAACACAATTAAAAGTATTTAAAACTAAAAATAAGAGTAGTTCTTTTTGAGAAAAATTAAATTCACTAATGGTGGCTAACACAGAAATTTGTTTAAGCTGATTTTTTTAAAAAAACACACCTGTTTTCATTATGAACATCTCAGACTCGCACATACCCTCATGGAATTTCTTCATGCTCCCAGTATGGAAAGTAATAGGTTAGAAAAAAAGACATAAAATGCTCTGGAGAGGAGAGCCTTCCAGATAATTCTCAGAAATAAATTACCAGTATGACTTTCTGAGGCTTAGAAAGATGGATGGACGGTGTTCTCCCTCCCGCCACGCCTTTTCAGGGGAAATTTTTGTGCTTGCTTTGTGCCTGACTTTCAAAGGATTAGGTGGCACATGAAGACACCTCTTTGAATCCTGACAGCAGCCTTGTTGCTGGAACGAACGAATATTGGTTCCATTCAGACTGATTAGGAGTGGTGCCTTTGCTCTTGTCCTTGTGGAAGCCTATTCTCTTTTGATACAAAATTATGTCAAGAGAATGTCAATGAGAGGTGATGTAGATTTTCCAGAGTAAGCAGCAACTATTGGGAAGCAGACAAACCCAAAGAAAATCTCTCTCTCTCTCTCTCTTTCTCTCTCTCTCTCTCTCTCTCATTCCCTATCAGGCATTTCAGAGAAACAAGGGAATATTCTTAGCAGCCCTCGAAAAACAGGTTTTTAAGTGGCTGCGTGGAATGCTGTTGCCACCCTGGTTTCAATACCTGCTTCTTCAGAACACAAGCTCTTCACTATCATCAAGTCAATTGCATCCACAGTCTTATTCCTTTGATTGCTCTCAATCTTATCAACATTACCAGGCAAAAGTCACATCTGTCTTTTTCAGTCTTTTAAATTCCATTACATGGACAGATGTTTTTAAAAGCCCTGTTCTCTCTCTCTCTCTCCTTCCGTGTCTCTGTGGCTCCCCAACCCACAGCTAACTTTTATAAAAAAAAATTGTGTTACAAGGGGGAATTAATACCTTAAGTACTTCCAGGGCTTTCTAATTTCTGTTTTCTGTTTGTTTGTTTATTCTGTGCTCTTCATTTTGTTTGCCTCCTCATAAAGCAGACATTGTGCTCACACATCTGTGGAATCTGGCCTCCATTTTTTGCCTGATGCCCTGTTCTTCCAGAAACAGGAAGGATTAATTACTATGGACCAGCTCTAGATGTACCCCTATGCTTCTTTAACACACCAAATTAATTCAGAGTTGACAAAACTCTTTCAGACACAACCTGCTTCCTGCTGATGGTGCTTTATTAGCATATTCTTCCCAGAAAAAAAACTGTCTCACAGACCCTTCTTACCTCTCCTCCGAGTTCAATTTGTAAGCACTGAGTGACAGGCAGCAAAATGGCTTGAATATATTGAAGGCAACTTGCCAAAATCCTCCCAATACAAGCACTTAGGAGCCTTTGTTCTGAGTACATTAAAGTCACAGAAGGTCCATGTACAGTAGGCAATACAGGGCAGACAGGATGTTCACAGTAAGACAAAACAGCAGGTGATAAATGACATTAAATAACAGTGAGAATTTACCACAGACTAAATTAACTGCTGGAGTGAAATGTTCTCAGCTCTAAGGCTATATTAACAGTGAATTTATAATTAGGTGATTATAATTCCTTTCAGTGTGCATGGAAGTCTGTATGTAAAAATGATGAAGACTGAGACAACCCCATTGGTCTCTGGAGACAAGCTGCTAGGAGGTGCGTTTTTGTGAGTGTGTGAAGACAAGACACAGATTTCAACCCTTATTAAAGGACTACTTAAATCTGAATTACCCTGGATATCCGTTGTGCAAAGATTCATAAAAACTGGAGCTATCAAGAAAAGATTTTTAAGCCATTTGACAATAGAACTCTTCAGAGCACTATTTGAAAGTCTAATAAATGAAACTGCTCATTCTCATTTCCCCTCCCCACATTTGTGAATACTAAGTGTTCAAATATTGAGAATGTGCCTGTTACTGAACGTTTCAAATGTTTCTTCAAAGGTTTCTTTTTCACTGTTTGAAACCACCCACTTCATAATTTGTAAAATGGCTCAGGTCTCCAATGAAATGTATTACGTAATGGATGCAAAAACAGTTCTAGGCTTCCATCAAGTCTGGATGAGGGAACACTGGATGTCACAAGCTTCATTCTTTGCCTAATGGAGAAGTAGGTCTCTCCAGCAGTCATAATTTCACAAGAGCATGGTAAAAAAAATGCCAGGGTTTGAATATGCCTGGGGAAATACAAACTTCATGTTCCTCTACTATCCTGACAAACCCTCAAACAGAGCTGGAAACTTTAAAACCCTGAGAACTGACACACTTGACTCCTTTGGAGGCAACAATAGGGACAAAAATTTCTTCAGGGTGCAAGACTCACAACAATATATCACCCTTGCTGATTTGGAATAACCCTTGAATGCTCTAGAACAGTGGTTCCTAACCATGAGTCTCCAGATGTTTTTGGAGATGTTTTGGAGCACCCCAGCCATGCTCAGACTCCGAGGTGCTCCCTCACCCCTTCCAGCATGCACCCGCATGCATGGGTGGGGTGGGGGGCAGGGGTGGGGGTAGGCACATGGGTGAGCAGGCACTCCTGTGCACACATGAAGTGGTGGGGGAGCGCGCACGCACCAGAGGCATGGCAAGAACTTTGCAAATGGGATATGGTTCCCAACGTGAGGCTGAGAATACCCCAAGCTAGCATACGTATTATTTCTGCCTCCTTACCGGGGGAAGACCTACCTCTGTTCCCTTCCTGCTGTAGACATAAATGCTTGCTTCCCTCCCTCCCCCACTCATCTCAGCATCACCCCCGTTGCTGCTGCCGGGCCGTGAGGACAGGCCTTTTCCCCTCCCCCCCGCATGCACTCCCCTCCCCACAGCTGCTTTGTGCATGTGGGCGCATGTGTGAAGGGGTGAGGGAGCGTTCAAGTTGGCGCTGGCACATGCGGGTGTGTGCAAAGCAGCTGTGGGGAGGGGAGTGTGTGCGGAGGGAAGGGGGAAAGTCTGTCTTCGTGGCCCAGTCTGGCTCATGCCAGGAATCAGCACTGGGTCACGGACCGGGGGTTGATGACCTCTGCCCTATGTGATCTGTGGAATCGGCAATGACCTAGGCAAAGAACACACTCATACGTAAGCACCAGCTAAGTAATTACAGAATACAGGTTCCTTGATTTTTTGAGGAGCTGAAAACAGGGAAGCAATTGGTTAGACTAGAGCAATAGTAGATAAAGACTTCAGATAAATCCCGTCAAGTACTTCTTGTGCTCTATTACAGTGGTCCCCAACCTTGGGCTTCCAGATGTTCCTGAACTGGAGACTGTATTGGAATGGATGCTGTCAAATGGGTTGAAGCTGAACCCAGACAAGACAGAGGTCTTGAGGGTGGGTGGTCCTTCCATCAGCGGTATAGGTAACTTCCTTTCTTTTGGGGGGACAACCGTTGCCACAAAGAGTGAGGTCTGCAGCTTGGGGGTACATCTGGACCTGGCGCTTACCATGGAAACCCAGGTGGCATCCATGGCCCACTCCGCCTATTTTCATCTATGGCGGATTGCCCAGCTGCGACCCTATCTTGATGGGGGGGCTCTCGGTACTCTAGTCCACGTGCTCGTAATCTCGAGATTAGATCATTGTAACACACTCTACATGGGGCTACCTTTGAGGCTGACGCGGAAACCTCAGATGGTCCAGAATGCGGCAGCCAGGCTTCTTAGTGGGGTGAGAAAACACCAACACATCTCCCCCACTCTGGCTGCTCTGCACTGGTTGCCCATCCATTTCCGCGTTGACTTTAAAGTGTTAATGATTACATATAAAGCCCTAAACGGTTTGGGACCTCAATATCTGGCCGATCGTCTTCTCCCACCCAGATCTACCTGAATCACCCGACATAGCCAGCAGGGACGGCTGAGGGGTCTGACGCCGAGGGAGGCCCGGAAGGAAAAAAATGAGAAACCAGGCCTTCTCGGCGGTGGCCCCTCGGCTGTGGAACACCCTCCCTACTGAAATTTGGCTGGCACCCTCGCTGGGCATCTTCAAAAGCCAACTGAAAACTTGGCTATTCAAGCAGGCCTTCCCTCCAGTCAATTAAGTGATGCTTATTTCTTATTTCTTATTTCTTTCCTTTTAACTCATGCCATCTTGGGACTGTTTGCTTTAAATTAATTGTAAATTTATGATATTATTTTTATATCGTTTTGTTTTTTAAATGTAAAACTGTATATATTTTAAATTGTTTTTATCTTGTATGTTGTGAGCCGCCCAGAGTAGACTATGTCTAGATGGGCGGCATATAAATGCAATAAATAAGTAAATAAAATAAATAAATAATAAACTTCAACTCCCAGCTCTGGGTGTTGTAGTTCAATAACATCTGGAGGCCCAAGGTTGGGGACCACTGCTCTATTATAAGACTTATTATAAAACTTCATTGCATCAGCACAATTACATCAAGCAAAGCTTTTAGATAGATATATATTTCATACTAGACCTCAAATTTCACAGGAAGAGTCCTCAGAAACCAGCTGTGGTGAATTCACAAACAATTTAAACAGAAAATAGCTTCTATACATCTTCCATCATAGGTCATCCAGCAATGAATGGGTAGTTAGCAAAATTTCTCTACCAACTTGCCCACATCATCAGGAGGAACAAACTGAAACTCATCTAACAAAACTGGACAAAGATATCCCGCAGTTACACACACACACTCACACTGAATGTGGAATACAGGTTGGAAAGGATATGAGAATAAAGTGAAGGATTTGCATTAATCAGGAACCATGCTGGCTGGAGGATTTTGGAAGCTATGCTGCAAAACAATAACTTTCTGAAGTTCTATACTAGACTGATCTGCCATATCCTTAAACGTATGTTCTGTGCCATCAAGACTAATAGAGCTTTCCAGGAAAGCGAGATAGTCAAGGAGTGGTTTTACCAGTTCCACTCCCCCGGTGAATTTATATATATGATTCCTACATAAAGGTCTGAGGAAGTGGACTTGTCCACAAAATTCACATAGAAATACAGCAATTAGTCTTCAAGGTACCCTTTTTTAAGGTGTCTTGCCTTCTTTATTTTTTCTTTTTCTTTTCTTTTTGCTAGCACAGACGAACACTGCTACCTCTTCTAAAACTACATTTTAGCACATACAGGATGTGTTTTAAGTGCATCGTGCAGGCATAGGCAGATTGTGTGTGTGTGTGTGTGTGTGTGTGTGTGTGTGTGTGTGTGTGTGTGTGTGTGTGTGTGTGTGTGTGTGTGGCCGCACACATGTAATCACACCTGGGTTTTTTGTTTCCTTTCCAATCTTGCAGTCCTGCCCCTATCCAGTGCCTGCCAAAGTGGTTTCTGAGCTCTGGGGGATTCTTGCCATAGTTTGGTACAGCAGGCCAGGCAAGCTGCCAAGTCAGAGAAGAGATAAAAACCTTGAAGTATATAAAGATCTCTATCACTTGCACTTTTGGGTCGCAGCCAACATGTTTCTTTCCCCTCCCCATATGTTCCCCTCCTTCCAGGTTTTTTAAGAGACTTGTGGCAAGAAGGGCATGTTTTTGCCAGTGGATGATAAGACACTTTGGAGCAATATAAACTCAAGGATTTGCATGTAATAAATAAATGCAGTAAAAGAAAATATCATGCAAGTGGCCTTAAATCAAGGTAGAGATGAAAGTATTAAATCATGTAATAACATGGCATTTATAAGACAAAATTGGTAAGCAGAATTAACTGGTTCTTCCTGCAGCTGCTGGTTCTCCCCTGCAAACGCCAACCTAGCCTTCCTGTCCACCCATCCCAGCTTAATTTTAGTTGTGACATCTGTTGCTGGTAGGCAAAAGATTAATAATAGAATGGAGCAATGTTTGCAGAGGAAATTTCTGTGGAAGGGAGATAATTTAAATGCCCCCGCTCTCCCCCTGATTGTCCCCTGTAAATGACTCTGACGTGGATCATTTTCAGTGAGTTAGGGATCTGGTTGCAGAGTCAGAGGCTCTGAGCTCATTCTTCCCACTGTACATCGCAGTAGAGCCAGCCTGGGTGGCCTTGGGCAAACTTCCAGGCTGCCTTGAGGTAAACCACTTCTGAGCGTTCCCTACCTAGAAAACCCTGGAAAGAGTCAAGGTAAGTCAAAATTTGTCAGAATATTGAGAATTTTACAGGCCTGAACAGGTCAAGACAGTAGTGGTAATAAGCTGCCATAATGATCACCTGTGTAAGTGCTGAGTCACAGTGACTGTGAAGAAGATGATGCAGCCCTGTGTATGAAGATGATGCAACACCTGTGTATGAAGATGATGCAACACCTGTCTTGATTGGACAGAAGCATCTGCTTATATGTATATAAGTGTACTATGTGTATATGATGTATCTTCTTCCTCTATTCTCTATTCTGCTATCCTCTATGCACCACTTTGCCTCTATATTGCTGTCATGCCGAAGGATTGCTGCTTTATATATTTGTATATTTTTGTAAATACATGTGTCTTGAAGAAGAAGAGCGTGTGTGTGTTTTTCCTTCATCAGAACTCTGCAAATTACCAGCAAGAAGCTGACAGAATTGACTTGAGAGCAGATGATTATTATTATTGGCACAACCTAGAGGTTTAAAAAATTCCTTCTCCATGATTTTCTGAGTCTCACCATGCGAAGACACCTCACTTAGACTTTCCTGCACAGGAAATATACCATTCTGTGCAGGACTTGTAACAGCGTGCTGTCACTCATGGTTTCCTCTAGCCCTTTCTAGCAGAATACTGTGCAGGAATACTATTTTGGATGAATTTGAATCGTCCTACACAGTTTGTTATTTCATCCTGAAAAGTTTCATCTCACATTTCGTGTGAGATTTCACTGAAGGAGTGGGAAACCTCATGCAGAACAACCTTGCTATGTGAAGAGTGGATCTCAGTTTCTCTCTGAGAATTAGAGCTTATAAGAGTCACATCCCTACCACATATTGCATATAACCTGCCTTTAGAGCTGAAATTACATTAATTTTCAAGAATTTTGGCTTGGGCACTGTTTTGCATCAGATGAATCAGACTTGCAAAAGAAAAATGTGCTTAAGTTATCAAAGGCAGTCACTGGAGAAAACAAGTTAGGCCATGGTCACACCAGTGAAATGTTCCCTTGTGGTTACACAACTTTTAATCACATTCCTGCCATGCTTTGCAGTCACATGGTATTTATTCCAGGATGTACATTCCAATGTGTTCTTGGGTTAATGAATCCTTCCCTTCCAATTCAATCAGTGCTGAGGCCTTATTGTTGACACCACTTGACAGGAGTGAAGTGATGCATCAACAGAAATATCACGGAGAAATTTTTTTAAAATTTTTTAAAAGGACATACATGGTGATAATAGTTCAGAATGTTGTGATAAGACAGTTTGCACACACAGCAACAGCTTTTTTTAAAAAAAGATATGTAAGAAAAAAGTAGAGACATTTGATGGAGTGAGAAATGATCGGAACTTAGCATGCTCACCAGGTAAATGATTTGCTAATGGCCATGTGACCACAAATTTATAGTGCAAACTCAGTGGGGGATAGAAGGGCAACATTTGGCTTGTGTGACCGCAGCCTTAATTTGCAAACTACAGGACACTAGAAAAGTTCCTGCTGTAAAAATTCATATCAAGTAGCACTTACGGAATTCCCTCTTTTAATGATGGGTTACCACATTCACTTACCTATGCATACACACACACACAAACACACACACAGAGTTCCACCAACAGCTTGTTGGATGGCAACAAGCTAGATCCTAAAGAGGTTGTCAGCAGGATTTTCTAACAAAGCAATGCCAACTGGGTAATTGCAGGCTCCAGCTACTATCCCCACGACACACGGATTCCTGCCTCACTTACTGGGACCATTACATTTGGGGCAGTACCTGTAGCTGCTTTGAAATAGCACAATTCAATTAATAACTATTCATCAAGAGCCTAAGAGAAGCAGAATACATGCTATTGCTGTAGCTTGCAGAGGCTAGGAATGTTGGAAAAGAATTTTGACTTCTGATAGTGAAACAGCCCACTTTTTGAAGAGCAACTGTGAAACAGAGTGAAAGCTATGTGTGTCTCCACATTATTGTGCATACAATACACATCTAGAGAACTAAGTGCAGCTATATTCGCCTTGCCTCAAAAATTGAACTACCATCTAAGTAGGTAACTTAATCCAGTACACTAAATAGACTCAAATCCTACACAGATTTGCTTTGATGAAAGTCCCATTGTATTCCGTGAGCTGCCCCCAACTTATCACTATATACTCCTTACTCCCAGAAACTATGCACAAGATTTTTTTTTCAGTATAGGAAACAGCAGTACACAGTGATATTTTCAACCTGCAGTTATTTATTAAAATCTCTGGGAATAGCACACAACATTTGGGAAAACATAACTATTGAACAGATTTCCCATGCTTGTGAGGTATGAAATTGGCCTTTTGTTTGAAATGGGATGCAGGGCCCAAGTTCTCCTAGGAGCCTCTGACACCAAACTGAAAGCATCACCTTCAAAACTGAAAGCTTCTATACCTGGCTAGCACTGAAGCCTCAGTACACAGCATTACTTCTGCTCCATATGGAACAGCCCTGCGTCCAGGCTAAAGGATTTCTCATTCACTGTGACATTCCAATAAGACTGGAATGGCTCTGAATGACTCTGGAACAGCTCTGGTGGCTATGGAGTTGTGTTTGCTAAAAGTAATGGGTCATTTGTAGCTATTTGTGACCCATGAGGTATCTGCAGTATTCTTTCTCTCTAGCATGTGTTTTATGTGAAACCATCCCAGTTCTAATTGACCCATGTATCCACACACAAAGCATGAAGCCAATGTTGCTGGATTTTGAATTTCTGGTAAAATTCCTTTTTGCTATGCGGTAGAAATACAGAGATCCACAGAGGAGAATAGATACAAGTTTCCCAAGGTCCACCCCTTTCTCATTAACTGGCACTTCAAGTCTCAGTAATTCAACTCTGAGACATTTATAGAAGAAAGAATATAAAACATTGCTTTACTTACAATTATTTGAAGTTATAGATTTGTGTACAGTATGCTGCTTTCTTTATTGCACATATACTAGCAACCACAGCAACAAATAAGTGCCACCAATCAAGCAAAAGAGTGAGGGAAAAGAACACTCAGCAGAAAGGTGGGGCTCTCTTTGAATTCAAAGGCTGGAAAGCATGATTGGTCAGTGCTAGATAAATAGATAATCAGCTCAGCTCAGAAAATTCCCTCCCAATCATACAAATTACAAACAACATTCAAGGTTGCAAACAAAGTTCCAATAGCTGACTGCTTCCTGTAATACAAAACAGAAATTGTAATTGCAGTGTTTAGGAGCTGACTCAGGTGCCCACCAAATGAAGAGGTTGTGTGCTACAGATTTGGTCAGACCACCATTTGCTAACATGCTGATCCTGCTTTGATATCTTGGTACATCAGCAAGCCACCATTTTCCAAGTTCAGATACAAATCACCTCAATTCATAGAGGGAATGAGCAGAAGGCCTGAGGCTTATGACTTCTTTGTGTATCAACAAACGATAGCTATGTCTGAACATAAACTGAGGGGAAAAAATGGTTTCTTATTATGTTTCAAGTCTTTGTGTGCAGGGACACGTATGACGTTTGGAACAGTAAGCAAAACCATAGGGTGAATACTATTATTATCATTATTGCCAGTTAAATCTGTAACATATGAATAAGATTTAACAAGAATGGGATGGTATCACAAGTGCCTACAATCACTGCATTGTTAGGGATTCAAGTTTGTATGTCAGGTACCCTCTGGCTTCTGAAAGGGATAAAGAAACTCAATTTAAACA
Organism: Pogona vitticeps; assembly: GCF_051106095.1. Taxonomy (NCBI): domain Eukaryota; kingdom Metazoa; phylum Chordata; class Lepidosauria; order Squamata; family Agamidae; genus Pogona; species Pogona vitticeps. The sequence continues at coordinate 163,309,061 of NC_135785.1, forward strand.
CACACCTTTAAGGTCAAAAGACAGAGCAGAGCTGATAGGCTCTCTAAGGAATGGCATTGTTACATAAACCCAAACAAAGGATGAAGGTCAGTTCTTTGTGGAGGAAAGGAGAGCTGACTTGTGATATTTTCTCCATGGTTTTCTAGAAAGAAAAAGGAAAAGAAACTCCAATCCACCCACCTGCCCGCCCACCCCAAACACACACCTTAAGCTCCATCGCTGGTCTTTTATTCCTGAGTCCGACACGCAGAGTAAAAATGTTCCCCTTCAGCATTCTTAAATTTCACAAATAATCTCCTGGGCACTTTTCATCACCCTGTTTAAACTCTGGTCTTTGGGGCTTCTTAACTACTTGGGCACATTCATTTCTGGTTGCCTATTGGTGTCTCTATTGTCACCAGCCAGAAAGATCAGGCAAGCTTTCCCACGTGCCCCTTTACTCCACGTTTAGATCACATTTTTTAAAAAGAGTTGAAATGCAAATAATAGAAATTGCAATTACACAGCAGAAAGTCATTAACTTTTTTTCCAATGTGTGAAAAGTAGATGCCTGTCCTTCCTCATTTGCAAAAATACTTACTTTTTGTCTTACTTCTGACACATGTTATATACTTTTTTCCCCCCTGGCTGCACAAATGAGTTCTTTAGAAGAGAATCAGAACACTATCCTGTAAAATAAACAGTATTTCAACTTCTAGAGATCTTTCTGTCTGGTCAGGAAAAGGTCTGGAGATAAAAAGAATACTTTGAGGGTGCTGTCTCTCACTATAAGCATACAGATGACAGCTTAAGAGTGGTTTGACAAAGAACAGATATTTATCTAATTTTAACAGATAAAGAAAATATATTTATATCAGCCTTTCTCATTTTACTTTTTTATTTAAGAATCTATAGTAATTTCCTGTTGATTTTGTGGCCAAGAATATGCCAGAAGGAAGCACATAGCTTTCATGGAATTTTTCCCAGTCGAGTAGCACAGATACCTAGTACTTCTGGAAGATTGTGAGAAGAGGTGAGCACAAACCAACTATGAAAAAAGCACAAACAGGGCTAGTTCACGGTTGGGTTTGGGGTTCAGTTTGTGCAGCCCATTTTGCTGAAACAACAAAAAAAAAGTGCTGAACTTTTTCCCACTCAGCGCTTCATTTTGCTTTGGCAAAAATGGATGTCCCTGACCCTTCCACCTCCTTCTCTGCCACCAAATTCAGAGACAGTGGCCCGGCTTCCCTTCCAGGATCCAGGCCGGCTGTCTCTGTGCATTTGCCTGCCTACCTGCTAATATGTGTGTGCATGCGCAGAGATAGAAGGCCCAGATTCTGGAAGGAAGCCTGGGCTACAGTTTCTGAATATGGTGGTGATGGAAGAGGAGGAAGTAGCAGGTAGGGGGCAGTGGGAAGGGGGCAGGTGGGTGACAGAGAGGGCAGAGTCAGTAGGCTTCCCTCCCCTAGGCACAAACTGGGAAAACAAATTGCAGACTGGTTCATTTTTCCATGGGTAGTAGTGGTGGTTGGGGTGGCTCTTGGTTTGTGGGTTTTCCATTTTGTGCCCATTTCTACTTGTGAGTAGATTATTCAGCTCCCCCCACCCCTTGCTTCAACCTGCAACATTTTCACACCACTGGAGAGACTGACATGTTGAAATCACTTTGCAGGCACAGGAGGAAGACAGTGTATTATTTTATAGAAATCTCAGGGATGCGGATCCAGGTTAAGACACATGCGATGGAGGGATGGAAAACATCTCCCAAGGCAGAATTAGTGCTTGTCTGCACAACCTTTTGACACACACAGGCCTGACTCAACATGTTATATTGGAATATTGCAACCTGCGTATGATGCCTTTGAGAGGTTTTGGCTGGGAGGGCGCTCCAGTTAATGTCAGTCAATCCAATAACAGCCAATAGTTCTCTCTCTACCTCAGAATCTTTTCCCTGCCTTTTATTTTTCCAAGACAGGGTTCTGTCAGTGTCAGCAATGGAGTCTGTCAGAAGTAGACAGGGTGATGTGTTCTGTCACCTGTGTAACCAGTCCGTTATTCAGTAATGAAGCTAGTTAACCAGTAAAGCTCAGTGATGTAATAAGCTAATGATGTTTATACAATTCAATGTTTCTTTTTATCTACGAAGAACTGTAAGTAAATGGAAACATTTTATTCTTTCTCATTACCAGAGTCTTTGGATGAATGATTGAGATAGTAAGTGTCAGTTGAGGCAAACTAACAAATAAGGGATGCTCAACAGAGGAAGACCTGTAGCTCAATCTGCTCTGTAGGTTCCTGACTGAACTATTTTATCACTGTATAATTAAAGGAAGTTTCCTTTAATAAAACCACACTAAATACCTCACACACTCTGGCCTCAAGATATTATTCACCCATTACTGCTTGAAGTAAAAAGCTATGGAGGTGATGAACAAGATGACACCTCTATAGAAGCCAGCTAGGATGGGAGCTGAATTTCACTTCAGCTTTGGCAGCAGAACAGCATGCTAGCCATGAGAGTATAGGGAGCTTGGATGGGACCTACACCCCTCCCCATCTTGACACTGCTTTGTATCCCTGACACCTGCAACCTGAGGGAGCTGACTTACTTTGCCTAATGATTGAACTGACTCCTCAGAAGGGATATGTTTGTGCCTCATGCAGAAATAGCATAGTAGCTGGAACACGTGCAGAAGTGGCATGAAGTTAGATAAATTCCTGTCCCATCTGAGGATGATTTTTCATGTCACACTTTGCTTTTCATAGAGGTGTCAGCATATAACATGCACCAGTGGCCCATGCCTGGTTAGAATTCAGCTATGTGGACCCCCATGCTTTGCCAGATCATGTTGCTAATGAGGATATTTTAGGTGCTGAGGGTGTCATGCTAGCACACTGGTTCACAATGAACCATAAGAAGTGGGCTGGAGAAATGCTTATGCAAGCAACCTCTGCAGAGATCAGTATACATGAGGTAAAGAAATTTGGAAAATTGTTTTCAGTGAATTCCTGGATCTCTGCATTGGCTAAATACACTTGGACCGTATCTCGGGAGGAGAACTTCAGTAAATAGTGTTTTGTAATACATGTATATTTTGTTCCTTCTTTCATTTACTTTGTAGAATATATGTAGAATAAAATAGAATCTTTTATATTCTATTTCAATTTTAAACAACGTGAGAGGGGGATATATGGGGGAGAGTAGAACCAGAGGAACAAGCTTAAGAGAAAAGTGATATAACTGTGTAGTCTTAGGTTGAACAAGAAGACTGGCACTTACAGAAAAGCGATAATAAACAAATCTACTTCAGATACGTTCAATTTCTCATTTTTCTGTCTTTTAGTTCCTTTTGCGCCATCTCCACATTGGCTCCGAGGTTTTGCAAAAAAAATAAATAAGTTGCATTTTCATGAACATTTTTATAAGTACTGCCCCCCCACCGAAAAATGGGAGCACTTTTTTTCTTTATATGCTGCTCTTTTGTACAATGTTCAGTGATATGAGTGTACTCGCCTCTAAAATCTGCATCAGATTTTAACTCCTTTGCATCAATTTGGTAAGGACAAGTTAGGGAAGTCTGAATTTAAATGTGATCTAAACAAATTTCTCCCCTGACCTGAAGCAAAAGGTACCAAAAGGAAGTATGTGGGGGGGGGGGGGGGAGAAGAGATAAACATTTAAGAGAAAGACAATGGAGATACTTGAAAGTGGAGTGCAAGAGGATTAAACTGAAAATGAGAAAAGAAAGGATAGCTGTGAAAATGAAACAAAGGAGTTGTATTGTATCAGCAATGAGCAGACAATAACAGATACAAACCCTGTATCTCTGGTTATTTTGGTAATATTTTTTTGAGAAAAACATTCTTTCTAAATTTCAAGTTGCAATGTCTGTCAGATGCTAGGATACACAAAGTTCTACTCAACATTATGAAAACATTGTCTGGACGATTATTCCACATTCCTTCATATGGCCATGGTAGATGGCAAATTAATTGCTGATTTTGTCAGCTTCCAAATCCATCACACCAGGTATAAAAAGTACTGGATAAGCAACATTGTACCAAGAAAAACAAATATATAGGCACAGGGATCCAGGAAAAATTCTGTGAGCAATATTTTAAGCCACTTGTATGCAAACAGCCTGTCAAAATGTCAGCTTGCTGTCCCTTCCAAGACCTATAATAAAGGCATATATTTACAATTTTCAATAGACCAAGTTTCACCGTACATCATCAATAGATAAATGGTACAGAAATCAGTTTAAAAAATTGTCAGGAGGAAATTAGCATGCAGAAAGCTTGATGGTTTACAATTATTTTCTGCATCCTAAAATGATGAAAGTGTGCTTTTAATGGTCAGTATTGTTGCTAGCGTTACTACAGAGGGGGGAGGTCAGTGGACATAGTAGCCTGAATGTGCCTCTGGCTATGGCCATGGCAGTTGCTGTTTTGTTCTGGGTTTGCCAGCAGCACAACTCATTAAAAACAATATTAAATTTAGATTTTTGAAATCATAAATAGTGATAGGATTCCATAATTCTTGGACTTCCTGTTCCAGAAGTCAACTAGACTCCCCCAGCTGACTTCTGAGACTAGGAGAGGAGAGAGAAGAAAGCAAAAAAGGGTAGTTCATCAGGAGGTACCCTCTAGAACCTAACAGGTAGCAGGATCACTCTTCCCATGGAGCAGTGGAGCAACTCCCAGCAAGCAATGCAAATTAAAAGGCATTTCCTTTTTGCTTCCTAGCCAAAGTTCATGTAGGGTAGGAAATTGTAGCAGCAGGAAGATCTGTCTTATCCCCTTCTTCTTTCTTTCGTTCCAGACTCAGAATTCTGTCTGGGTGATTCTAGGTAATGTCTGGGACTGGAAGTCCAGTGGTCAATTAATCCCATCCCTAATCATCAATATGTTCAAATCCACATTTATTAGATTTTCTCAGATAATGGGAGATCATCTAATGTTTGTCAAAGCTATGTACTGTAAGTAGGATAGGGAGTAGTTCACACATGTATATCCATCATCTGATGACCCATCATCAATACAGAGAGAGAGAGAGAGAGAGAGAGAGAGAGAGAGAGAATACTGCCTACCAAATCTACCATGAAGTGGGAAAAGTGGTATTAGTGTCTGATGGATGGTGGCAACAGCAAGGGACAACAAGGGTCTGTCGGCATAGTGGCAGGTGGGCCACAATATTATTCTTTTGCAGGGATTTCCAGTTGCCAACCGAACATGTTTTCTTTAAGTAATTAGATCATGGGAAAAGTAATCTTTTGGACTACAACTCCCAGGTCCCATGCCATTGGGGAGATGCTGGGACTTATAATCTAAATAGGAACTTTTCCAAGGTACAGTGGTGCCCCGCTTGACGATTACCTCATTAGATGAGGAAATCGCTTAACGATGAAATTTTTGCGATCACTTTTGCAATCGCAAAACGATGTTTTAAATGGGAAAAATCATTTCATGATGATCGGTTCCCTGCTTCGGGAACCGATTTTTCACTTTATGATGATCAGAAAACAGCTGATCGCCGGGTTTCAAAATGGCCGTCCCACTGTGCTTAGGATGGATTCCTCGCATTACAGGCACCAGAAAATGGCCGCCCTATGGAGGATCTTCGCTGGACGCTATTTCGCCCATTGGAATGCATTGAGCGGTTTTCAATGCATTTCAATGGGCTTTTTCATTTTGCTTGAGGAGGATTTCGCTTAACAGCGATTTGAACGGAACAGATTATCCTCGTCAAGCGAGACACCACTGTATATGGGTGCATATGTCACCCTTCAAAAAACCTTTGATCCTGACTGCACTCTCCTTTTCTCAGTCCTGCCCATACAGATAGTGGAGAGAATTGGACAATGTCTGTAATCCCAGTTCATTTGGCCTCCTTCTCTTACCTGAACCATATTGCATTTGATGCAATCTGAGCAGATAAAATCAAATGTGTGCAGGTCTGAAATGTAGAGCTGCTTTACAGATTTTATACACCTCAAGAACATAAATGCTTTTACTTAGAAAATACCCCGTTTGACAGATTTTTTTTGGACTTATATACCGCCCCATAGCGCTACAAGCACTCTCCAGGCGGTTTACAATTTTTTAATTATACAGGCTACACATTGCCCCCCCAGCAAGCTGGGTACTCATTTTACTGACCTCGGAAGGATGGAAGGCTGAGTCAACCTTGAGCTGGCTACCTGGGATTTGAACCCCAGGTCGTGAGCACAGTTTTAGCTGCAACACAGCGTTTTAACCACTGCACCATGAGGCTCCTTCTGGGAGTTTTTTGAGGCTTGGGAAGCTTCAGAAGAGTCCCAGAAGGTGGCGATATCACCCCCTCTGACCCCCGGGGGGGAGCGTGAGTCTCTAAAGTGTCCTAGGGGGTGTTCCAGGACCCTTTAGAGACTCACCCTGCCCCCCCGGGTGTCAGAGAGGGTGAAATTGCCACCTTCTGGGACTCTTCTGAAGCTTCCCAAGCCTCAAAAGAGTCCCAGAAGGTGGTGATTTCGCCCCCTCTGGCCCCCAGGGGGGCAGGGTGAGTCTATAAAGGGTCCTGGAACACACCCTGGAACCCTTTAGAGCAGTGGTGTCGAACTGTGGCCCTCCAGATGTTCTTGGCCTTCAACTCCCAGAAATCCTGGCCAGCAGAGGTGGTGGTGAAGGCTTCTGGAAGTTGAAGTCCAAGAACATCTGGAGGGCCACAGTTTGACACCACTGCTTTAGAGATTCACCCTGCCCCCCTGGGGGTCAGAGGGGGCAAAATCGCCACCTTCTGGGACTCTTCTGAAGCTTCCCGAGCCTCAAAAGAGTCCTGTGTGAAAATCTGACAATGGTGCTGTGGTTCTGCAAAGATATATATATATATACGTATTTTAATGTTACTGTATGTATATTTTTCTTCAGTTTGCATAGCATATATATAAAATCTGACAATGGTGCTGTGATATGTATACACACATATGCAGGTTCATGAGATTGCATTCTGAGGTATAAAATAGACTACAGAAACATTGTGCATTTGTTAATAGATTTATTTTAGTGACCTTCATTTTAATTGCTCACCACCCTGGCCTTTTCCAGCAATGCTAGTGCAACCTTTAAAAATAATAGTGCCTGTGTCAATCATGGAAAAAACCAACACAGAAAGCCCTCTGCAAAATGATCAATTAAGCCTTAAGTACAAATGCATTGCAGAGCCAAGCAACAGCCAAATGGCTGAATACACAGCAGCCGAAGCAGAGTTTACAATTAGCTTCAAATGCCAAACTTCACATGCAAGTAAAGTGGATGTACATTAGGAAAGTGGGGTTGGGAGGGGATCCATAGTGAATTCTGTATGCGTGTCAAATAGACGTAAGAATTTTGGTGAACAAAAGCACTTCGACCAGCCTCATTTGCAAAGGATATAATTAGTAATTCTTTCATTTTTTCTGGGCAGAGATGGCACATATGAAAAATAATAGGCTGTCAATACCCTCAAGGGTTAGCAGTAGGAGCTTAACAAAGGAATATATTTTAGGACAACAGCTTTTTAGCTGAACGTCTGCAGACTTCACACCAAGAAACGTGCTGCTTCAGATGAAGGCCAAGGAGTATGTTTGACTGAGTGTGTGTGTGTGTGTTTTTAAAATCTCTCTGTCTAGTAACAAAGAAGGCTGGGCTGGGGATCTTTGGTGACAGCTAAAGGACATTTGAGAGGGCCCTGCACAGCTCTTAGAAAACCCAGCTTTCAAATAACAGAGTCTTAATGGGTGCTGCCTCTACAAGATTGGGTGCCTACAGCTGGCCTAACACCAGCAACATTTGTGTGGGGAATGAAAACAGGGAGAACCCTGAAGTGCAGGGAGAGATGATGCCACCTCAGTGTAAGTTGGGATAATGTTCTTGCCTGAAGGAAGCCGACATCACCAAAATTAAACACCTTTCCCCATCAACCGAAAACCAGTACAGAGGGTGGCAGATGTGCAGAGGCAGGGGCTGGCTCCAGGAAGGGAAGTCAGCCTGCTGTCTCTGTGCATGCACTGGCCCAGCTTCCCTTCCAGGCCTGCTGTTTCGATGTAGGCACGCCCTCCCCCACAAGGAGGGTGAGTGACTTGAAACTTAGACATGGGACTCAGACCCCTAGACTCAGACTTAGTACTTGATCCTGAAGACTTGCCAACATCATTGATGGATAATAATGCAACAAAGCTATTGCTACCTTTTTTGTTTATCTGTTGCATGTCTGGGAAGAGCTTAGCAATTAGATTTTTATTCTTTTCACTTCTTATTTTTATTTGATTATTTTATTTACACATTTATTTTATAGATGATATATAGTATAGTCAGCGGCTAATAGGGCTTATAATACAATTCTTGGTCTTCTTGGAGTCATAATTTTATTTCCAAAATCTTTCCTGACTGGCAGCCTGACAATTTTTTTAATTTTAAAAGTCATGTTTCTACATAACTTCTCTGTTGTTCCAGTGGTCCTTTTTCATTTTAAAAGAAAAGTTTCTTGACCCAGGGAGGGGCATCTTTTGAAAATCATGTAGGCATGTTATATCCAGCTTTTGTGGATTTAATTTGGTCATAGTTTCCAGTTGGTACTTGGCTACCTCAACCATTCCACTTGTCTTATCATTATACAATTTCTTAGTAATTTAAGCACACACACACACACACACACAGAGAGAGAGAGAGAAAGAGAGAGAGAGAGAGACAGAGACAGAGAGAGAGATGTTATGTGCCATCAGGGCACTTCTGAAACTTGATAATTGTATGAGTTTATGGCCTCCAGAATGTTCTATCATTAATAACTCTGCTCAGGTCTTGCAAATTAACAGCAGTGGTTTCCTTCATTGAATCAATCCATCTCATGTTATGTCTTTCTCTTTTCCTACTGCCCCTCCAACATTTCCCAGAAATATTGTCTTTTCTAGTAAATTCTGTCTTCTCATTATATGTGCAAAATATGATAGCCTCAGTTCACTTCTTTTTCCTCTAGGGAGATTTCAGGCCTAACTTGACTGAGCCTCCACTTGTCAAGGGCAAATGTATGGACACTCAAAGAAAGACCTCAGAGCACTATGAAACTCTATGGCACATCTTGATAGTTTGATTCTGTGTTGATCCATCACAGACTGACATTTAACCCTTAAAAGCTGGTTTGGCTTTCCATTGTGAAATGGGATAAACATGGCAATAATCTCACAGTTCATCTGATTATCATGGTATACATCATTTACCTCCTCTTGCCTGGCTACCAGAAATCAAGCTTCTATACTTGCTCCATCTCTCTTCAGAAGATGAGAATAAACCACTCTTTTCACTCATGGTAAAGTAAAGAGACAAAAATGAGTTCTGGCAACGTTGAAATTTGCTTTGTGTTTCAGTGAGAAGTGGATAACCGATGAAAAGGGGAATTGGTTTCTGGGATTTTCCTTGGTTTGGTGTCTGTTTGTGAATGATAGTGAGCAGAAGAGGGTATCTTGTGTAGACCATCTTGACTGCTGATATTGGTGTCATCAACATTCTGGCTGCCTTTGCTAGGTAAACCTTGGAATCCCTTTTCCTGCTGGTGATGTGGGCACAATATTGTGTATTCTGAATCATGGCTAGAGAAGCACAATATCTCACATTCATAAACTGGAGGTTTTTTTTCTGAAGAACTGAATTACTAACTACTCACAGTCATGAGATATTTCTATTTCCTTGCAAGTTACACCTAGCTCAGTGGTAGAGAACACAATTTGCATGCACAAAGTTTCATGTTCAATCCCCGAGAATGCCTCATAAGGCTACAAAAGACTCTATTTTGAGAGTCAAATTAGATCTGATGACAACTTCATAGTTAGAAGAAGGTGATATAATGTTATTCCTTCAGACACACATTCTTCAAGCTATCATGTTTGCATAATCAACCTGCAAATAAAGCTTCCAATAAATAATCACCAAATAAAAGGAACCTAATTTGCAACTTGTGGATAGGCATGGGATTTTCAGAATTTATGGACTACAGTCCTCAAAGACTACAAGAATCCCCCCAGAACTACCAGGGATTCTTGATCTGATAAAGTATATTTTTAGGGGCCTTACTGTGCCGAGCCTAATGAACAGAGATTATCACACTTATCCCTTGCCACTCTCAGGGAGCTTAGCCCTGCCCATCCATTTCATCCACAAGATGAAAATGACTGCTGGAATTTGAATTCATTCGCTGCTTGATTAAAGCCCCCAGAAGTCTCACTGAGGGAATGTTTTTCAAACTTCTGAGGCTGTAGTCCATGTATTCCAAACATCCCTTGCCTATTTGTGGAATGGCAAAACCCTCTTAGAAGGTAATCAAATGTTCCTCGCTTCTTAAGGCAGCGCCACATTTAATTGTGAAGTTGCTATCTCATTTCTTATGGTCCTAAGAAGTAATATCATTCAATGTAGAGAATACCAAGCTATAAGGAGGTATAGATTGATTCAGTGTACGCGTTTTCTACACAGATAAACAGGATTTTTGAGACATTGGCTGAATTCCTGTTGTGCAGTTATGCAGGCAACTTAACTTCCACAGGCAAAATGCCATAAATTTAAGACTCCATAGTCCTTATCTGTTGCATGCCGAGTTTTGCAACTCTGTATGCAACACATACTGTCTTCAAAGATGTCTTAATTTAGGGCAATTTTCTTCCAAAAGTTCTGCTATTTGCATAACTGTGCAGCAGGATTTCAGCCAGTAAAGCATTATTATTCAGATAATTTCATATTCTATTTTCTGCACTGTTATTTAATGCAATCATAAATCAAGCCAGGTCAGGATTATTTATACACCATCTACTGTTATTGCAACATTCAAAGTGGAGTCACAACAGATATAATGTAAACACGATGTTATTCTCTTAACTGTCAAGTTCATTAGAAAAAAATGAATAAATAATCAAGACTAATATACTGATAAATAAAACAACTGTAATAACCAGTACAAAATTAAATTTCAAACAACTATTCATTACGCCAGAATAAACAACGTTATAATAGAAGGATTAAATAGCAAATTCACAATTCATGAGGAAGCATTTAATATGTAGAGATTTTAGAGGAAAGACAGAAAAGAAAGGCAAATAATCATTAATTAAAAAGAGTACCCCTTGCTTCACCTACTCTGAACAGCTCAAGGATGAAGCCACACTTAGCTTATCAGATTATCTGTTGGGTCCTAAGTTAGAAAGAAGAGAATTTCAAAAATTGTGATCCATATTGGAATTTGTGGTGACAGCACATATTATCGTGTAGCACAAATTTCTCTGGCTGTAAAAAAAATTATGTCCACAACTTAACAACAGCTAACATTTGCTTGGGTCTCAGAGCAAACCAGTAAAACAGACATGTTTAAAACCACCTCCCATACAGGAATACCGAAGAGTCTTGCCTTATGTTAGTTGTAAGATAGACGTCCTTTATTTGGACAGATTTTGGTGGATTCTGAACACTTGTGCCAAATAAAACTGGAGAGTTTTAAAAGTGCCACATGATCCTTTGCTGGTTTCCTAACAGCAGAATGGGTTTAAACCTGTTCAAGTCTATTCCAAGACCAAGTCCCCTGAGATTCTTGTATACACACACATACACACACACACACACACACACACACACACACAGAGAGAGAGAGAGAGAGAGAGAGAGAGAGAGAGAGAGAGAGCAAATAGGAAGTAGTGTTTGGGGGCTAGACTTGGGCCTTTCTCTAATTTCAAGAATGTAGAAAATAGGTTCCCAGACATTTTCAGTTGTGGCTCTCTTGATTTACTGGTCACTGGCCATGGCTCCCCCAATGTGGTACTCTGGATGAGGACGGAGAAGGGAAAGAAGAAGCGTGTGTAGTACTTCTAAAGACTCCACAGGACCGTTGGCTGGGTTTGGCAGTGCCCAGGGTACCATGGCAAACAATTTGGTAACCACCGACCTATGCAATTTATATACAGTATGTATATACACTTGTGTTTCTCTCTTTTGCACAGCATCCATCTTGAAGAAAAACCTTACAAAGCTTGGAGGCAGGTTTGTAAATTTGTGATTGATTCTAATAGAAGTATTTGTTACTTTTACTACTGTCGGTGTCCCTTTATTCAAAGAAGTGACACAGTTGTAAACATTTTATAAGGAAGCTGGAACACACTTTAATTCATTTTCACTTGGCCCATCTCTTGCAAAAAACTATCATCCCGAAATTAAATCTATTTTCATTTTGTAGGCAAAATTGCAACAATATAGTCTTACTTAACCCACAGTAAAATACTTGCAGTTTTTAATGAGTGTCACTTTGCAAGAACATCTTTCAGCTTATGCCACATCCCCTAGTAGTATGCAATAAAATACAATAAAATTTAAAAATATCTTATAGATCAAAACTAGTTGCAGGCTTTAATTGGTAGATTTCAAATAACCATTGACGAGATAAGCAAATGCAGACATGAAACGTTTAAAAGCGGAACAACTTCTTCAAGCAAGACACTTGTGAAGTAAATATATTTCACCCCCCTTAAATCCTACCGGCACCTCTAGCTCTCACTATTTCTGACTATTAATGCTGCTCGGTCTCTCTTCCCCATGTTCTCTCCCTCCTGCCTCTACACAAAGAAGCCTGAAACTGCGGTGAGACAATGTCCCACAGAGAACAAAACTCTGTGACTCAACCTGCAAGTCTTCATTTAACTCAGCAAGCACACTGTCTACCTCTGTGAAGATACTCAGCCTACACATGCAAGGACAAACTATTAGGAGCAGAGATGGGTATAAATGCAGCCCTCACCACAGTATCCCCATCTGTGAAACCCCAGACTGTCTTTTGTTGAGAAGTTAGTTTGTAAAGTGTATTATACTTTGAGTGAGTCTAACATGAGCACAAGGCTCCAAACAATCAGCAGTTCTGCCAGTCCTATGTATGCTTTGTTTCTCCAAAATGCTTCCATCGGAAGTCTCGAGGAGGCAGATATTCTTGAGCTCAGGTTTGATACTTCTGAACTCCTGGCTAGCTCTGTGGCTTAGACTTCTGGCTGTGAAGCCTGAGGTTGCAAGTTCGATTCTCCACTGTGCCTCCTTGACAGGGGCTGGACTCGATGATCCATAGGGTCCCTTCCAGCTCTTCAGTTTTTAAGATTATTAGGAGGTAGCAGAATGCCACCTTTGTCAATACTGTTGAACCCAGTGAAAGTCTTTCCATCTCCTGGTATGTACATAGAGGGTTGATTGCTGACAAAATCTCCTGACCGTTCAAGGCTTTCTGCAGTTTTTCTCTTTGTTCTGCAATGGATTTCTTATGGGAAGGAAAAAGACAGAAGCAGCCAAGGAAAATCATTGGAAGTCTGCAGAGAGAAAATTAAAAAAAAAAACATATAAACTCCCATAGACCTCCACCAAATTTGAATTTGGCGCTTTCCGTGCCTCCCTCTTCTGGTCCGTAGGTCGATTCTCCGGCCGCAAGTCGAAGTGAAACTTTGCGGCCGGAGAAGTACGGATGTCGAAAAGTTCCTAAGTGGAGCCGTCCGTAAGTCGAGACTCCACTGTATAGTGTTTCTTTTAGTTCAGCACTAATGAGAGAGTAATGTTCACCTTTAATTTGGCCTTAAAATGCATTTACCAGTATAGTTAAGTGCCCTATGGGCAGCATGCCCTCCTTCATCTCTAGCAGAAAAATCCTTTCGTGATCCAAAGTGTAAATATGACGCTTTGGATCTGAACGAGATCTTGTCATTTTCTATTGCCATTTGTTGCTCAAATTCAGTAGTGCACAAAATGTAGCCCTCTGGGTCTTCTTGGACTGCAATTCCCAGAATTCCTTGCCAATGCTATGCTGTTAGACGGGAGCTGTATTTAACAACACTGGAAGGGCCCAGCCTTGCTCATAATATTTTGAATCATTTGCTAGGCATCCATGTTCAGTAGTAAGTCCCACCACCATCAATGGGCCTTACTTCCCAGCTTATGTGTGAATCTGACTGTGGCCTTCTTGTAGGTTATAGAATGAGCCCATTTGAGCCAGCATGTTGGCATATAACATCTGAAAGGCAATCAGCCAAGTCAGGTTTAGCCCCCAAAGACATTTATTTTATTGTACATATTTTTTTACTATTCATCATTACAATGTGAAACAGCCTGGCTTTCCTAACTCAGTATGTTTAGAAGACTAACCTATTTAGCCAGCCCACAAAGCTTTTAAGGATATTAAAGCAAGGCGACTGAATGAATGAACTGTCATTTGGTCTAACCTCTTGTGTACAATTTGCATTAGAGTGTGTTGTCTGTTCAGCTCAGCCTTCTCCGACCATGGTGGGAGGTGGCTCTGTTTTGCTACCCACTCCCATACATATTCAACGACACCTGACATAAACAGATACTCCTCTGAGTGCAGAAAGTTGTGACCTCTCTTTACAAAGCACTCATGTTTTACAAGGGATTGAAAACTACTGATTACTTTTTTACAGAGTTTCCTTTGCAACTAAATGGTGAAATTATAGTTAATTGTCACTAACTGGACAAAGCGCCCAGTGTGTTTATTGCTTTAGAGTTGTTTTTATAACACTTGACCTGCCCCAAAAAAAGACAGCTTGTAAAATACCTCCAGTTACTACTGAACCTTTTGTCAAAGGAGCCATGGAAAGAGACACTACTTTTTTTCCAGTGGATTAGGAAATTGTCCATTTTCCAGTTATCTGGGGCCTTCACATGTTGATTAAAACAGTTACTTTTCCTATTCACGTTAGTAGTCATGACTTTCAATGTTTGATCAAAAGGAACCCTCCAATGATTTTAAAGGTTCACCTGTGTTTCTTTACTCTTCACCCCCCCAATGTTGTGTCTGTTGCATCTATTGTAGGTAAAGCCCATGAAATGTAAGCATGAAAAGAGACCTGCATAACCAGTGCACGTGTTAGACCACTGGATTTCTCCACTATCTCCTATCTTTTAGGTGAAGCCAACAAATTTAAGTCTAGATTCCTTAACCATAAGTTGTGACCAAGCTGAACGAACAAAACTGGCATGCAACTATTGTTTAAAATGCAACATCTGACTGCATTCACCTTCTGTATAGAGAGATTGTAACTGGTGCCTTGTTTATGCACAAGCCTTGTACACTACAGTTCAGGCTCTCAAATTTTGAAGGGTCTCTGAGCATAACACACACCTACCCATAAACATTATTGAAGTCTAAGCTTTACCTGTTACACTTTGTTTTGAGAATGCTATTGGGCCTCTTAACCATCACGTAACTTAGGGTTTCAATATGTTTAGTCCATCCTTCATTATAGCTCAAGGGAAAATCATGTGATTTGCATGCTGAAGGTCCCAAGTTGAGTCCCTGGCATCTCTGGTTTAGTAGGATTAGGTTCCAGCAGATGACTCGTGTAGGACTTCTACTAGTTGGAGTAGACGGTATTGGACTAAGATGGACCAGTGGTTAGATTCAGTGTAAGGCAGCTCTGTAAGATCAGCTAGGAGTAGAATTTTGTGGACCGTAATGAATTGTGTTAAGGGCTAAACTGTTCCTGAATTCTACATGAGGGGGAGAATGAATAAAGCAGTGCAGTAATCAGAGGAAAACACCTGCATATGTTCAGTGAACTTACTTTATGTTCACATTCCACAACTGTATCAAACAGAAGGGGCAGGGTGAAGAGAACTTCCCTGTAGGAAGAAGGTTTGGGGGGAAGGTGGAGATCTTGGCCAAGGAGGCCATCAAAGGCAGGAGACAGAGAAGTCACATAGAAAAGGATAGTGTGTATGGTGCCCATTGATAGAAGGGCCAATCAGAGAGTGCTTCCTCTGTACTGAGGCAGTTTCTCAACATATTTATATTGTTTGGAGAAAATATAAGGAGAGTGACGTATGATTTTTATTTTATTTTTATTTTTATTTTTTTAAATGCAGTGAAGCACTCAGCTCTGAAGACAATGCCAGCCGAAGTTGGCTCGGAGGCTTCAAAATCCTTAAATTTTATTTCAAATAGCCAGAGGCTAGGCTGCTTAAAAATGGGAAGAAAAGGTGATTTTCATACTGTATATATGCTAGAAAGAAGTTTGGTCTTTATACCAAAGTTATATTGATAGTGAGTAGGTATTGAATTTAAAAAAGTAGTGAAACATATAGCAATGTATAGTAATGCAGCACACATACAGAAATAAGATTCCTCACGCCAAAGGTAGCAAAAATTAGCTGACCTCGACTCCCAGAACATCGCTATTAGTATGTTCCTCACAAACGCACTTGTATAAACACAACCCATTCTAACCTTGGGTCCCCAGATGTTCTTGGACTACAACTCCCAGAAACTGCAGTCGGTTTCTGGGAAACTGACAGCTTCTGGGAACTGCAGCCCAAGATCTCCTGGGTTACCCAAGGTTGGAGACCACTGCATTAGAGCATTTATCTGTAATTAAGGAAGGTGCGTGTGTGTGTTTTAATGATGGTTTGTACAAGAAGAATATCTATTGCTTTTCAAGCAGTATGTGTAGGATATAAACACATGATATGCACATTATGCAGTTATGCATCACGTATTTATATACTACACATGTTGGACATAAATACAATGTTATGTGTTTCAAATAATATGAATGTGTTATATATATATATTGTTTTGTCTTTTGCTGCTTATTATCTGTATTAACAAAACCTGTGTTGTGCATATTGCCTCAATGTTACTTCTGTTTATAAGTAATATGTCTAAGAAATGTCCTTATTGCTTTATAGGAAGATAATGCTGATAATTTTTAAAAGCTAGCAAAGTTTTGATGCTGCTTGATTGCGTTTTATAGTATAATTTGGTTTCATTTATGGAGGATTTATTAAACTTCTAGTCATATTATGTTCACTGTAAGATTTTTAAAATACTGTTTTATTGGGCATTTCCCTTCTTTCCTTCTCAATAACTACAGGTCTTGCAGTTCATCTAGGATGAAATCCAGTGCTAAGGGGTTACAGCTGGCTGATCATCCTCTTAGCATTATTATTAGCATTTTGCGATGACTTGTCTATCATTGCTAAAGATCTAACTAAAATATTTCCACCTCCATAATATGTCAAGAGATGCAATGTATAACTTGCAGAATGCCATGAAACCATGCTCCATTCTCTAAGGGAGGATTCCAATTTTCAAATTTGGCGCTTTCCCCGCCTCCCCCCTCCAGTCCGTAGGCCGCAGATCTGCCTCCGGATGCTTTCCAGGGCTTCTCTGCCACCATGGGAGGCATCTTGGAGGTCCCCCACTGCCACCAATAGTGCTGGGCAGTAGACCGGGCTTACTGGGGAAAGCCCTCCCCTGGTAGGCCCGGTTCACCCTCGGAAAGCCTGTGTTGGTGGGGGTGGGGGAGCTCCGAGAGGCCTCCGTCAGTGCCACTGAAGCCCTCAGAGTCGTCCGGCAGTGGCGGGGGGACCCCTGGAAGACTTCGAAAAGGTAAAGTTTTAAATTTATTTTAATTTTGTGGGGTGTGTTTCTCGGGTGGGTTATGGATTAATGGGCTTTCAATGCATTCCTATGGGAAATGCATTTTCAACCTACAGACTTTTCGACCTACGGATACCGTTCCAATATGGATTAATTCTGTAGGTCGAGTTTCCACTGTATATTATAATAAGGAAGCACAAGGTGAAAATTTTTGTTTTTCTTTCCTTTTGGGTTCTTTTGAGGGTTAGGATTTTGTAAAATTTTGAATACTGCTCTTTTCATTTTACATGCAAGAAGTTGCTTCTTTCAGGTTTGGCTGCCCCAGCACCATCATAAACTATTCCAAAAGCAGGCAACTGTACATGAAAAAGAAAAATCGTCAAGAGAACAAGGGAGAAATGCCCCAAATTGTCAGCAAATAACCACCACTGCCACCACCACTCACATCACCCAGTGGTACAATGGCACAGTCACAGAGGCCACCCTCCTGGGCAGAAGGCACCATCAGAATAAAACACTTCCCGTACAAAAAATCCCCACAAAAAATATAAAATGTTAATGGAATTAATGGAATAAATACATAGTAAATTAACCAAGTGACAAATTTTAAAAATCAGTTAATCAAGGAATTTACCCACCGTTTACTACCTTTAAATCCCTCAGCTTCTCTTCAAAGAGGTAGCTGCCTCACTCTGCCTAACAGGAGACTTGCCATTTCTCTTAAAATTAGAAAAGAGGGAGGCTGAAATGCCTTTGCCCACTCCTGAAATAAAATGATGGACACAGATGATGGAGTTAACTAGGCTCGCAGTTTATTAATTTTAACATTTAACCACCCCTAACCACCTGAACATAGTGCAGTTTCCTGCGACAGGTGCCAGGGTACCTCTTACCCCTTCCCTAACTCCCAAATACGTGAGTTCCAAGCTTTGGCTGGCTAAAACTGGGAATGCCTCCCCGTCTGCCAAATGTCAATCATCTAGAAATTAGATGAGCAGCGTACAAGGGCATCCCAACATGCACCCCTCATCCTGGCAAACTAATCTTAGCAAACTGATCTCTGGATCCTGGATGCTGGGTGCTTCTTGGGAACTCACTGATACATACTGTTCTGCACCGTTGGCCAGTGTGGCCTATTCAAGCGTAACTCAGCCAACTGACTACCATTAAGGTCCCTGGGATAAACCCTGTGGGACTGGCCAAAATATATCCACCCACCTTTTATGTACCAATCAGATGAGATGGACCCAAAATTCCTATCCAGCCTTAAAGTGACCACCTCAGCCACGCTTGACTCAGGATAAGCTGTTGGGATGCCAATGAGAAAAGAGGACTGGCTGGGGGGCAATCAAGTCCAATAACAGCTCTGCATGTCCCATTCCCAGCACAGCCTTGTGGAAGTGTTAATTGGCACCCCCACCTGCCCGTCTCAGTTCAAAAGGGACAGGCAAATATTCCCCACCGATGCATGCTTCAGCACCGGCAGAGGTATACATGGTAAGTATCAGCTTATAAAAGGAAGGAGGCCACAAATGAAGAACTCTTGCTTCTTACCCTCTCCTGCTTTACTTCTGAGAAAACAATCAGAATGAAGCCTTGCCCGATCAATTGACTACAATGGTGGATAAATATGGAAGAAGTTGCTTTGTATGCTTAGAGATCTGGAGAATTTAGAACTTCCATTGAGAAGTTGAAAT
Organism: Pogona vitticeps; assembly: GCF_051106095.1. Lineage (NCBI taxonomy): Eukaryota > Metazoa > Chordata > Lepidosauria > Squamata > Agamidae > Pogona > Pogona vitticeps. The sequence continues at coordinate 163,328,150 of NC_135785.1, forward strand.
TGAACTCAAAAACTAACTGAAAACCAATAGAACTGCTTCAAAATCCATGCAATAACTCACCTGCCACATTCAGACTGAGCCAAACCTTTTGAAGACTCTTTCGAGTTTTTTCCTCTCATGCCCATACCTATTTTTCTTTCTCTCTAAATGCCTTTGAAAGAAATGTGGTTGCTTGATGTGTCTGCAGCTCAGGCTACTGTACGGAAGTATGCATTCTGCACAATATTTGTACAACTGCATTCAGAACGTATTTTCTTTGTGCAAATGTCTCATTTAAAGCCCGTCCCACAAAGTTATATAAGGAATTATCTGATCAGGTCCTTTGGTTCCAGTGCTGTCATGAGTCCCATCCCTTTCTTTTCCATCTGCTTTTAGATGTTTTATGCCTTCATAATGTATATGAATTTTAGAAAAACATCACCAAAATGTGGAAATACGGTAGAGGCTATTAAAGCTATATAAAGGGACTGCATCATGCTAATGGTAATCTCCCATTCTTCTGAAAATACCGAATACGTGTCATATTCTGTACAGCAGAAAAGCCAAATCAATAAGCTGAATAGTTACTGAACAGCTAAGTGGTTTAGATATCTAGCTACAGAGCCAGAGGTTGGGAGTTCAGTTCCCCACTGTGCCTCCTTGACAGGGGTTAGACTCAGCGATCCATAGGGTCCCTTCCAGCTCTGCAGTTCTAAGATTATAAATAGAAAAGCTTTCACTTTGTTTCTGCATTCTTCCTGGTTGAACAGATAGATAGATAGATAGATAGATAGATAGATAGATAGATAGATAGATAGATAGATAGATAGATAGATAGATAGATAGATAGATAGATAGATAGATAGATAGATAGATAGATGGATGGATGGATGGATGGATGGATGGATGGATGGATGGATGGATGGATGGATGGATGGATGGATGGATGGATGGATGGATGGATGGATGGATAGATAGATAGATAGATAGATAGATAGATAGATAGATAGATAGATAGATAGATAGATAGATAGATAGATAGATAGATAGATAGATAGATAGATAGATAGATATTTGGAATGGGAAGAAATAATAATACAATTAAATTGAAATCTGGTTGAGATTCTGATTAAAGCACTGTTATAATCACTCTGTTCTCCGTGTGCTCTTTACATGATTGCACTGGACTTCTACACTGGATAAAGCTTAGCAGCAAGCAATCAATGGAGGCAATGGTAGAAGGTTGAGTTTTAACCAGGATCGGTACTAAGTACCATTCAAACTAATGCTTCTCATGCACAAAACAATGCTTTTCATGCACTGAGAGAAGAAACGGGGTTGGACTAAGCATGCACACTCCTCCACAGCAACCATCAAAGCATGTGCTAGTCTTGTCTCTTCCCAGCCACATATTTGTTGAGTATGAACACTGTTGCTGGCCTCCAGCAATCATCTATTCCACAGGCTACTTTCTGAAGCCCCTGTGGTCAGGACTCCATCTGAAACGTTCAGGTGTGTGGCGCCAGAGGTTACTCCAGAACTGTTATGAAACATAAATAGGTGAACATTCAGTATTCTCTCACAAAGGCCAAGCAAAAATGTTAAGCAATGATCTCAGTAAATGTGAGAACAAGGTATGGTTGTCTGGGACCAGTTACTAGTGCCAGAAATGTAAAGACCACTTGTGGCAAGGCTCGAGTTGAATGCTAATGGTTTTTCTAAAATTCAAATATTGTCAGAGAAAGCATTGATTGTTTTTCCAAGCTAGTCCTCTGTTATGGCAACTTTGGATCGTCCACTGGTGAATAAGCATTTCATTATGGAAAATCATTGAATGAGATCCCTAACATGTTAAAATAATGTCTTTTTTTTTAAAAAAAACTAACACACTCCTGTGCCTATGTGTTGTATTTATTTATTTATTTATTTGAAATATTTTTACCCTGCCTTTCTCCTTAAAAAGGACCCAAGGTGCCTTGCATCATTAAAAGATGGTATTTAAAGCTAGATACAAAATACAAACAGGATCAAACAGGTAACAGACTAAAAACAAAAGCAACACCAAAACAGATTCAAAGCACTGCATTAACATGGCAAGGAGATTAATAATGAAGTGTGCAGAGCAGTATGCAATGACCTTGGATTAGTGATTGTTCACCCAGAGATCTACATGAATAAGCCTGAGCTGTTCTGGCATGATGGTGTGCACCTTTCAGATATGGACTTGGAAACATTCTTAACAAACCTAAAGGGGGGGTACCTGCTTTTAGAGCTTGAAGGGTTGTGCAGCAACAGCTTGGCTAGTCTCTATGCTGTGGAGGGTAGTGCAGATACAACAGGTTTTGGTGAGTCCCCTTGCAACTGCAGGTAGGGTTTAGCTCATCTGATCTCCTAGTGCTGCCGATCATGCAATTACAAGTGCTTGGGGGGGGGAATTTGCACTGGGGCCACTCCCAGACAGACAGTCAACAATAAGAAGGGGACTTGAGGTCCGGGGGTGGTCATATTTGGGCCGGCTGGGTTCTCACTGTCTTCATGACCACGGGAACTTGGGGCTTGAGACTTGCCCATTATATTGGTTAGGGGTCCATTGAGACCTCTCTGCCGAACCTGATTCCGCACTACTGCAGGACCTCCCCCTTTTTATTGAAGGCATTAATGAATATTTAATAAAGTGTGGTCCATGTTTTATTCCATAGCTATTGTCTCGTGTCTTTATTCTGGGGTGGGGGGGTAATGTCTGGTCCGCTGGCGAGCTCCTTCGCTGGCGCAGGTCGCCATTATCCTCCTTCCTGGATGGCACAAGACTCAATAGTCTCATGTAAACAACCAGAGTAGGGTTGGGAAGAGCTGGATATTTAATAGAGGCTCTTCCCTCTTCTCGTCCTCTTTGCTTCTGACTACCCGCCTTCCCACTCTATATACTAATGTGAGTTTTTACTGGTTGATGGTTTTGCGGCTGGATAGGAATTTTTGACCCGCATCCTGATTGGCTATTGGAAGCGGGAATTTTTCGCCTATCCCACACTGGATAGGGGATTTAGGTTGTATCATTCAGGCTATAATTGGTCACACAGGCGGGTAGTGCAGATACAACAGGTTTTGGTGAGTCTCCTTGCAACTACAGGTAGGGTTTAGCTCATCTGATCTCCTAGTGCTGGCAATCATGCAATTACAGTGCTTTGGGGGGGGGGGGAGATGGCTGGGGCCACTCCCGGACCAACAGTCAACAAGGAGAAGGGTCTTGAGATACGGGATGGTCAAATTTGGGCCGGCCGGGTTCTCGCTGTCTTCATGACCACGGGAACTTAGGGCTCGAGACTCGCTCATTATATTGGTTAGGGGTCCATTAAGACCCCTCTGCAGAACCTGATTCCACCTTTTTATTGAAGGCATTAACGAATATTTAATAAAGTGTGTCCTATGTTTTATTCCATAGCTATTGTCTCATGTCTTTATTCCGGGGTGGGGTGGGGTGGGGGTAATGTCAAAACTATGTATGTGTCAGTTTTGCAGTGCAGGTTTCATGGCCTTTAGGAAGAAGAACAGACATCCTGATCCCTGAAGCACTTCTGTGATTGATGGAAGCTAACGTCAGCAGCTCCATAGATACCAGTCTTATTGACATATTGACTCCAACAGGGCCCCTACTGGCATCGCTCCCTGGTTATATCAGAAACTACAGCAGTGCCATTAATAAGGCAAATCAAATGGTTGAAGGATAAAAACGAAATGTTACTGAACAATAGCAATCCGCGAATGCATTTTTAGGTAAATGAATTCTAGCACTGTTTAAAATAAAAGGTTACCTGGCACAGAAGAAGAAACAACCACAATCAGGAGTTACGCAGTTGTTTGAATCAAGGATTACCTTATTCAAAAGTCCTCCTAGGGAGTGAGACACTGATTAAACTGCTGATGAATCACACTCTTCTATTGTGTGGCGATGATTCAAGGTGAAGATTGCATTTAAATGTTGTGTGTTCTAACCTGCATGCACCGCAGGTAATACAATGAGACACATTTTTATCTCATTTAATTCTAAGGAATTTGGGACAAAGGTTGTTATGGAAGATAGATTAATATTATTACTTAATATTAATATTAAATAAATATCCTCTTTTTACAAATGTACTGTGCAATAGACTATCCACTCCTTACTAGAACAGATCCACTAAATTAATGAGATTTATATGTGCTGATTCACTATTCTGTCCAATTTGGATATGCTCATAGCTTTTATTGAAGCCACAAATCTGTGACAGGTTAGCTTAATTCCCACGTGTTATCCTACCAATAACAGATTACCCTAAGCACCTATGGCCAGATAAGATGTGAAAGCATAAGATCAATGAGTTTACACTTGGACTTGTTCTAACTGCAGATAATGGAGATGGTGGGAGTCTGATTTCGAAAGTAAAAAGTGGATAGTTGGGCACAACTTTGGCGCTTTGAAAAAACTGCTCACTTACCTCTTTCTTTCTAATTGATTGAGACAGATGTGATTTTAAGTTCATAGGAGTGTTAATGCCAGGTGTAGTTTTGACCTTGAATTATAACAATTGGGAACATAAAATGTTCCAATTTTATTGCGAATGCTCTGTGTGGAATGTGATTGTACAACTGACAGCATGTGTTCCTCTCAGTTGTGATCGGCATCAGCTAAAAATAAGGGCTAGGAGAATAGAAGAACCCACTCCTCAAATAAAGAAAACAAATGAAAATAAGCAGAATTGCTGGATAGCTCAGTGGTTTAAATACCTGGGTGTGAAACTAGAGTTTGGGAGTTCAGTTCCCCACTGTGCCTCCTTGGCAGGAGTGGGACTAGAGCTGTCTGCATTTTAGCAATAGCTCAGTGATTTAGATATCTGGCTGATGAGCCAGAGGTTGGAAGTTTGATTCCCTACTGTGCTTCCTTGATCCAAAGGGTCCCTTTCAGCTCTGCAGTTCCAAGATTATTTTAAAAAGGTAAAACTGGAACAACTAAACTGCAGAAATCAAGGACAGAATCTAACAATTTAATTTGAAAGTATGATCCCCCCCACTTCACTGCCATGTACCCCAAGTCTGATGGCTGGAAGAAAACACACAGGAACCAGTGTTTGGGTGGCAGGGGTCTCTTCAGTGGGGAGGGAAGGGGAACAAGATTGGGAAGTTCTTGCAATGGAATGCTGAAATTAGGCCCTGTCGGAAGGGGACAATTTAGGAGAGGAAGAACCAAAAACATCTGAAGAGAACAGTGTGCATTAGTAATGACAGCTGAGCTGGAAATAGTAAAGTAAATGGGAGTGGGACCAGAGGTAGATTAAATTAGGGCAAAAAAAAAATGGAGGATGTATAACTTACCACCTAATGATTCTGAGCAACAACAACAAAAGATCTATCAGTGGCAAAAGTGCAAAGAAAGGAAGTGACATGAGATAAACAAGAAACCAGCATGTTTGAAACAATGTGCTGAACCTCAAATGTAGAAAGTAAAAAAAAAAACACCTTGCTATTTGTCTCATTCTTCATTCTGTTGAGGATTTTTCAGCTCCCAAGAGAGTTCACGCCTCCAGATTATCAGTTAGAAAGTGAGTGGGCTTTTCACCTATTTTGTTTTGAAGTGTTTGCAAAAAATAATCAATCTAACATCTTTTACATCTCTAATGTAAAGCATAGAAACATTGAAAACACAAGAGAACTACAGTGGTGCCTCGCATAGTGAGGTTAATCCGTTTCGGATTAACCTTCGCTATAGCGAAACATCGCTAAACGGAATTAAAAAAGCCATAGAAACGCATTGAACTTTGTTCAATGCGTTCCTATGGCTTGAAAACTCACAGTTCAGCGATGTTTCTTCATAGCGCCGCCATTTTCGCGCCCTCGTTAAGCGAGGGCAGGGCGCGAAAATGCAGCGCGGACTTTCCGGCGGCCATTTTGGAACCGCCGATCAGCTGTTCTCCCCGGCTTCGTTATGCGAAGATCGCTAAGCGAATCGCTTAGCGATCTTCGCAAAGCGAAAAAACCCCATAGGGGCCATCGCTGAGCGAATGCTCCAGCGATGGCCCAGAGTGCCTCGTTAAGCGATTTCATCGCTCAGCGAGGCACTCGTTAAGCGAGGCACCACTGTAATTACTCACAAAACCACAAACAACCCATCCCATGCTTCTGTTTTTAAATAGTCCATGCAAGACGTCAGCAGTTAAATTTGGTTCATTTGCAGAAATGCACAAAAAATCGGTACAGTAAATGTGCAAATTCTCTGTGAGGTGAATGACAAATATCTCCTAGCCTTATAGGAGAGGAGCAAAATGTGTGCCTTCTCACAGATGAGTGAGATAAGCTAAGGAGTTATAGCCCTAACCTCAAGCTCCTTTGCTTTTTTATTTATTCATTTACAATATTTATTTACAATATTTTTTAGCCGCACCGTTACCAGTGGCTTCTGGGTGGCGTACAACATTAAAACTTAAAAACATTTTAAAAGACAATATAAAATATATGTTAAAATAATTCTTAAAACATTAAAATTAATAAGTCCTGCTGCTCATAAGGCCAGCTAGGGAATACAGTGGTGCCCCGCACAGTGAGGTTAATCCGTTCCGGATTAATCTTCGCTGTGGGAAACATCGTACTACGGAAGACAAAAAGGCATTGGAACGCATTAAACAGCGTTTAATGCATTCCAATGCCATAGAATACTCACCGTAGTGCGATGTTTCCCAGGGGCCGGCAGCCATTTTCGCGCCCTCCCCTCGCACAACGAGGACGCCAAAATGGCTGCCATCAGCTGTCCGGCGGGTCCAAAATGGCTGCCGGAACAGCCGAAAGGGGCCGGGGCGCAGCGTTTTTGCGCCCTTGGTAAGCAAGGGGAGCACGCGAAAACGCTGCCGGAAGCCCCGAAATGGTTGTGCGCAGCCATTTCGAGGCTTCCGCAGCATTTTCGCGCGCTCCCCTTGCTTACCAAGGGCGCGAAAACACTGCACCCCGGCCCCTTTCGGCTGTTCCGGCGGCCATTTTGGACCCACTGGACAGCTGATCAGCGGGTCGCAAAGCGAAGGTCGGTAAGCGAGCAGCTTACCGACCTTCGCTCTGTGAATTACCGCCTATACGGGCATCGTTTTGCAATCGCATTTGCGATCGCAAAAACGGCCTCGTAGAGCGAATTCATCGCTCTACGAGGCGCCCGTTGTGCGAGGCACCACTGTACTGTTTAATTAAAATGCTGGCTAAACAGAAAGGTCTTTGCCTGGCGCCGAAAAGCCAAGAGTGTTGGAGCCAGGCGGATCTCTATAGGGAGGGCATTCCAAAGTTGAGGGGCAACAGCCGAGAAAGCTCTATTTTGACATACCATCCCCCTCACCTCTTTCAGGGATGGCACCTTCAGAAGAGCCTCCTGGCCTGATCTTAGAGGACGGGCAGGCTCATATGGAAGAAGGTGGTCCTTTAGGTAACCAGGTCCTAAGCCATTTAGGGCCGATAATGGGCTCTAAGCTGTGTTTGGTCATAGTCGCAGCGATATTTCCTCCATCTGCGCTCAAGCCGTTTCCCCAACCATTTCATAACCAAAAGTTCCTCTGTATACCATGGAGCCATATAGGCTCTGCGAGCAGGGAGAGGGCGCCTAGGTACGGTCATGTCAACCACCCGGGCAATCTCCTTGTACCACAAGGCGACCTGGGCTTCGACAGGAGCGCTGACCATATCAGCTGGAAACTCCCCTAGAGCATTCAGGAATCCTTCAGGATCCATAAGTCTCCAGGGGTGGATCATTTTAATTGATCCCCCACCCCTGCTGAGGGTAGTAGTGGCAGAGTCTAAATTTTACCAGGAAATGGTTCGACCATGACAACGGAGTCAAAGATAAATCCACCACATCCGGACCACCATCCCCTTGTCCCGTTGAGAATACTAGGTCAAGTGTATGGCCTTTCTCATGAGTCGGGCCGATGACATGTTGAGACAGTTCCATTGTTGTCATGGTGACCTTGAAGTCCTGAGCTGCCCCCGATAAAGTGGCCTCGGCATGGAGGTTGAGGTCTCCCAGTGCCAAAAGTCTGGGGGCCCTCACCACTAGATCTGAGATCACCTCCATCAGCTCAGATAGGGAGACTGTTGGGGCAACAGCAGGGCGGGCGGTACACCAACAGAATCCTAATCTGTCTCTCAAGCCCAACACACAGTACAGGCCCTCTAGATCATTTCCCAAGGGGACAGCGAGTCTGGAAAAGTGGAAGGAATCCTTATAGACTATTGCCAACCCCCCCGTCCCTCCGGGCGACCCTGGTGATGGACCAAGTGCCCAGGGGGACATAACTGAGATAGAGGAACTCCTCCTTCTTCTCCCACCCAGGTCTCAGTAATGCATGCCAGGTCGGCCCCCTCATCCATAATTAAGTCATGGATGAGGGCAGTCTTGTTTTTTGCTGACCTGGCATTTACCAACAGTACCATGTGGCCCGGGGGGTGGCTGATATGGTCACCTGGAACCGTTTGGCTGGGAGTAGAGCTAGAAAGGGGGATAGGTGTAAGGTATCTAACCTCCTTTCTCCTACGCGGGCATGCCCTACTCCCACCGCCATATCTTCCCCTGCCGTATATTGTCTCTATTGGTTGCTCCAGAGGCCCCTCAAACCCCCGTTTCCCAGCTTGTTCACCAGTCAGTTCCCTCAGGGAATCTGGCAGCAGGCGGGAGCCCAGCCATAGTCCCACCGTCTGTCACTCAGTGAGCTGTAGAAGGCAGATGTTGTTCGGCTCCCCTGAGCACAGGAATGCTGGTCTGGTGGGGCCCTTAAAGCAACTCTGACTAGAAAGCCTTCTTTTCCCCTTGAGCCAGGTGGCTGATGTTGGGAAGGGGGAGGCAGCCAGAGGCAACAGGGCCCAGTCCTGCAGAGCAGAGGGAGACCTAGCCAGCTCCCTTGGCAAAAGGCTGGCAGCCGCCCAACCACAAACCCACCGTCTCTCACCCAGTGAGCTGCAGAAGGCAGATGTTGTTCAGCTCCTCTGAGCATAGGAATTGCTTTCACTCCCCCCCCCCCGGACTGGTCACGTGATTGAATTAACCTTGATAGGACCCTTTTACCTCTTGTACCAATTTATATGCTTAAGTCAAGCCTACTATTTGAATTCCCTGGCAGTTCTCTACCATTTCTCACTGAGCCTTGAACTTTATTGGCTCATTCCATCCACTTGCATCCAATAACTCCACTTACGGTTCTGCTTACTGAAAAAAATAAACAACAATGTTTTTTAAATAGTTTGTTTCAGAACCAACTAAAAACATGGATGTATAGGCAGGCCTTCCCTTCCAGTTAATTCCTGTCCTCTTTCCTTTTTCTCTCTCTTTATTTGATTTATTTTTCCCATTTTATAGAATCATTTAATTAATTAATTGTTATAATTTTTTTTAGAACTTGTTATCCTTATGTTGTAAGCCGCCTAGAGTGGTCAAAATGACTAGATAGGCGGGGTATAAATACAATAAATAAATAAACAAAAATAAATTAATATACCTAATCTGAATTGTTTGTGGATTCTCTCTCTCTCTCTTTTTAAACTGAGTCAGCTTCACTTTTTGAAAGGCAGTGTTGATTATATATCTTTAGACAGAGAGAAATAAAAGCAGTCTGTTGTCTTCCTGTTGGTTTTTATTGCAACCTTAGTTGAGACAGAGAAACCCATTCGACAAGCGATGGGAGCACAATCCAGATCCAAAAGGCTAGGCAGAACATTCTCATAATCCCCTCTCCTGCCGCCTTCTCGGAAATTAATTGCAACTTGCCAGAGCCAAGAGCTAAATTCTACACAGCTGAAGCAGCTCTTTTGGATTTTTTCCTTCTTTTTCTTTTCAATACAAAGGCTGATGCACTGAACCATAGTAAACCTGGCATGCACTTTTTGCAGTGTCAATATTTAGTATCCCAGTACAATTCCATCACACACACTCTCGTTTCCACAGCCGGTTATTGTATATTTGCCGGGGTGGCAGTCGGCAAGTAGTGTGTTCCAGAAGCTAGAGCTCCAAGGCAACCCTCACCATTTCCAAGAAGGCAGAGATGCCACTGAGATATAAATTTGGAGAAGGCAGTTGGCAAATGTTACCAGCAAGAACACTGTTCAATCAATATAGCCTCAGAAGCCAAGCATGGCTTCATGCTCCCTTCAAAAAATCTTTTGTCGGTCTGTTTGCACTTGTAGCTAAGTCAATCTGCTGTCAATCTGTTTGCACCAGCACACTTTTTTTTTTTTTTACTGATGTTAGCAGAGCTTGGATTATTTTCAGCTCTGTGCCCATCTCAGCTTTACAACAGTGATTGGATGATGACTTGAAAGGGGGATGCCCAAACCATGAGGAATATACCTTTTAAACTACTGACCACACTGACTGGTGAATTATGGGACTTGTAGTCCACACCCAACTTTTCCTAAGCTTTGGCAATGTGATTTTTGCAATTCAAAAGAGTAACTCCAATCCAAGGCAGGAAACTCTCTCCTAAGGAGACTTGTCCTGAATTGGTCTTATACTGGGCCTCTATCCCTCCCTTCTTTCCTTGCCAGTCTCTCTCACCCATATCTACCTCTCCCACCCAGCCCCATAAGTTTGACCTTGGGAAAGGGTGAAACAGGCAAAGGTCACTTCCATCTGTACAGACGAGTCCCTGCCAAGTCTCCTTTCTACTTATTTTATTTTATTTAAAATATTTTTACCCTGCCTTTCTCCTTCAAAAGGACCCAATGTGGCTTACAAAGTTGAAAGACAATATTTGAAGTCGAAAACAATGAATAGACAATGATGGTTAACATCATTAAAATATAATATTTAGAGATAAGAGCAATGAATATAAAGAGGCATCTTATATCATTAAAAGGCAATCTTAGAGATGAGAATTATAAGTATACAAATTTTTGATGGTTGTTGTAGGTTTTTCAGGCTGTTCTGGAGGTTTTTCTTCCTAACCTTTCACCAGTCTTTGTGGCCGGCATCTTCAGTGGACAGGAGTTAGAATTGTGTACTGTGTCTGTAAATGAAAAATTAGAATCTTTGAGAGCTCCTATTGGAGCCCCTTCTTCAAGCCATTCAAAGCTGATTTCTTTGGAAGAAAGAAATTAATAATAATAATAAAAAAACAGGATTTCAGCCCATTCAAGTCTAGCTTCCTGTTCGATTTTGGGGGAAAATATTTTGATTAGAGATGGGCACAAATCAGACAAATGGTGATTTATTTTGATTCGTGATTCATCGAGGTCGATGAATCGCAAATCATAAATTTATAGTTTTTCTTCCTGATGAATCGATGAATTGATTCAGCATTTTGTTTTTGCCTTTAAAACCAGATAAAACGGGCCCCCAAGCACCTAGAGAGAGAAAATTCTCAGGGAAGCGTCCCCTAACGTTTCCCTACAAGCTTGCAAGTTTGGTGAAGCTTGAGTTTCAGACATCCAAGTTATACACCTACAAAGAGGGCCATCTCAGGAAAGATTCCACCCAGGAACCTAGAGACACCAAAACTGTAGAGAGGTTTTCCCTGGATCTCCTCTACAATCCCTCCAGATTTGGTCAAAATTGGGTTTCAGACATCCAAGTTATACATTTGTCCTGAACTGGACTTCCCCAGGGCTGCCCTTTAGCAGTTTGCTTGGAAAAACCCAATCCTCACCAGACTGGGAGATATTGTAGAGGAGAGTCATGGGAAGTTTCTCTTGATGTTGGTGTCTCTAAGTGCCTGGGCGGAACTTTCCTGGGGGGCCTTCCTTGTGGGTGTATAACTTAGACTTCCAAAGCCCAATCTTCACCCATCTGGGAGGGATTGTAGAGGAGAGTCAGAAGAAGCTTCCCAGCAATTTTGTTTCTCTACATGCTTGGCGGGGGGCATGTTATAGCTCAATGAATGGACAAATCAACAATTGCTAAAAATCATTGATTCGTATTCGTCGGGGCATTGATTTGTAACAATACAAATTGATGAATTAGCTATTTTTCAATAAATTTGTTGATTTGGTTTTTTAATCCCTGCCCATCTGTAATTTTGGTCACTCTAATAGATAACATGTACGTAAATGGCAGGGATAAGGAAAGTACAGCCCTGTTGATTCTCCTGGGGTTTTATCATTTATTAAAACCACCTCCAAGCCACTTCTGGGTTGCCTTGCAGCAGTCAGATCTTGGCTCACTGTTTTTTGTTTGTTTGGTTGGTTGGTTGGTTGGTTGGTTGGTTTTTTTGGTAGTTTTCTGAAGGGTTGGTCCAGGAGGATAATCAAAGGGGAGACACTATCGGCCTTTGGCTTGTAGGGTGTGTGACATTTTCAGCTTGTATCTCATGCTTTCCATTAAACATCTGCATGGCACGTGTTATATAAATACAGCAACAGTATAAATGCTGGTGGAGAAGGGTGGGTGGGGAGATTCCAGGTGGAATTGGGCACCTTGATCTCTCTTGGCCTTCTCTAAGTAACCAGTTGTGGACTGTTGCCATGAGGTAACTTCCCTCTTCTTCAAAGAAATGAGTCAGTTCTTTGGTCTAGTTTGCCTATGATAGTTGGGCAACTGTGAGGTTCTCTCTTCATGGTAAACATCAGCAAAACTGAGCACAAGCGAGCAGCTCTAGGGACTTCTGTATTTACATTCAGGATTGCTTAATTTTATCTTTTCTTATCCTGAATGGATTTCCTGGAGTCAAAAACACATATTGTTTTCTTTATATCTTACCCTGAACATTCTGATAGTCCTAATTCATACCTAGAAATCGTACTCAGCATAGTAGCCTTCTGTACTCTGCTAACATAATTACTACAAGTTTATCTGAAAAACCACTCAGTGACATTATTCATTGGATATAGTTGAGGTGCCATTGTGTGCTGTTGACATTTATAGCGCCCCCCTCTGTTTTCCATCCTTTAATCAAACTGAGCCAATGAAGATGGTACTTGACATTTCTTCATGAATAGAATTGGATGAACAAATAAATAAATAGAAACAAGATGGTGGTACTTCGGTTCAGGAGTTCTACTGTTCTGGCAAACGAGCCTTTTCCAGCTGGGGTTGGCCTTTCCCAGAATGAGCAGGTATACAGCTTGTGGTTATTCCTTGACTAGGCACATTCTTGCAGCACACAGCATGTAGCAGTTTCCCAGGAGTGCTTTCTGTCAGCTTCCACTGGTTTACCAGTTGCTGCTTTTCCTCAGGAAGATAGAGTTGCCATCAGTCATTCATGCTCTAGTCACAGTTGGATGATTGCAATAGTCACTAAATGGGGATGCCTTTAAAAACAGCTGGAAACAGCAATTGGTCCAAAATTCAGCTGCCAGATTGTTGCTTGGTGCTCAGCAGTCAGAGAATATTACTCCATTCCTATTCCAGATAGAAAGAGCAATGGAGGAGAAATTTATTTTGTTAACATTTTAATGAACCAGCCTAATTCAAACTGTCTAAGGTAATACGCTGACCAGAATGTATATATCTTTTCAGCTTTGTAAAGGTTTTGAATGGCAGTTCTCCAGTTTGTTTACTTTCTAATATCATACAAAAATGAATAGACTGCATTAGAAATGCATACAAAATTATAGACATGCCAAGACTTTGTGAGTTTAGAGAACATGGTAGCTGCTTTGACAATGTGTTTATCCAGCTAGACATCTAGAGAGTGTCAAAGATCGTTGAGCCAAGGAACACGAAATTGTGAACAACCTCCAATTCTTGTGTAGAGATGGTAATAAAGGGAGGTGAGTCCATGCCCTGGCCCATAACTTGAGGAATTCTCTTCCACACCTTTTTTAAAAATTTCAAAAACCATATAAGTAAAGTAAAGGTTCCCCTTGACATTTTAGTCAGTCGTGTTCGACTCTAGGGGGTGGTGCTCATCCCTGTTTCCAAGCCGTAGAGCCAGCGTTTGTCTGAAGACAGTTTCTGTTGTCATGTGGCCAGCGCAGCTATACACACAACACTGTTTACCTTTCCACCGAGATGGTACCTATTTATCTACTCACATTTACATGCTTTTGAACTGCTAGGTTGGCAGGAGCTGGGACAAAGCGATGGGAGCTCACTCTGTCACGTGGATTCGATCTTACGACTGCTGGTCTTCTGACCCTGCAGCACACAAAGGCTTCTGTGGTTTAGCCCACAGCGCCACCATGTCCCACCTTTTTAATTAACTTACTTTTTAATTAACTTACACTATTTAATTATCTGTTGGGTGGGTACTTTATTCTCATTTTAATGCTGCATTGCTATTGTTTCAGTCACTATTTTGTAGCTTCCATCTTGTGCTTTTGATGTATTGTCTCATCATATCCAAGGTACTGTGGGAATTGTAAAGAAAATAGCTGTATAATAATTGTAATCATAATCACAATCATGACTGTAATTGTAATCATAATGGATAATCATAATCACGTTAGTCCTATCTCAAGTAGAACCATTTAAATTAACGGGACTTGTTCATCAAAATTCACTTTAATCCCATTCATCTGTATGAATCTATCCTAGCTAAAACTAATGTGGGATTAGAACAGTAGGTTGAATTTCCATGTACAGCACAATTTTATATAATCTGCTCAGAATTATGCCCCAAGATGGAAAAATAAGTAGAAAACAGTGAACAGTTATGTTGGTAAAATCAAAATCAAATTCAATTAAGCTTAAATTTAATGGGACTGTTTTTTAATTGTTATGTTGCTAAATTGCTGGTTGAGGCATATGAGAAGCTTAAAATTGTCTCATGGAATACAGCAGTGTGGCCGTTCAAGCAAAAGGATGCCAAGATTTTGGACTATTTAAGAGCCCATTATGTGATCCTTATTCAAGAAACCTGGGACAACAACAACAACAACAAAAACAAAAATCTGCATGTACAGTGCAAAAAATGTGCTGTATATACTGTACAGATTCAACCTACTGTTCTAATCCCACATTAGTTTTAGCTAATGCCTGTTGAACCTACTAAAGGAAAAGGCAGACCTAAGCCTAGCTTTGCAATATTGATATCTCCAATCCTTCAAGCACTTGTCAAGTGAGCAACCCCCCATGAAAATATAGCAGTGGCTGGCTATATTGATTTTGGGGCCACATCCCTTTTGCTGATTAATGTTTATATTCCCTAAAGTGCTGTTTACGTTTATTTGCCACAACCTTATCAGAAAGTAGAAAACTCCCATCTCAGAAATTGGGGGTGCTGGCTCTCACAGATAGACTACATGGTACCCTGTCCTCCTGTTAGCCTTGATTTTCATGCTTTTAGGAAATTTGAGCTAATCAGGGATTGGACACAGATGAGCCAGCTGTGATACAACATTTTTTATTGAGAAAACAAAGTATGCCAAAACAGACCACTGGGGCTCCTCTCATAAAGAATGAGAAGATCCTGAAAATACATTGGTCAGATCCATATATACTGTTTACAAATAGGGAGTCATAAGCCCCAACACCGTTATTGGGCCTACTCGCTGTCACTCCTTCAGACTGTTCCTTTGTATGTTGAAATCTACAACAGAGGGGTCGAAGCCAGCATGCTCATCACAATGTGGTCAATCTCCACACTCTTACTAATTAATTAAATATGACAACTTGGATGAAATCCTATTATTTAGTGTAGTTAATTGCACTAGAATTTGCGTCCTCCATAGTTTCCATAGATTCCAATAAGACTATCCTAGTTGTGAGTTATTAATAGGTTCATCAGAATCGATAGACTTTACGGAGGAGCTGACTCACCAAATCTCCACTGATTCAACAGGCCTACTCTAGTAAGGCATACTAAGATAAGCAACATGATTTCCGACCTCCTAGGCCTAGCTGTAAGTGGACTGGTGTACGACTCTTGATAGCACTGCAGCAGAGCAAATTACGGTTCAAAATATTTAATGCCTTTACATCTACAACATGTAGACATTGCAATTTGTGGCTATGACAAATACAGTCCCTGATGAAGGACTTTAGCAATGTAAGACTTGGCCTGATTTAATCTGATGCCTTTCTGCGTTAAAAAAAAGCTTTCCTCCATATACGTACACAATTTATTTATCTGATTTATACAGACAACTCTATCCCTCGTACACACGTTTGACAATCTGAAGAGAAAAAAAATTAAGAAAAACATTTAAGAAATGTTAATTCTACACCTTTCAACCTAGACAATTCAAAATCCTATGCATATAGATATTTGCTATGTTGTTGATGTTGCAGACTGCAGATACTCATGGGCTATCCCATGTATTCCAGCATTCCATCATAGAACTGCAACTAATGATGAGAACTTCTCAAGCAAACCTTCTTACCATAAAATCTGTGGTTTGATAGTTTAAAAAGGTGAAAAGCAAAGTGTGCTGCTTATATACCACCCTATAGCACTCTGGACAATTTACCAGTTTTAATTGTGCAGGTTACACATTGCTCTCTCAGTAAACTGGGTATTCAATTTACTGAGAAGGATGGAAGGCTGAGTGAAACCTCTAGACAGCTGCCTGGGATTGAACCCTAGTCATGAGCAGAGTTTTGGCTGCAGTACTTCAGTTTAACCACTGTTCCACAAATCTCCTTTAACACATAATGTAAGTCTGAAAGCACTGTAACAAGAAAATGCAAGACAAATGAAATGAAAGCATTTAGAAAGTAAATTAATTGCATTTTGCCCCGTTGGTGGAATTTTTAATGGTTACTGCTAACACTATTAAACCTTATACACTATTGCTACCCACTGGTATAAAATAAAGAAAAATAATGTGTTGAATATATAAGAATGAAAGGAATAAAAATATTTTCAGCAAGCTACATTAATAAAAAATCTCTAAGGTCAGAGGTACAGTGGTGCCTCGGCTTACGAATGTCCCAACATACGACCATTTCAAGTTATGACCAGCTCCGGCTGCAAAATTTTGCTTTAACTTGTGGCCAGAGCTTCCAGTTACGAACAGAAAAAGGCAGGGGAAAAAGGTGGGGAATTCAAATTGCTAAATGTAGGTGGCGACGAGGCTGTAGCTCTTTTGCCCTAGTTAGAGAGTGTTTGTCGGAGGAGGCTTCGGATTGCCTGGTAAAGTAAGGTGCTGCTTTCTGCTTTTTAAAAACTGTTCTGGGTGGTTTTGCAGTGTGGTTTTGGGCTGGGTGGTGGGATTATGTTTCTATGCTGTGATGGGTCTTGCAGGGTTTGTTTGCTTTTTGGTGTGTTTTTCCCATTTCTGATGGGTTTTGTGGGGTTTGTTTGCTTGGGGTTTTTTCCCATTTCCGATAGGTCTTGTGGGGTTTGTTTGCTTTTTGGGGGTTTTCTTCCCCATTTCTGATGGGTCTTGTGGGGTTTGTTTGCTTTTTGCCTTGGTTTTTTTGCATTTCCAAAGGGTCTTGAACGGTTTGTTTGCTTTCTGTTTTGCTTTTCTTTCATTTTTGAAGGATCTTGCACAGTTTGTTTGCTTTCTGCTGTGCTTTTTTTGCATTTCCGATGGGTCTTGCATTGTTTGCTTTGTTTTGCTTTTTCTGCATTTCTGATGGGTCTTGCATTGTTTGTTTGCTTTCTGCTGTGCTTTTTTTTTTGCGTTTCCAAAGGGTCTTGCATGGTTTGTTTGCTTTCTGCTCTGCTTTTTTTGCATTTCCAAAGGGTCTTGCATGGTTTGTTTGCTGTTCTTTCCCCCCTCCCTTTGGCCGGAATGGAGTAATCACATTTCTAATGGGTCTTGCAGTGTTTTGTGGTTTTTTTGTGATCTTTTTCTTTCGGCGGAATGGATTAATTGCATTTCAATGCATTCCTATGGGAAATGGTGCTTCGACTTATGACCATTTCGAGTTACAACCAGAGTTCTGGAACGAATTAAGTTCGTAAGTCAAGGCACCACTGTATTAGCAAAGACGCTCTGCCCATTAATGACTGAGAATCTCATACTATTAAAAATTGTAGTGAGAGTCAATCATATGAAAACCAACACCTTCCTTTTTAATAGTCAGAGCTGTAACTAATAAACCAGCTAAATCAAATATAATCCTAGGAGTCTGTTTAGTCAGCAAGAATACCAGTTTATTCTCACCTTTACAGTTCCTTTTGTCATGCAACCACAGTTACATTCTGTCTAGAAAATATCTTATTTGCTTGGGAGACCTTTGGGCTGCACAGGTTTCCAATGCACACAAATACTTACTATGCTCCTATATAAAAATCCCTCTGAATCATCCTAGTGTACATGTAGGTAAAAAAACTGTTTACACTTGCTAAAGTAATTCCTCTTAGCACTTTAGGAATGTAAGCGTTGTTATAAACAGTGGGAGAGACCTCCTAATATCCGGTCTCTGATCTAAAGGCAGGGTTATTCTTTATGTATCTGCCAATAGCTCAAGAAAAATCTAAATCCAAAATACACCATCTCATAAAGTCAACAGCTTTCTTTTTCCCCTGAATTAGCAGAAATTAGGCCAAATCCTATCACAACTATCAGCTTAATGACTGATCTAACCTACATATTGTCTGGGATATTAATCAGGGCTAATTTTACAAGTTTCTTCAACCAATCACTCAGCTTTTCAACAAAGATGTCAAAGATAGATTAGCTTTGTTTCATACCAAGGAATACGATGCACCATTGGATAGCTGAAATATTGGTCTCAGATGCCATTTTAATAAATCCAAGTTATCCCCAAACGATGCTCCTCAGAACAGTTAAGTGTATATAAGATTGCAGTCTAAATTGGAATTAGATCCTACTGACGTCAATGGGCTTCATTATGATACAAATCCAAAGGCTGTCAACTGTGATCTTTTCACATACAAAGTCATTGAGGGAACAGGTTCAACTTACATGCAGTGCAATCCTACCCAGGCAAAGAAAACTGTAAATTCAACAGAGACAACTGTTTTACTCTTCAGTATTGCTTCTCCCAAGATACTCTACAATTTTACATATGCTTATAACAGCATTATACTGATCACACCTGAAAACTCATTCTCCTTTCTGTGCACTAGCATCTTGTTTATGTGTGTAGCTCAGAGATTAAAAGAGAAAGAGCAAAAGAAGAGTGTAATTACCTCTCAGCATGTTGCCATATGCGGAGACTGCTTTAAAAGACATCAGCCCAAGGTGGCACCAGATACAAAGATCACACTATGGAAGTCAGAGACATTAGAAGTATTGTGTTTAGAAGCTGAATAAAAATGCCACTCAAATGAAATTCTGTTTGCAGCAGAAGCAACAGATTAGTTCAGTTGTTGAAAATCATGTAACATCCATTAGAAGAATTTAGGCATTTTCTTAGAAAAATGAGATTCACAGCTATCTGCTATTAGATAGAAATACTACAACCAACATTAGCAATAATACAATTTAAGATATATTTATTTATTTAAAATATTTTTTTACCTCTCCTTTCTCTTTTAAAGGGACTCAAGGCAGCTTACATCATTGAAAGACAGTGTTTAACGCTAAAAGCAAGGCAGGTTACATCACTAAAAGACAACACTACAGCTAAAACAACAGGCATACAAATATTAAAATGGAACAAATACCACTCTGAGAGATGGTAAACACAAGTGGTATTAAAGACTCAATCAGAGCAGCAATCCATAACAATTCATTTAAACGTCACACTCATGTAACCAGTCACTGAGGGAAAGTTTGTTATTCTTGTTTAGTCATTACCGTAAGTCGTGTCTGACTCTTCGCGACTCCATGGACCAGAGCATGCCAGGCCCTTCTGTTTTCCACTGCGTCCTGGAGTTGGGTCAAATTCATGTTTGTAGCTTCAATGACACTTTCCAGCCATGTCGTCCTCTGTCGTCCCCTTCTTCTCTTACCTTCACACTTTCCCAACATCAGAGTCTTTTCCAGGAAGTCTTTTCTTCTCATGAGATGGCCAAAATATTGGAGCCTCAGCTCCAGGATCTGTCCTTCCAGTGAGCACTCAGGGTTGATTTCCTTCAAAATTGATAGGTTTGTTCTCTTTGCAGTCCAGGGGACTTTCAAGAGTTTCCTCCAGCACTACAGTTCAAAAGCATCAATTCTTCAGCAGTCAGCCAGCTCTCACTTCCATACATCGCTACTGGAAAGACCATAGCTTTGACTATGTGGACCTTTGTTGGCAAGGTGAGGTCTCTTCTTTTTAAGATGCTGTCTGGGTTTCTCATCGCTCTCCTCCCAAGAAGCAGGCATCTTTTAATTTCATGGCTGCTGTCTCCATCTGCAGTGATCATGGAGCCCAAGAAAGTAAAATCTGTCACTGCCTCCATATCTTCCCCTTCTGTTTGCCAGGAGGTAATGGGGCCAGTGTCCATGATCTTCGTTTCTTTGATGTTGAGCTTCAGACCGTTTTTGATGCTCTCCTCTTTAACCCTCATTAAAAGGTTCTTTAATTCCTCCTCACTTTCTGCCATCAGAGTGGTGTCATCTGGATATCTGAGGTTGTTAATAATTATTCTGGCAATCTTAATTCCGGCTTGGGATTCATCCAGTCCAGCCTTTTGCATGATGTCTTCTGCATATAAGTTAAATAAGTCGGGGGACAATATACAGCCTTGTCGTACTCCTTTCCCAATTTTGAACCAATCAGTTGCCCCATATCCAGTTCTAATTGTTTCTTCCTGTCCCATGTATAGATTTCTCAGGAGATGGATAAGGTGGTCAGGAACTCCCATTTCTTTAAGGACTTGCCATAGTTTGCTGTGGTCCACACAGTCAAAGGCTTTAGCATAGTCAATGAAGCAGGAGTAGATGTTTTTCGAGAACTCTCTGGCTTTCTCCATAATCCAGCGCGTGTTAACAATTTGGTCTTGAGTTCCTCTGCCCCTTCAAAATCCAGCTTGTGCTTCTGGGAGTTCTCATTCCACATACTGCTGAAGCCTACCTTGTAGGATTCTGAGCATAACCTTGCTAGCATGTGAAATGAGTGCAATTGTATGGTAGTTGGAGCATTCTTTGGCACTGCCCTTCTTTGGGATTGGGATGCAGACTGATCTTTTCCAATCCTCTGGGCACTGCTGAGTTTTCCAAACTTTCTGGCATATTGAATGTAGTACCTTAATAGCATCATATTTTAAGATTTTAAATAGTTCCACTGGAATGCCATCACCTCCACTGGCTTTATTCTTAGCCATGCTTTCTAAGTCCAACTTGACTTCACTTTCCAGGATGTCTGGCTCAAGGTCAGCAACCATACTATCTGGGTTGTCTGGGACATCCAGATCTTTCCGGTATAATTCCTCTGCATATTTTTGCCACCTCTTCTTGATGTCTTCTGTGAGGTCCTGTGAGGTCCCTACCATTTTTGTCCTTTATCGTGTCCATCTTTGCACAAAAGGTTCCTTTAATATCTCCAATTTTCTTGAACAGATCTCTGGTTTTTCTCTTTCTATTATTTTCTTCTATTTCTTTGCATTGTTCATTTAAGAAGGCCTCTTGTCTCTTCTTGCTATCCTTTGGAAGTTTTCATTGAATTTTCTGTAACTTTCCGTGTCTCCGTTGCATTTTGTTTTCTTTCTCTTCTCTGCTATTTGTAAGGCCTCATTGGACAGCCACTTTGCTTTTTTGCATTTCCTTTTCTTTGGGATGGTTTTTGTTGCTGCCTCCTGTACAATGTTATGAGCCTCCATCTATAGTTCTTCAGGCACTCTGTCCAGCAAATCTAGTTCCTTAAATCTGTCCTTCACTTCCACTGTATATTCACAAGGGATTTGGTTTAGATCAGTGGTTCTTAACCTTGGGTTGCTCAGGTGTTTTTGAACTGCAACTCCCAGAAACCCCAGCCAGCACAGCTGGTGGTGAAGTCTTCTGGGAGTTGCAGTCCAAAAACACCTGAGTAACCAAAGGTTAAGAACCACTGGTTTAGATTATATCTGACTAGCCCAGTGGTTTTTCCTATCTTCAGTTTAAGCTTGAATTTTGCTGTGAGAAGCTGATGATCAGAGCCACAATCAGCTCCAGGTCTTGTTTTTGCTGAGTGTATAGAGCCTCTCCATCTTTGGCTGCAGAGAACACAATCAATCTGATTTCGGTATTGCCTATCTGGTAATGTCCATGTGTAGAGTCACCTCTTGTGTTGTTGGAAAAGAGTGTTTGCAGTGACCAACTTGTTCTCTTGACAAAACTCTATTAGCCATTGTCCTGCTTCGTTCTGAACTCCAAGGCCAAACTTCCTTGTTGTTCCTTTTATCTCTTGGCTCCCTACTTTAGCATTCCAATCCCCTATAATGAGAAGAACATCTTTCTTTGGTGTCAGTTCTAGAAGGTGTTGTAAGTCTTCATAGCATTGGTCAATTTTAGCCTCTTCACCATTGGTGGTTGGTGCATAAACTTGGAGTACCGTGATATTGAAAGGTCTGCCTTGGATTCGTATTGAAATCATTCTATCGTTTTTGAGATTGTATCCCAGTACAGCTTTTCCCACTCTTTTGTTGACTATGAGGGCTACTCCATTTCTTCTATAGAATTCTTGCCCACAGTAGTAGATATGATAATTATCTGGATTGAATTCACCCATTCCCATCCATTTTAATTCACTTACTCCCCGGATGTCAATGTTTATTCTTGCCATCTCCTGTTTGACCATATCCAGTTTACCAAAGCTCACAGATCTTACATTCCAGGTTCCTATGCAGTATTTTTCTTTGAAGCATCAGACTTTCCTTTCACTTCCACACACGTCTGCAGCTGAGCATCCTTTCGGCTTTGGCCCAACCACTTCATTAGCTCTGGAGCTACTTGTACTTGTCCTCCGCTCTTCCTTAGTAGCATGTTGGATGCCTTCCGACCTGAGGGGCTCATCTTCCTTTTAGCCTTTTGTTTCTGGCCATGGAGTTTTCTTGGCAAAGATACTGGAGTGACTTGCCGGTTCCTGCTGCAGGTGGATCACGTTTGGGCAGAACTCTCCACTATGACCTGTCTGTCTTGGGTGTCCCTGCATGGCATAGCCGATAGCGTCTCTGAATTACTCAAGCCCCTTTGCCACGACAAGGCAGCAATCCATGAAGTGGGAGGGAAAGCTTACCTGAAGAGAAAGGTCTTTGCCTGCTTGCATAAGGACAGCAACAATGGGACCAGTCGGGCCTCCTGCGGGAGGGAGTTCCATAATGTACTTGTAATATCACAAACAGGCTCACATCATGTGAAAATGGCAGATCTTGCAGTGGTAACACATAACCCAGTGTGAAGTACTGCTTAGAACAGTGGTTCCCAACTTTGGGTTCCCAAGCGTTCTTGGACTCAAACTCCCAGAAGCCTTCACACTAGTTACCTACTACTTACACTAGCTGTGCTGGCCATGATTTCTGGGAGCTGTAATCCAAGAAGATGTGGGGACCCAAAGTTGGGAGCCACTGGCACATAAGATTAGACTGGGACTTGGGAGATCAAAGTTTTAGCCTCCATTGAGTCATCAAATTCTCTACATGACCATGGGTCAACCATGTTTTCTCAGCCTGACCTCTCATAGGACTGTTGCAGGGAGATGAAGTGGGGAGAAGGAGAGCAGCCTTGTAGAGAAAAGGCAGGAAAGGAATTCAACAAATATTCTTTCCAGAGCCTGGTGTATCCAAGCCTCTGTTCATATTTTCAGCCATCTTGAAGCTGGACTCAGGAGGCCTGGGTTTTTAATCGCTACCAACCCAAGGAAGCTCAGTGGGTTTGTGGAACTGGAAAACCCACTTCTTAAATATCAAAATAAATTTGGGGCCTACAAATTGTAAACCCTATAGCCATTATGCATTTCAAAGCAGTAAGTTTCCCAGTCTCTGTATAGAAGCATATATAACCATGGTTATAAATATATAACCTTGGGGCTAGCCTGGTCTCTACTAGGTGCTGTGTGTTTAGAAGAGATGGTTTCATTAGCAATGTTTCAGGGTTGCGTTTTAATGCAGAAATGCCCATCTCCTAACTCCTGAGACTTGAATGGAATATGTCATGTCTCAGAAATCCATATACTTAGGGGGAGGATTTCTATGACATGTCATATTTTTTGGCAACCTATGTTTTTGCTTATGGGTAGGTTTGAACACGTTTATGAGTAATCTGGTGAGAAAGGTCAGATTACTCATAAACATGTTTAAACTTGCTTATGGGTTCAAATATAGGTTGCAGAAAAAAAATGAGTGTCATAGTAATCCTCCCCCTTTATGAGAAACTTTCATAAAGTTTGCGAGGATAAGAAATCGTATACTATTTGTATAACTGTGAGCCTTGTAGAACACTTGAGAAGAAAATAAATGTGCATGGTATCGGGTCTATGTTTCCAAAGTTCACACATTTCAGATGCTGAAAAATGCCTACAAAATGTGTATCTTAGAAAAATAAGTACAAAAATCCATATAAATATATTAATTAGTTTTCATGCATATGGAAGAGGCTTAGAGTTTCCTAACTTAATACAAAAATGAGAGTTGATAAGAATAATGGTGGAAAACTGATTTAGGAGAGTAAATGCTCATGTTTGGCCGTTATACAGCCTCACATCTGATGTTTTCACATGACATTTCGTCTACCTGAATCATTGATTCCCAAGCTGTGTATATTTGTGTGTGTGTCCTCCAATGAGGGCATGAACAAATTTCACAAGGAAGTCCAACTATGAGATTGTTATCATCAGCATTACACTCATTTTGTTCCTGTTGTTTCTTAAGGTAAATTACATTGTTGATTACTTTTCCTGAAAAGAGAAACTATTTGTGCATATTTTTATTTGAAGAAAAAAAAAGTCTTTGAGGTTATTTTAATTTTAAATTACAAAGGATTATTTTATTTTATTATTAAAAGGAAGGTTGGGAATGAGAAATGTGGAGGCATAAGGGTTTCTTGAGACTGCGAAAGGAGGCATGATACCAAAATCAAAAAAACAAACAAACAGGGAACCTCTGTCCTGCATAGAGATTGAGCTAAACTGTGAAGGCTATAAGATGAAATACAGGGAAGACATTCCCAGTTTTATACCAAGACGACATGAAAAAGACTAAGCCAACTGTCTGAATGTCTGAAAAAGACTTCGGTATGATATTGTTGAACTGAGACAGTTTTATTAATTCCAAGATGATATTGCCATGTATGGAAAGATGTGCCAAAGACAGTCTTCATTATCTTTTGAGCAATGCCAAGGTTAATGACATTGGGGAATGTAGCCTAATGATGCCAACTATATAGCTGATATTCACCGGCAATATTACAAGTCTGGAACTATTCATCCATTGTTCAGTTGCGATGGGAATAGAAACCGAGCATCTGCCTTACAAATGTAAGCACAGAAGAAGCAAACTATTTCCACCAGGTCTTATTTATGAAACTTTGATGACTAGATAATCAGTGTGCTGGAGACAAAAGGCAAGCCTGGAGATTGCACATGGAGGTGTTTATTGGCCCAGGAGATAAATATTACAACATTCATTACGGAAAGCCTGATATTTCATTGATTTACATTAAGAGAAGCAGCATAACAGAAAACTTGTAGTTCTTCTCAACAATGTTTGATTTCAGGAGGATTCACAACTCCTGCTACTCTAACATTCCTTAAAGTGCTGGACAGGAGTAAGGAAGTTGAGGTGTGTAACATAGAATGGCAAAAGGTACACTTCTGCAATTTGGCACTGCATTTTTATGAGAAAAAAAAATCTAACTTTGGATTCTTTTCAACAGATACCTAATCTCTGTTTGGGGGCTGGGTGATGCTTGACAACCTTCTTCTTGGCATATTTTACACAAAGTAGGTTCTGAGACTTGGGCAGCTGAAGGCAGAAAGGCTGGTTTTAGAGTCAGAGATGGCAAATTCAATGGGCAATTATTCTTGAACAATGACAAGGAGGCGGCAGAAAATGTCTGTAGTATAGTAGGAACTCTTATTCTTCCAGAAACCATGGCAGGTGCATAACAAACAGATATGCAGTAACATGAAGGGTTGTAGCAGAAGAGGAATGG
The DNA here is from genome assembly GCF_051106095.1 of Pogona vitticeps. Lineage (NCBI taxonomy): Eukaryota > Metazoa > Chordata > Lepidosauria > Squamata > Agamidae > Pogona > Pogona vitticeps. The sequence continues at coordinate 163,353,971 of NC_135785.1, forward strand.
GGAAAAGGAGGCCTACGGGCTGCTCCCAACCATTCAGACATCTCCCCCCCCCCTTGAGATCCAATATGTATACTTTTTCAAAGAGTTCAAAAAGCCTCCTCATGCATGGTTTATATATTTTTTTTGGTTGTGTATCAAGCCCCTCAAATACTCCCAGTACATTCAATCCCCCAAATTTGTTTGTATCTCTTTTTTTAATAGACACTATAAAGAGCATGAGGAGAGTTTTCCAGTGTTTTTTTAAAAGTGCCTTTTAAAAAGGAAAGTTTTTGAGGAGTGAACCGGGCATGGGAGTGGGTGCAGCCTTCTAAGCTCGAGGAATCTGGCCATGTGGCGTTCAGACTGCTGGAAGCTGCCCCCTCCAATAGCAGAACCAATTCTGCTTCCAGGGCCATCCCGACATGTATGTTACTTGCTGCAATAAGAAGCCCACCCAGGCCCCCAATTCAATGCATTTTGCCATGGCATTAGCAGCACACAGGCTACCAAAATCTCAGGGCCCCTTACATAGAAATAGATGTTGAGCATGTTACTGGTTTGGACCCCACGTTCCAGCGTCTCCCAACCAGTATGGCCAATACTAGTGCAAAACAAGGGTCTTCTAGTTCAAATATATTACCTTTTGCATGACTTGCAAAGAAGGATGTATCTACTGTATGTGTCTTAGATAGACATGGGCAGTGGTCCGAAGGGAGGTAGGGATTCATATCTGAGGGGAAGGGTCAAGCTGTATGGCAATGTTAGGATTTACCAGGTCAGGAGCATCCGACTCCCTGAAATTTCAGGGCCAAAACTTGAGATCAAGGACAGACTCTTCTGATTTCATTGGACGAGTCCCTCAGATGGCACAGGAGTTGGGCAGACAGGTTGGGAGGAAAAGACATGCTTCTTTGCCCACTGACTGTAGAAATGGGAACAGGGGAAATTGGGGTAAATAGGCTCAGAATCCCAGTACAGCAAACTACATACAATAGAAACCTAGAGCCAAGGAAAGAAGGACATTATTTTTGCCTTTTGAGCAGGAGGCAAAATTAACCTAGCAGTTGCTGCCATTCCTGCTATAGCTCACTTCCCATGCAGCCTTACCTACAGCCACACTCATGAGGCATGGGAGAGGGGGTGTTTCTAGGCTATAGAGTCCTGTTGCAGTGGAAGACTCATTGCTAGCCCACAGTGAATTGTTGCTAGTGCTCACAAGAAGGATCTACAAGTCACAACGCTGGTGCTTCACACCCCCTCCCTTCCTCCAAATGGCACACGATGGACCCAGCTGCATGCACCCACTTGTTCTCTCCCTAGTCTCCTCTCTGCATGCCTGGTGTTTTGATACACAGTGGTTTAAGTATCTGGCTGTGGAGCCAGAGGTTGGGAGATTGATTGCCCACTGTGCCAGCCTGTCTTGGGCAAGCTGCACAGTCCCAGGGCAACCCCAGAAGAAGGGAATGGTAAACCATTCTGAGTACTACTCTCTACCTGGCAAACCCTGGAAAGGATCGCCATAAGTCACAACTGATTTGATGGCCCATGATGATGATGATGATGATAGTGATGAACACTGTAGAAGCACAACATACATAAAAACATCTTTGTGCTGAAGCTATGAGCCTTGAGAATGGGGGCTGATGGGTGCTTGGGCATTAGAGCCACTAACAAAGCAAAACAAAACAACTCCACACTTTCTGCATCTAATGCCATTTGTCCTGAGATTTGTCTCTCCACCTGAAGATCCAGGGAAGAATAATTGTTTTGTACCACCTGCGACGTTGCTGGAACCAGTTGTATTGACTCTTGCCTTTCCATTGGACCATTTCAGCAATGTGGAGAGCGGGGATTTGCTGCTTGGGTAACAGCCTATCCTCCATATTACTTTACCGAGGCTTCATGCTCTGGAGAGGACACTTCTCGATTCAGAGCATGTTACCATAGTCTCTCGAGACTGAAGGATGCCTATGAAGGACCTTAGGAAAGTTTGCCCCTATCAGCCTTGTGTTGCTGGAAGTTAAACAAGGTGATCATCTAGTAGAATGAGATATGTTTTAGGAGGAAGTATTAGAGTCCTGGGGCCTACCAAGGTATAAAGGCTGTTGGAGGGCACCCAAACTTTTGGAAGTTCTCCTCCTCTAACATACAGGCTAATCTGTTTGAAAGGTCTAGCCACTGAGATCTTCTCTTCCTAGATTTTAAAGCAAGGAGCGATTCCATCCACCTCCATCATCATGTTTAGTTTAAAAATAGGAATGATCGTGCTTGGAAACTTCTGCCATAAAAATAAATTGTTCCAAAATAATTGTAATGTAGATATTGAAAAAAATGACTGCTGGGGTGGGGGCAATACCCCTCCCAGGTACCTTGACAAATCCTCCTGTGTCAGAAAAGAGGAGCAGTCTTAACAATTTTTACTGCAACTCTGTAAGCATGTCTGTAGGTGATATATAATAAGAGCCCATCATGTCCACAGGAGAAGGCAGATCAAAACAGAAACCTTGAGGTGATGTGACTACATATGCCGGGGAACAGCTAATGAAAATGTCATTTCATATTTGCGCAGGGCTGTGTGGTTCACACATAACAATTAGCATATGCATGTGGCATTTCAGTTGTTTGAAAGGAAACATTGAATGTTAGACACACAAGAGCTGAAGAAAGCTTCACAATACAGCAAACACCTGGTGTTAAGCTGGGTAAAGACATAAAACAGACAACCTTTTACCTTGATCACCCTCCTTTCAAGGCAGGATTAGAGACAAGGTAGCTGAAGCCCATTGCTCAAACTCACCCCCCCCACACGCTCCCCATGTGTTGAAAGAAGCCATCAATAGCAGTAGACTGAAGTCACACTGCAATGTCACTCAGCACAGAAAAGAAAATGACGAGAATAAAACCATTTGCTTAGCCTTAAGGCAACAAGGAGCAGAGACTAAAACATGCCACGGCATATCAATGCTGTCATCAAGTGCATTATTTTTCTTAGGAGATAATGACAACTCAAAGGCACCCAGTGAGGGATCCATATGGCACAGAGGGCGGGCAGTGTTATCCTTGAGAGCAGGAATACACCTATGCAATTAGTAAGACACATAAATAGTTACTTTAAAATAATGAGGAAATGTTGGTGCATCGGAACTTGTGATTTAGTTTGTTGGAACATCACATTTTACTGTAATTTTATTCTTTAAAAAAAGTCAATGGAATTTGTTACACTTTCAGCTATATTGCAGTTCCTTAAATATGATTTACACCTTTAAGCAGAGCTTGGAAAAGTTACTTTTTTGTAATACTATCTAATTCTAGCTGAGATATTCTGGGCATTATAGTTCAAAACTGTAAACTCTCCAAGCTCTGCTTCAGAACGGAATTATATAATGATTTCGTCAATTTAAAGAAAAAGGGTCAGTTTTAATGTGATCCCGCTAGCCTTTAAATTGCCACCCAATAGGCAATCTCATCTCAAATCCTTGTTCAGCCTTTTCTACTTTGCACAGTACTGTATGTGCTTTATTCTTGGAACTCATTGCTACAAGATGCAAAGGTAGCCACCAGTTTCAAAGTTTTTCAAAGATTGTTAAGCTAACCCATCAAGCAAACTATCCATTGCAATTGGATGTACTGGACGTTATGGAAACCTCTGACTTCAGAAGTGATATGCCAGGGAATATCAGCTGCGGTCTGGGAGCAACAACCAGAAAGAGCTCTTAAGCTGCACTAGTCCTATTTGTGAGTTTCCCAAAGGCAACTGTCTGTAGGGACCACAGTGCTGGAATAGATAAAGGTTTCATTTGAATAAACTGTATTCTTGTGAAGTCCATCGACTTCCTCAGTGGCCTTGGGGAGACCAGGATCTGTCAGACTTAGATCCCCATCTCCAAACATAGAGAAATAATTGATTCTCCAATTGTCAACTAGCCACAGAACTTGGAAACTGACTTAAAAAAAGCATCAGTTCCTGTTACATTATTGCCACTTTTTAATAGTTTGCTTTTCTCATTTCTCAAATGTTGCTAAACCAGACATGTGACGTTCCTCCCCCATCATTTAGTGAGTTCACATCCCATGAGCATAAAAGTAACTTTTAGAATTGCATTACACTGGAAAAGATGTGGTGCTATACCTAATTAAGTCAAATTGTAATGTAAAATAGCTACATCTTCATTACTGAGGAAAACAAATTGAACTATTTATTTAATTTATTACTGCACATTAGTTACTTCAAATCTTTTTCAATGTTCAAAAAGTACAATCCAGTTTAAAACTAGGTCATTTGGTTTCAGTTGTGTGTAAATCATGTGTAAGTCACGTGTGAATCATTCCCACTTGCAAATATCATATGAAAATGTTTAATGTTGCACCCATACATTTAATGCTTCTTTTTAGAAGTAAAAGGTTCCAGAATTTACAGAACTAAAGTGCAGCATAATCTTATATTTTTAAGGCAGCCATTCCTCACAAAAGCTGTCATCTTTATTTCACAAAACTTACAACCCAGAATTACATTTGTACTCTGCTGAGCAAATCTAATGGCTCTGTGACAGACCGTAAAAACACCCTCATGACCCAGAAGAAACTCCCATATCTAATTCCTTTTTTGTTTTTTTTTGCAAACTTGCATGCTGTCTATAGTAGGTGTGCTGGGGGCAGGCCTTTCCAGGTTGGGTGACTGTCAATCTGTCCAGCACTAACCAATTGTTCCCTTCTGCCTCTGAAAGTCAGCCATGTTTGCCAGTTTGCTATTTGATCTTTTGAACAGTAAGTAAAGAAAATTGATTTTATTCTTTCTCCTACTAAAGTCTCAGAGTGAGTTATTGAGACTGTAAGGTCTAGTTAATGAGAAAAAGGGATGGACTAATCTGGGGAACGTGAAGCCACTCTGTTTTCTAAATCCCCACACTTCTGCTACACAGCTAGACGAATGTAATTAAAATTCAAAACTCTGCAAGAATTCCCAACAGTGTCTCTATGTCATAATATAATAATATAATTTATTGTCATTGTAAGTATATACACAGTATACCCATACAACGAAATTCACATAATGTCTGAGTCAGTCAGCACCTGTTATTTAATAGCACATGAAATTCAAATAGATTCACATAACCTGTTCATCATTTGTTGACTACAAGAAGCAAGTGAGAGCTTGTGTGTGTGAATGTATATTGGTCACAGAGCAAACACCATTTAGTAGAACTTCACATGTTCTCATCTAGTCTGATGTGCATCATCTCAAGCGCAATGTTCTTCACTGAAACCAGTTCACCTATGCAACTACTGGTTGGCCATCAGATGTTAACATACTGTAACTACTGCTGAAAACTGATGTACCATGGAAAAATGGAGTGGTCTGTATCTCATCTCCTTTTACTGCTTATGAAATGCAAGACCCACAGACTTAAGCAAGTCTTCCTGTCTCTTTCATTCTCTTTGTGTGTGTTGAAACTGAAAAGGGGATTAGTAAATCAGTATATATAGTTCCAAGATACTGGATTACTGCCATAATTATATATAATATTATACATATTGGCTGAAATTCAGTAGCAAGTCATAACTAGAATAGGCCCATTGAATCAGTGGGATTTGGTGAGTTAACTGCTCTGCAGTTCTATTGTTATCATCATCATTATTATTATTCAAAAATACCAGGCACAATCAAAATTATAAAAATATTGACAGATACAAGTTTTAACCAAAAACCCAAGTACCTGTTAAATTTTGACACAATATGTATGTTGTTCCTAATATTGCCATTTTAGTAGCTCTGATGGTGTGGTCTGAGATCTGCAACTGCTTATACTGTAATACTGTGTGAAATGTCTCAATGTTGTTCCCAAAGCCACAATGACTAGATGGACCAATGAAGTGTGTTTCTTCCAGAGGTTAGATGTTTCAATTGCTAGGTCTCTGTACTTTGTTAGTTTTTCCAATTCTTTATTTTCAAGTCTGGCACCCCCTGGAATTGTGTTTTCCATGATCCAGACATTTCTTTGTTCTATTACTACTACGTCTGCTGTGTTATGTTCAAGGTGTCTATTGGTTTCGATCTGGAAATCCCACAATATCTTGACTTCCTCATTTTCGTTCCCATGGGTTTTTGGAGGCTGGCAAGTTATATTTTTTGCATAATTATCAGTGCACTAATTATGCCACTCTATCATGTTTAACTTTGTAATCTGTTTGTGCAATCTTTGGACATTTGCAGATGAGGTGTGATACAGTTTCATCCTTTTCTTGGCAGACTTGACATTTGTTGTTAGCACTAATTCTTTGGATTTTAGTGTTCATAACATTGGTTTGGCGTGCTTGTTCTTGTGCAGCAGAAATCAAGCCTTCGGTTTCTTCTTAAGGGTCCAGAGTTTTAGCCTTCTTTTTTTATTTTTCTCTGCTTGTACTGATATAATCATGTAGGCTTCTTTTTTCCTCCTCTACTACCTGCTGTATTTGAAGTAATATATGGTCTGCAAGTTTTCATGGTAAATATAATCTGTCCACATCACTTTTTGGATGTAGTGCATGAAGCATGTTCATTAGTTTCTGTGTTTTTTGCTCCTATTATTATTATTATTATTATTATTATTATTATTATTATTATTATTATTATTATTATTATTATTATTATTATTAGTAGTAGTAGTAGTAGTAGTAGTAGTAGCAGTAGCAGTAGCAGTAGCAGTAGCAGTAGCAGTAGTAGTAGTAGTAGCAGTAGCAGTAGCAGTAGTAGTAGTAGTAGCAGTAGCAGTAGCAGTAGCAGTAGCAGTAGTAGTAGAATCTTCTTTGTAAGTTTTACTGATTCAATGAGCCTGTTCTAATTGCAACTTACTACTAGATTTCAGCATTATATTAATTTAAAGTTAAGATGTTGGATCTTTCCAGATTAAGTCAGTGGAATTTAGTTTCCAATGGGATTTCTCTTAGTCCTCATGACTGACTTTCTGTGTTCATTTCAGAGAGACATAAGCACAACTAAATAACACTCAAGCTAACTAAACCAGTTTATTTATTTATGTTAAAATTAAACTTAATATTATGTGCCATCCAGATGATTTGGACTTAACCACTTTCTTTTCAAGGTTTTTCTAGGTGCAGTACTCAGAATAGGTTTATCATTCTTTTCTTCTTGCGGTGCTCTGAGACTGTGTAACTTACTTAAGGTTGCACAGGTTGTCTCCTCATACAACAGTCACAGTGGGGAGTCAAATGTCCTACCCCGGGTTCTGCAGATGGGTAGCCAGCTCACCAATCTGTCAGCCAGTTACAGCTAGTGACATGAAACAGCAGGGTCACCACTTAAAAGTCAGAGGTTTTCCAAAAAAAAAAAAAAAAAAGAAAAGAAAGAAAGAAAGAAAGAAAAAGAAAAAATGGTCTGAACGGCAAGGTCAAATTTTATAATAAGACTCCTCTTCATTCCTTTTCTAGGTGTCAGACAATGTCAGTTGAAAGCACAATTCAGAGTGCTGGTTTTAACTTATAAAGCCCTAAATGGCTTGGGTCCAAGCTATCTTAAAAACAGTGTTTCCCTTTATGAGCCTGCCTGGGTTTTAAGATCATCAGGAGAGGCCTTTCTCTCAGTTTCACCTCCACAGTATGTTTGGTGGGGACACGGGGGGGGGGTCTTCTCTGCTACTGCTCCCAGACTGTGGAACTCCCTCCCACAGAAGACTAGGCTGGCCCCATCTTTGTTGCCCTTTGGCAAGCAGACAAAGACTTTTCTCTTCAAGAAGGTTTTTCCTCAGTGATTGGCTCTCTAAGAGGACTTTTCAAAATCAGGACTGCTGTGCTTTTATTATTGCTATATTTAAATCTGCTTCTCTAATGTTTTGATCTACTAGATTTAATATATTTATTTAACTTTTTAAACTATTGTACAGTAATAATTTATTGTTTCAGCTTCTAATGTTTCTTTTAATAGTGTAAACTGCTTTGGATGTTTTTAAGGCGAAAGGTGGCATATAAATATTTTAAATAAATAAATAAATCTGTTTCTTGCTCACTAATCTATCTATCTATCTATCTATCTATCTATCTATCTATCTATCTATCTATCTATCTATCTATCTATCTATCTATCTATCTATCTATCTATCTATCTATCTATCTATCTATCTATCTATCTATCTATCTATCATGGGAATCTGGATGAGAGTTCTTTGAGGAAAACAACAGAGAGTAGTGTTATTTTTTAGGAAGGAAGATTGCCTCCAGTGTGCCACATGACATTTGCTAACCTTGTTGCAAAAATCCCACCCCTGAGTCACACTGTCATTGAGACTAGTTTCATTGTAAGGGCCTATCTGCCAAGCTGCAGATCCTGAACAGACTCTTTTCCCCCCAATTTTGGTGATTTCCTGAGGGACCTTTATCATTGTTCTGATGTGCTGTAACTTGATAAGCTTTAATTTAACACCTGTATATCACTATTTAACCTTTACAGACTACGGCTGGTGTGCCAGGTTTTTTGCAATGATAGAGTACTCAGCAGTGGTTGAGGGCAGATTAATCAGGTATATTTTTCTGCAGAATCACATTGTGTACCCTGCAGCCTTGTTAAATCCCAGCTAACAACAGTTTCATCATCCAAAGAGCTAGCTGTTTACACACGATAAGGCTCCAAGGATTGTTAACTTATTTAAACAATCCAGTCCAACACACTGACCATATATAAACTGTCAACATTATTGTCCAGCCAACATTATAAATGTCCTGCGCACATCTGTCTCAACATTTGGCAATGAAATGTTGAGTTATAAATATAATTAGCACATTTCTCTGCCTCAAATTAAAGCATGCAGTAGGCGTTTCTCTTTTGTATCTTCAACAGTCATCATTTTTAAAAGCCCTTTTAAAAACCTTAAGAATTCTAAGATACTAAAGTAAAATAAAGTGTGCTACTAATTATGTCATTAGAACAGAAGAACGTACCCCACAACCAACACAGTGCAGAAGATTCTAGTACATCTCATATACAGTTGGACGCCTTTTGCATGCACCCTCTTGTCTGTGCAGGAAATAATGATTGATCCTTTGTTAAAATGTAAATTAGGTGAATTAGGTAAGTTCGTTCTGAATGCCAGCTGATAATGAAACTCACTTTCCACCCCACTGTACCACACGATGTAATATTAGGGGAAGTACTACCTTCAGAGTCATAGCAGTTCTAATATTCATAATGCTTTATCATGACATTGCTCTCTTGACAGGAGGAATCTATCCTTCCCTTCAGCTGACGTTCCCACCTATAAAGAGGAACATGTAGGAAGTTGGCTTTTCATCTGGAAAGTTCACTCAGCATGCAAGTAGATTGAGTTGCGGAGCATACTTACTTTTCATAGATTTCTATATTTATTTCATAGATTTCTATACTGCCTCATTAGTGTGAGGCACTATTCTGGGTGGTTGCTATAAATAGCACCCACTATCCATTGTAAGATATGAGACACTGTGAGACATGGGGTTTCTTCTGAAATATTCTGAAGTATTTTTTTAAAAGACAAGCAAGAAGTGCATGTCTTTAAATCATTCCTCAACTGTTGTGCAGCATGTATATTTTACACACGAGTACTACACTTAGGTACTGGTGCCATGGAGTGTGCCCCTATGGAGGCAAGAGTGCGCCTCGTCCTGACATCTTGTACACCCAGCTCCCAAAACATCTAGCTCTGAAGCCGCTCTGAATTGTGAGCCTTTCCAGTTCATGTTAAACAAGATCCTCTCAGAGCGGGAGGACGAAGGGAACTTTCAGATGGCGCTAACTGATAGGGTAGAAGTTGTGAGACTAAACTCATTTCTTTGAAAGGACTTTGGTAATGTGATAGTTCTAGAAAAGTATCATCTTTCAAATATCGGCAGCCATAAAATGTCATCATTTATTGGAGCTGCCAAAAACGCACTGATGTGTTCAGCTTTGCAGAAAGAACTGCTTTAAAATGAGTCATGAGAAAATCCCATCCTGGAAATGGGGTTATGCAAGTGGAGCATGGCGTAACACTACAAGATGTACAACATTAGGGGAGCTATATAAGAGCAGGGGTCTTCTTATCCTACATTAAAATGTTTCCAATAGGTAGTCATAGGATTCCTTTCCTTATCTCCCCTCTCAGTTGCAACTTCTCATTTGGCTCAAGGCTTAATGTGGTTATCTTTACTTTGTAAACATGGTTTCAATCATGATGATCTCATCACAGAATCACTTTATTACCAATTGGTACCTGCTTGCTATTGGTAATCCAGGCAGTGCCTTTATGAATAGAAAGAAAGTGTAAATGAGATTCTGAGAACTTAGATTGTGAGATATGGAGCATAATCATAAGAATGCGAGAATCCAGTTCACTGTTTGTTCCCAAGCAAAAGCAAACAACTGCCTGGCTGCTGTTAAAAGTGAAGGAACGGGTCCAGTTAAATACACGCACACCGACATACACACAAACGACAGATTTATGCTTCAGCGATATGAAGCAGGCCAAATAAGATCACAACTGAGTCTTCCTCTTCTGCCATGCCTCTATGATATTCTTAAAATTTACAGTATTTATTTATTTATTTAAACAAGCCAGCATCAAGCTGTTTCCGTTGTAGAAATGCAGTCTAAGAGATGAGAAAGAAAACAATCCAGTCCTTCAAACTAGACATAATTAAGGTTGCGTCCTGTAAAGATGAGTGAAAACAGATTCTCTCTTCTGGATGCAAATCTAGATGGCATTTGAAAATTCCTCCAAGGGAATGGGAAAAAGCCTGTTAACTTGTACTGAATAGCTAGCTCTGCAAGAGGTAGCAAGAAATATACACAGTAGTTTGTAATGTTAAGACCACATGTACGGCAATAGATGAGAAAAATATGAGATATTGAATACATCAGAGATGGGGAGTCAAGTCATGGGGCTCATTGCCAAGTAGAACATAAGTCGCACCAGTGACTCAACTCGACTCAAGTTTTATTTCCTAATGACTCATACTCAATCCGTGATTCAGAAACCCACCTACCCCTCCCTTTTTTTCTGGGGAAAAACACTTGTTTTTAATAGGGACTCAAACTTGGGGCTTGGGACTCAGGACTTGGTACCAAAGACCCAGACTTGGACTTGAGACTCAGAACAAAATATTTGCCAACATCCCTGGAATAATTTGTTCTCAAAGGCTTTCACTGTCGGGATCCAATGGTTGTTGTGGGTTTTTCAGGCTGGGCGGCCGTGTTCTGGAGGTTTTTCTTCCTAACATTTTGCCAGTCTCTGTGGCCAACATCTTCAGAGGACTGGAGCTAGAACTCTGTCTGTGTTCTGGATTGTTGAGTACTGTATTTGTAGCTGTGGGATCAGGTTTTTGTTCTTTTCAGGAGATTGGTGATCCTGAAAAGAACAAATACCTGATCCCACAGCTACAGATACTTAACAATCTCACACACAGTACCAGAACAGAGACAGAATTCTAGCTTCTTTCCTCCGAAGATGTCGGCCACAGAGACTGGCAAAACGTTAGGAAGAAAAACCTGCAGAAAATGGCCAAACAGCTCGAAACCACAACAACCATCCCTGGAATGCATTTAAAAGAACCATATATACAGCCTACCCCAGAACTGTTATCTAAACTACTTCACAAATTCACTTTCAAATCACTGAATTTCCTGATGCAGTTGTTAGTACAACACAGTGATGACTACACTGCACTACTCTTTCATTTACTTATGATTTACTCTTTCGTCTCAAAACACCACATTTGCAAAATATATGTATATTTACATTTCACACTTAATACCTGCAATGATTACATTTTTTGGAAGATTGGATTATTTTTCCAGTCACTGCCCCCCTGCTTATTTAAACAAAATGTTCGGAAGTCTCCATGATGTCCTGAATTTTAAAAGCCATTAATTATGAAAAGCAAACTAGTGTCCATAAGTTAAGAATGAAGGGATTAAAAAAAAAAAGCTAGGGAGCGGGTCCTTTTAAAAGCCATGGCAGTTACTGTATGGCAGCTAAATAATAAGGAATAACAAACAAAGAAGCAGACTGATGTTTTAAGGGCTAAGTTCAGAGGACCTATGACGGTTTAGCAGCATTTACAAAAACAGTAATTACAATTGGCATCTTTTCATTAAATGCACTGTTTGAGAAAATTGAGTTGTATGAAGGCTGGGCCTTGACATATTGAAAATACTGAAGGCAGTAGAGTAAATAGATAGGCAGACATAATGCAATATCTGTTAAATAATGGGGTTTTGGGTGGGTTTCCTGGGTTTTTTTTCCTGTTTATTGTTCTTGATCTTGATCTTTTGGATATTCATGTTTATTTCCTTTGTAGATGCCCAGAGAGGTGGCCTGCCACTAGATGGGTGGTGTATAAGTTCAATAAATAAAATAAAAATCAATGATAGATTGACAGGCAGACAATTCTGTCCATTCAAGCCATTAAACCAGGTGTAATGTACATTTACTTCCATGGCTGCAGAAACAATCCAGCGTAACAATTTATATCTTAACTAGGCCTGACAGTCCTGTTATACTCATCAATGTTCTCACGGGATAAAACTGGAAGCCTTTGTTTGGCAATTGGGCTTGCCAGAAAAGGGCCCAGGCCATAGCAAACCCTCTGAGTCATCATCACCAATAGACGTTATGGCCATTTAGAATGTCGCTTTTGCCTACCAGTGGTTTGCAGGTGAAGCATATAGCAGGCTGATTGGGCCCACATTGGTATGGAAAAGAGAGGTAAGGATGCCTATCCCAGACTCTCAGTGCAATCAATCTGGGCTTTTAGACTTCTCTCCATACAGTTGAAGGAATGTGTCTCAAAAGCAATCCAGTGCTGGCACTTCTCTGCCTTGTGGACCACATTCTGTTTGTGGTTTATCTGTCTAGTAATAAAAATAATACAGTGGTGCCTCGCAAGACGATTGCCTCGAGGGGCAAAAAACCCGCAAGACGATAGGTTTTTGTGATCCCTATGGTGCTTCGCAAGACGGTTTTTTCTATGACCATGATTCGCAAGACTTTTTTTTCGAGACCGATGCTTCACAAGACGAATAAATTGCATTGGTCTTGTGAAGTTCCCATAGGGAACCTGACAAGACAATTTTTTCACAAGATGGCAATTTTCACGGAATGAATGAAAATCTTCTTGCGAGGCACCACTGTATACTGAACTGTTGTTAATCTCCAACTTTTCTGGTAATAATGAAAAATTAGTACACAAAGTGTTGGTCTTTTCTCAGCTCACCAAGACACCGCTTTTCAACAAAGACAAAATTATGAGTACCCGTTACATCCTTAGTAGACGTGAAAACAAATGAAGGGATCTGCTGCTGCAAGATTTTTTTGTAAGTATTATTTTTGCTCCTGCCTTATAGCAAAAATACCATGACAGTTTTTTTTATCATAGTGTGTCTCCGCACATCAAGATACCCCATTAAAAAAATTGCGACCACTGCATTCTTCCCACTCCTATTGGACAGTGAAAAAAAAACAGGGCTTTTTGTAGTCCATAGAAGTGTTTGCAAAAACAAACAAGAGTAAATCATAAGTAAATGAAAGAGTAGCACAGTGTAGTCATCACTATATTGTACTAACAACTGTATCAGGAAATTCAGTGATTTGAAAGTGAATTTGTGAAACAAACCACTAGTGTTTTGAATAAAACCTTTATTTTGCAGTAAATATACTGCAACAAGCCCCCTAAACTGCTTCTGCAAAATTCCAACAATAAAAACAAAAATACAAAAAGTATATATGCAAAAAATACATTAAAAATCTTATACTGTAGTGTTGCTGGGAGGAAGAAAGGAAAACTTCAGAATTTTGTTTTACACTTCTCACATTGTTTGACAAAATAAGCAAATATTTCCATCCTTACTTCCTACTGACTTTTGCATGCCCTGAAATTTCCAGACACTGGAAAACCTGTAAAGTTCTCTGGCAAGAAAAAAAATGACTTGACAGGATCTGGTCCATCACATTGTTAGAGAATCAAATGTTCAAAATGGGACAGCAAAAGGGGAGGGATGCATTTACTGCTCTATGGTATCCATTTATTTTATTTGCAAGAAAAGGCCCATTGCCCCACGGCATACCTGAACCTCCTTTGAATTTCTGAAAGAGTGACCTATGATTGTTGGCCATTTCTTCCTCTCAAAAATTCAAGCCTCCTGGCTCCCATACTGTGGCTTCACGTAAGCAAAGTTCTTTTTGCCTTTATGGAGGATGGTCAATGTAAATGGACTGCCCACTGTCTACTTGTCTTTTTGCTCACTGTTCTTCTCCTCCTCTTCCTTTTCTACCTCTTATTTTTCCCCACAAAACATCTGGTGAACTCCTGGATAGCTCAGTGGCTTAGGTCTCTGGCAAGAGGTTGTGTCCTCCTGTCAGGGGCTGGACTCAATGATCCATAGAGTCCCTTCCAGCTCTGCAGCTGTGAGATTATTATTAATTAGTGAACAAAACCAATTTGAAACACGTACATGTACTTCTTGGCTCCTTCACTCTGGCTGTGCCTCACTCCATGCTTGCCATGATACACAACGGAAATGGATGGCAATAGGATTAATGCCATGGCACAAACTCATCTTTTTCACTGGAAATCGGTGACTTTAAAATGTTGCTCTTTGGCTGGATTGTGCCAAAGGGTTTTCAACAAAATAATTCATAAATGATATATTTCATTTGAGAGACCAGCTCAGCTATTACCCTCAATGCATTCTGTTATTACATTTTGCTGTTACATCCAGTTCCCCTCCTTCCGAATATACTCTTGCTGGATCTGTCAAGAAACACTATTTTTCTTGTTTCCCGGAGAGTGCTCCCGTATTAAGTCATTTAACGCCAAAGAGTAAATCATCTTCTTCATTTACCTTTGGAGCTAAAGCTGTAGATATTCTGACAGAAAATCAGTTTTAACAGTCTCCTTTCACAGGTTTCTGAATACTGTCATCTGCGTTTAGTTTTTGATTGAAATAATTGCTTGTTATTTAACAGTCCCTTGAGTTCAGAAATGGAAATATTGGCTTACTGTTACCTCTGATGATTTCTCAAACCTATTCAAGAGATACACCATTTTCTGGACTCTTTTTTAAAAAATCAAACTACAGCCAGTGTTTGGGGCAATTCATTTATGCTGCTGCATGCAACATACCCAAAATTTCCAAAGTGAATGACTGACATTCAGACATGTGATCAATAAAGGATGGGTGAAGATAACAGAAAATTAAAATATGTTTGTCAGCGCAGTTGTCTCACATTCGGAAGAGAATGCTCATTATCCCTGATTTTATGAGGGTAAACATATAAACCTGAAATGGGCTGAAATCCAGTAATAAATCATAACTAGAGTACATCCATTGAATCAGTGGGGATTTGGTGAGTCAACACCTATGTAAGTTCTAGTGATTCCATGGACTTACTCTAGGTGTGACTTACTTCTGGATTTCAATCATGGAAACCTAAAAGTCAGATGAAAAACAAAGTCAGCAAATAGATAAGTGAGAACTTGGGAAGAGGTGAGTATTTCACTTTGTGTGGGTTTTTATAAGTATAAAAAGTTTTAAATTCACAAAATTCCATATAAGTTTTGAAGGAGAAACTAATTTACAATCTTTAAAAAATTAAATTTGTATCAATATTCCTAGTTAAGTATATTAAACTATATAAGACTTTATAGGGTATTTTAAAAAGTAAAAGAATGAGTGGGAGAAGTATTCCCCCCCAAATAAAGATATAAGACATTTATTTATTTATTTATTTATTTATTTATTTATTTATTTGTTTGTTTATTTGTTTGTTTGTTTGTTTGTGTGTTTGTTTGTTTGTTTGTTTGTTCGTTCATTCGTTTGATCGATTGATCGATCGATCGATCGATCGATTGATTGATTGATTTTTATACTGCCCATCTGGCTACTAAGGCCACTCTGGGAGATTTACAAATTCCACAATGACAAATTCCACAATATCTCTCATTTCATCTTTGAAGAACATGCATTGGAAGCTGGTTAGCTTCTGTTGAAGCCACTGCTTTGGCATCATAAAAATACTTAGTAGCAACTGTGAGCTAAGATTTCATTTATCTCAAAATCAAATTTTGAGATTCACATATTGATTTTGCATTCTGTGATTCTGGCAGATTAGTGATTTAGCTGAAATGTCATTGAAACTGCAGGGGGAAACCCTGAAAGTAATATAAATCCCATGTCTTAATGGTCAGAATTAGAGATGGGCATGAACTGCTGGTTTGTCAGTTCGTAATGGTTTGTTCTTCAGACACACAGGTGTTCTGTGGGTGTCCTGTCTTCCCTCCCTGACTTCTCAAGTGGGTTCCCACTCAGAGGAGGAGATGGGACAGGGAAGCCTGGGGTGCTACCTCTGAGGGGTGCTCACTGAAGGAGGTGGGGGACTTACACATCCAAAGCACGAACCATTACGAACTGTTGAACTTGTACTTCGTGCCCATCTCTAGCAAGAATTTCAGAATTTTTTGAAAATGAAATATGAAGATCTTATTCCTAACAGTTTATCTTCTGTTATGGGCTCATTTATTCTTTATTTATTCTGCCATGGATAGCTACCAGGTGTATCCAGAATTCCAAGAACTTCGTTAACATGAGTTTAATTAAAGTAATTAGCCCAGGCTTTTAGGAAAAGCTCTAATATAGGGGTGGAAGCCCACAAATTATAATAGGAAGCTTTCAGTTTGCGTAAACATTAGCAATTGCACTTTGAAGAGTTGCAAGTGGAAGATCAAAGAAAGCTTATACGGAATCATAGAACAAGGGAACTGGAAGAGGCCTATAAGGCCATCAAGTCCCCTGCTCAATTAAGTTAGCTTACAACTTTATGTTTGCTGGGCATTTTCTTTCTTTTTGTTAGCATTTTTCTTGCAGTATGAATAGTTTCATTTACTTATGAATATAGTGGAGTCTCTACTTAAGAACTTAATCCGTATTGGAAGGTGGTTCTCAAGTGGAAAAGTTCTTATGTAGAATCTGCATTTCCCATAGGAATGCATTGAAAACCATTTAATCTGTATCTGCTCTTTTCCGTCCATAGAAACTAATGGGAAGCTATTATTCTGCCTTCTACCACTAGAGGGGGATATTTTTTCTTTTTTTTCCCCTTAGGTCAGGGAACAGTGTTAAAAGCACTTCTGACGAAGCTAATTTTGAAGCAATGGACTGAAAACCAATTAATCTGTTCTGGCTGTTTTTTTTTTTTTGTTATGTAGAGGTGCGTTCGTACATTGAAGCATTAGTTCCCATAGGAACTAATGCAAAGCTGGTTAATACGTACTCTACCACTAGGGGGAGAACCATTTTTTTAACCTAAGATGAACTAAGGTTAAAAAAAGAGCAGGAAAGTTTTTTTCCCCTGTTCTTATCTTGGATTTTTGTTCTCAAGTAGAAGCAAAATTTAGCAAATGGAGCTGTTCTTAAGTGGAATTGTTCTTAAGTAGGGACGTTCTTAAGTAGAGACCCCACTGTACTATACATAATGGTAGGTAGGTAGGTAGGTAGGTAGGTAGGTAGGTAGGTAGGTAGGTAGGTAGGTAGGCAGGCAGGCAGGCAGGCAGGCAGGCAGGCAGGCAGGTAGGTAGGTGGGTGGTTATTTTTCAGGTGACAGAGTGGATGGTGAGTTCAGTTTACCTACTGGGGTTGAATCTGTTTTTAATATGCTCAGAAGAACCTTGTCTTATATCACATAATCAAGTGCAAATTAATTTCTGCTGCTGTATGAGGCAGGAAAAATGTGCAACCCTATCATATTGCATAGCAGCAATGCATTCCGCCAACACACATGCACACATACACACACACACACAGAGAAGTTGGAATGTAGGCCTGGGCTGATACCTTCTGCATCAACTCTGATTGGAAAGGAGAGAGGAAAAGGAGCTGTCACTTTAAGAGGACAGGAGAAAAGTGGAAGGAGGTTATTCATTTCTTTCCATTTTGCGGAAAAGGGGGTGAAGAGGAGTTTATCCCTTCTGAGATGCCCTAAAGGGATGAATGATGAAATGAGTGGGAGCATCACCAGTCCTAAATCCAAGAGCAACCACCCTGTGAATTTCTCATGTCCCCCCCCCCATGTTTCCCACCAGAAAGCTTGGTTGTGTCTCCTCTCCACCGCAATTGCTGATGTTTCTTCAAAGTTGTTCTAGCGCTTTGAGGCACTAAGGAGGGGGGGAAATCACTCCCTAGCCCCCAATGGAAGAAGGACTGGGAAAAGTAAGGGACTGTGGCTGCTGTGCTGCCCAACAGCAGAGGTGTTGAGCGACTCTGGGAGGCTGGTGTGATCACCTTCCATCAGGACTTAGGCAGCAAGGAAGCCAGAAGGAGGAGACCGGATGTGAAGGAGTCAGCACCTCCTAATATCTCTGGGAACTGTAGTCCAAAAAAAGGGTGCTATTCCCAAGCGTTGGCAACATCCTTTTATTGTTACACATATCTCTGGAGATGAATCCTTTGAAAAGGGAGCCCAGAGTGCTTTACACTGGAAAAGGCCCATGGCATCTTCCTGACTTTACTGACAACGGCAATGGTCTAATTTGCTCCTTACTTAGCTTTCTATCCTGTATCCTGTTGTAGCACAGGTTTAACAGCTCAGCCTGGCTTTGCACCAGCAGAATGCCTTAAGGATAAGGTGTCAATAACTGTAATCCTCCAAGCAATCTGACACATTCACTACAGTGAAAGAGATCTTTCCCTTTCCCCAATCCCTTTTTCTTTTGTGTTCCTTCACAATTTTACCTCAGTTACTCCTATTTACATTCACAGTCTAAAAAGGCATCTCTTTCCACAGCTGACACATTTTGGAAGCACAATGTAATCTTTATCCATTATTATTATTATTATTATTATTATTATTATTATTATTATTATTATTATTATTATTATTATTATTATTATTATTATTATTATTATCCTTTTTTTGTTTGGTAGAATGGATGTCAGAAAATGTAATTCCTTCTGGGCCTCAATAAATGTGGATCCAATTTTAACATTATATAATAGCCAGTATTTCATAACTGATCTAACATGTGTACAAGGTTTCCATGAGAATGGAGTAGCAGTGTCTGCTACTTTTTCCTTCGATGCACTTGCAATTTTCTGATATTAAGCATACTATTTTATTTGTTATGACCTCTGCTTTTTTAAATGACATTTAGGGTGGAAGAGCAACTAATAAATATGCTAGCTAAATAAATACGTATTGTTTTTTTCTGAAACATTCTTCTGTGGGATAGCTCAGTGGCTTAGGTATCTGCCATCAGAGCCAGAGGTTGGGAGTTTGATTCCCCACTATGCCTCCCTGGCCGGAGGGGCTGGACCCACTGATTCCTAGAGTCCCTTCCAGCTCTGCAGTTCTATGATTATTATACAAAACCCATTTTTTATTCTTTCCAACTAAATATCTTTTCTCTCACCTAATGTTCTGCAATACAACAGTCTTAAGAAGCAACATTCCCTCCGTTCAGTCCCTAAAATTCAGACAGTTGTGCTTTTCTTGATAAAATTCAAACAAATGATTCCTTTCATTCTGTGTTCTGTACTCTACAGGGAGCTGTAGCATCAGAAGCTATCCACAATAGTTTAACAGCCCTTTAAAAAAGCATTAGTTGAACATCACCAACTAGCAGGCTACGTATACCAAGGCCAGACACTGGAAATGTTAATACCTGTATTAGCATAAGAGTTAGCATAACAAGAACTAGTAAAATTGCATCTTTGATCATTTCCATGATTAATACATGTCAATGAAAATTTAAAGAAATTTAAGTAACCTTCATTTTTATCAAATTATTGTCAGGGTCTGGGAAGGATGTGGAATGAAGATGCTGATTCTCTTTGTTACAGCAGAATTTCATAGTCCTTTCAAATGCTTCACTTTATCTTGTGTCAAGTTGATTGGCCCTCAGGCTTGGACATTTCCTCTCTCGGGCACAATAAACTGGAAAGATTGGTTTTCAAACAGTCCTGCTTCTCAGAATGCACTGTTTCTTTATTTGTCACACTTATTCCCCACTCTGCAAGTGGAAAGGGTGCAAGAACAGCCTATGTATCAATAAAAACAAGGCAAAATAATCCCTCTCCCTCCTCTGGATTATAATATTAAAAATGTGTCACACAAAAGGAATGGGAGGCCCAAGTGTCATAATACTCATTTCATTATGGGATTTAAGATGGCACTAATGGAATAAGGCAGGCAAATATTGTTCCGCTTCTTATCATGATCATCTAGAATAGAAACAGTTGAAAACAGAGAAACCATAAATTCTTGAAACATTAGCTGAGCTGACAGGACAGTTCTGCATCTTCCTCTTCCCTTCCCTACAGCTTGGTGGAATAGCTGTTGGATGACCAATGGGGGAAGGCTGAAGCCCAAAGGAGCTAACTTCGTAGAACAGCTGATAGTCACTCTGTTTCATTCCTCTCCCTTTCTGCATTGAAATGGCCAATGTTTGGGAACTGGCAGAGGTTTTGCATCTGTTTAAACTTTTCCTCAGAATAATGTCCCACCTCAAAATATTGGAGTGAGTTTACTACCCCCAACCCACGCGACACACTAGCCCCCACTATCTGTGTATATATACCTCTGCACTGTGAATCTATTGTTTGACTACATAATAAGGCACATTAGGATATTTCTGGTTTTAAAGGTAGAAAAGGTATCAAGGTTGTTTATCTGCCCACTTTGGGGGCAAATGAGGTAGTCAGGGCTTCTGGACCTTCAATCAATGGGTAGAAGAAAGAATTTCAGCTGGTGTAGCTTGTCATGCAAGTTATTGTGGAGTGAGTTGGTGCCACTCTGGTGAGTAATCAGAAACTTCTACACATCTGGCTCTCATATCCAGAACACCAGGTTTGTATGGCATACAAACAAAGATAGCTGAGGATGAAAAAGCCATGTTTGCTAGAACTCAGGAATCGCCTCTATGCACATCAGCTTGTTCTATATTTCAGGATTCACTTGCAAAGCAGAGTATATGTATGCCACTCTCAGGTGTTACAAAAAAATTCCTGTTGAGTCAGTGCTTCCTGTCTGGGACACTGTCCATGCTCATGTATCAATCCACAGAAGTAGCAGATTTGTATTATGTGTTTTTTGAAAATCAGTCTCCATATTCAGCACTTTACAGTTTTCCCAACTGCAGTTGTTATGGTTTAGACGCCACAGATCTGGATGGGCTCCAAGTTCTTTCAGAGATAAGAATAGGCAACCTGTTAGAGGCTCAGATAATTTCCATTGCCTTCAGCCAAGTCATGCTGAATGGTTCTCAGCAGTTGACATAATCATTTAAAAACCCAACAGCTTAGTGAACCCTAATACCAACCCAGTACTTTTGAAACTTGGCTTTCATTTCTGCTCCCTTTTCCTTTATTTTTCAAAATGACATGATCTGTCATCAGAAATATATTTGTGTTACAGTGTTCAACGGCCAAAGATACGTTTTTTTTAAAGTTCCTATTTTTTTTTCTTTTTAGGTCCTACCTCATCTTAATTAACTCCACCTGGTTTAAGGCTCACTCTTTCAAAAATCCACATCAGTGCTATTGTACAGGCACAGCAGGAGAAAGCCACGGATCTGGAGGCATTAAATCACTCACCATAGAAACATATTGGACAATAGCAGAACACAGAACTACCCAATCCTGTTTCATTGTAGGAAAGATGTGTGTGAGAGTGTGTGAGAGAAAAAAATCTCAAAAGATAATCAGAGTGCAAGAAGAAACAGAATTTCTTACAAAAACACCTGCTTTGGAAATTTGATCTGGTAGTGTCGCACTTTGAGATAACAGTTGAAAACCCAGAATGACTGGTCAGAAAAATAAACAGGTAGTTTTCCAAATTTTTATACAGTGGTGCCCCGCATGATGACGACCTCGCTAAACGATGAATCTGCAGGATGATGACTTTTTTGCAACCGCTATAGTGATCGCAAAACAATGCTTCCTATGGGGGATTTTTGTTTGACAACGATTAGGTCTGTGCTTCGTGAACTGTTTGTTCGCAAGACGGCAATTTTTCCAGCTGATCGTTGGGTTCCTAAAATGGCTGCCCTGTGTTTTCCGGACCCATGCTTCGCAGGGCAGCCATTTTAACAGCTGGTCAGCGCTCGGAAAATGGCTTCCCTATGGGCGATTTTCGCTGGATGACAAGGTAATTTCCACATTTCTACTCATTAAATGGGTTTCAATGCATTCCAATGGGGAATTGTTTTTCGCATGACAACGATTTTGCTTAACAGTGATTTCAGGGGAACGCATTATCGTCATCATGCAGGGCACCACTGTACATTGTTCTTCATCTATACTACCTATGTAGGACTTTATTCTAAAAGAAAATTGGTGGTAGGGAAAACATCTCTTTAAACTGACAGATTAATTAAAACATATTCTTTCCCTTGGCTTTAGAGGCAGAAAAGGATATTTGGGGGGGGGGGCAAGAGAAGAAAGCACATTACTTGAAATTAGGTACGTATACTGCCTTTGCACAAATGTGTAAAAACAGAGTGAATGAAGGCATTTGCATAGTTTTGGGGAGACTGCAGGGTGGGGCAAAGTGTCTCTGCTCATTGCCAGGGCAGAATGACACCACAACAGATTCTTCATATCCCATTCAGCATTTGTAGGGCAAGCCTTTGACAAATTGAAAGTAAAACAGGAGACTCAGCAGCGGGCACAAAAGGAGAGAGTGAGTGACAGCTGAATCCCCCAATAAAGCCCAAGGTTCCCCTTTCTTATTCCAATCACTGAAATGCTAGGGAATCTCAAACTGAGATTACTTGTGGTTATATGCATCTTCTTGCACCTGTACCAGCTATTTGACAGAGGATCAGGGTGGAGAGACTTTCTTCTTTTCTCTTGCTCATCTGAATTTACTAATCTTTACTGAAATATTATTACACTACTAAGATTGAGGGTATGTGCTACTATGAAAAAATGGTGGTTTATGGTGTCTGAGTGGGTAGGTCACACAGTTAGGGTGTGTTGTAGCCCTCGCAGGTCATAGCTATTTGCATTGCTTCTCATCTGTAGGAGTGTTGTTGCTGTTGTTGTTTCAAGAGGAATCTGGAAACACCCAGATAATGTCATAGACCTGCAGACAGAGTGGTTTTAAAAATATCCTAAATGAGTTCTGATCTGTTGCCTTTTATTCAAATACAGTGCAGGTCATGGAGCATCTGCACACGGCTGTTTGAAATGTGTTCACAGACAATAACACAAAGGTATATTTATTATGTCCATAAATGTGTAAACATCTTTGAGCATGGAGTTTATATTTACTCCTATCTCATTTTTTTATTTTCTTAACAAAGCCAGGTACAATGAATAAGTGTATAGTTTATATCAGAGAAACAGATTTGAATACTGTATTGTCAAACTGTAGAATTTGCGAAGTGCAGAAGCTTGTTTCAGGCTCACCAACAGTTCTGAGATTTTCAATGACTGCAGTGTTTTTAAGGGAAACATGCTCGTTTCAGTTAGATATATTTATCATGAAAGCCTCCCAGCCATTGGAGAGCAAAATAAAATCACACTTCCAGGTCACCTGGGGATAAATGCCACGGAAGGTGTATTTTCTTTGCCATTGATCTTTTGAAATGAGTGAAGTCCAAAGTTCCAAAGCTGTAGTTCCAAGCCTTGAGGAGGTGTTGATATATGAGTTATGTATTATCAGTTAACACATTACATATTGTCCTATATCCTGGAATGAAAAACATGTAACCAGAGGGTAAAATATTATTCAATGAACTGTGTCATGGAAAGCAAATATATATTAAAATTCTTGTGCTCCCATCTGCACCAGTTACATACAAGACAGGGGCTTGGATCCTAAGGTTAATTAACCTGGGGTTAGAAAAGAAAAGTTTATCGTCACTGTTGTGCCTTCACAAGTCTTCTCAAAAGGTTGGGGGTCTCCTAAACAGTGTGGAGGAAGGCACAGGCAGTACTCAGGAGAATAGAATACAGTAATGAAGAAAAACATCTGATTATCATATTCTCAGATAATATACTGGGCTTTTGAATAACTCAGGTTATTTTTTGAGCCAATCTGATATTCTTAAATTGCTCATCCATCCATTTATCCCTCCCCTGTTTCATAGTTGTGAGGTGGTTGAGGGTCCTCCACCTTAATATTCTTTCCACAAACCATGAAAATCCATACCTGCATCACACGCAGTGATGGGAAGAACACACTCATGACACCTCTTTCTGGCATGCTCATGGGGACAGTCTTATGGAAATGTACAAACAAAGAGACTATAGTTCTCTAATGGCCCACACTTTCCAAAACCAGCTTGTTTCTATAAGTGTTTGTGTGCTTCCCTTTTAGGCAATTGTTTAGAACCTGTGTGACACATAATGTGGATAGTAGATCTATGGTCACGGCAAACACTAATGTTGCATTCTTGAATTTTAAAAAGTTATAGAAATCTTTGATACCTAATGGCAGAATTCATACTGGTGTAGCTACGCCTATGGAAGGGTGAGGACATCACCAGCTGGCAGCTACTTTTATCCCTTTCAGTACATTGAATCCATTGGAGCTGCAAGACAGAAGGAGGAAGTTGTTATTTCCTGATAATCTCTCCCTTTTTATAATGTCATCTGGTGGCAGTGATTTCATCCCTTGATTCCCACTGCTTCCACATGATGAAAGGAATCACAAGGGAGTTAGAAAAGCCATGGAAGAAAAGCAGGATGTTTTTAATTACTGAAAATCCCCTCATTGGTGAAGTCATCATGCTTTCACAAGTGTTACACAGCAGGGGTTCAGGCAGTAAATTGGTTTTCTTTGAATTGGGCAAAGGAGCCAGATAGTCCAGCCCTCCCTTTCTAATGATCAGATGTACACAGGCAGGGCCATGAAATGATAGGGAACATCAGAGAATAGAAACCAGGCCATCTAACATATTTGGAGCCCAAGTGCAGTGGAATACTATTGCAGCCTCCTGCTTCCATAACTGTACTGTTGCATGCTGGGGAGTAATTGTGCTTTGTACTGGTTATCTAATACATGTCACTCTTAACTTTGTTACTTTCACCTAGGAGCTTTTTCTGATGATAAATCAGGCTCCAACTTGAGTGGGATTATCCTGTAGAGGTTCAATAGTTTGACCTTTTATGGGCAGAGCACTGAAACAACTTGGTTAAAATTAGGAAGATGACGAGTATATGTGTGCCAGAGAGCTACATCAATTCGGGCAGGAAAGCAGTCAAGTTAGAACAAATATTCAAGTCCCAAAGGAGCTGTTACTGTGAAATCAAATTATAAACTTGGGCTCGTCATAACATATGCCTTGTTGTAAAAAAGGAAAAGAAAAAAAAAGCATGCTGTGCAAGAGTATCTCATGCACTTGGGTAAACATATTACAAAGACTCAAGTGTTTAGCACTAAATGTGTCCATCAATCATGGTGGTCTTTCCAGTTGCGAACTTACATTTGGCCATACATATGTTTCCAGCACTTCATATCATATTGGAAGACTGGGGTTCTCCTCTCCTGTCCAGACAAACACAACGGGAAGAGGAGGTAAAGGCTGCAATGGTAGGCATTAAGTAGATTTGGTGTTAACTATTCTCTGTATTATAACAGATTCTCTGTTAACTATTGAAATTGATGGAGCAAGGATAGAATCAGAAGAGACTGCAGACAGTATCTCACTAGTAAATAACACCCTTAGCCATTGTTACCACATATGCAGTATCTTGCCATGTCATGAAAATGTCTTCAGTTTGAAGCTGTATTCCAACATTTCTAGAGGGCACAGTGCTTCAAGGACCTCAAAGTCATTCAGCAATTATAATGTTATGTCTTAACTTTAGGTGCTGCTTTTTCTTATTTATTTTTTTTACTTAGCCGCCTTGTCTCTCTTTCTTGGAAAGTGGCAGAGTAGAAATATATGCGTACATAGGAATTATTGCAGATACTCAGTGGTTTTTAACTTAGATCTGTAGTATAATTTCTTGCACCAACATGCTGCCAATATTAAGAAGGCAATATTGGGCCTCTTGGGTTCTGTCTTTTTAAGAAGCAAGACCAGGAGCCTTGCCACAAAAAGATCATTTTTGTAGCAGCTAAATGGATGATGGGGTCTGGATTTATTTCCTCCTCAGGAGACAGCAAAATACTAGGCCTAGCTAACTCCTAGAAGTACAGAGGCTACATTGCCTCCACCACTGCCATCTTCATAGACAGCAGTCCAGTTTCTCTTCTGGGAGTTAAGCCTGCTGTCTCTGCACGTAGCACGCCTGTCAGCTGACAGGTGTGTGCATGCCCAGAGACAGCTCTGTACATGCACCAGGGTGTTGGTTGATCAAGGAGATCAGCTGGTCCCCTGGCACATGTTCAGAAGGCAGCACACAAGCTTCTGGGAGGCCACACAGCCACCAACGGAATGAAAATAGAGTAGGAGGTGGCAGAACTAGGTAGGGATTGGGGGGGGGCAGCAGAAAGGGAGTGGAGGCAGGGAGAAAGGGAAGACTGTGGGCGATAGGGGAGGAAAATGGGCAAAACTGAACCACTAAACCAAAAATGGCTTACAAAGCTTATTGGTTCAGTTTGTTTTGGTTCGACGGTTTTGACAAATCTGAACCAGACCAATGAGCCAACGGTTTGGATGAACTTCCTGGTTCAGTTTTTTTGGTTCTTGGCCATCTCTACATGGAAAACAAACACAAAACAAAAACAAATAGGATGCTCTCAGAGTCTTGTTTATATAGCTATGTGTTTCTTTGGTTTTGCCTCAGTTCATACCAGTCCTGACACTCTCATCCAAAACAGCTTCATTGCATTTGCTCAGAAAAAAAAGGTAAAACAGCTGCACACACCCATTGCTCTGAACTCCTCCAAGGAAAACATGGCAAATACATATAACATGAAACAACAAATTTCTGTGAGTGAATGGTTTCTCAAAATGAACTTTTATGAAAATCAATAGCAAAAGAGGACTGAGTGCAAAAGATCTGACTATTTTGTACTCATTCTAAATACAAGTAGAATCAATAGCCAACATTTTAGAAACAGCTATAGAAAGTTTTGTGTTCCCTTGGGGGCACTACAGTTGTGCCTCGCAAGATGATTGCCTCGCAGGATGATTAATCCGCAAGACGATTGTTTTTTACGATTGCTGTTGCACTTCACAAGATGTTTTCTATGGACGATTTTTGCAAGACGACGATTTTTTCCCATTGGAATGCATTAAATAGATTTCATTGCATTCTAATGGGGAACCATGTTCCGCAAGACGATGTTTTCTATGGACGATTTTCGCAGGACGATGATTTTTCCTTTGGAACACATTAAATAGATTTCATTGCATTCCAATGGGGAACCGTGTTTCGCAATATGATGTTTTCACAAGACAGCGGTTTTTTGCGGAATGAATTAACATTGTCTTGCGAGGCACCACTGTATTTCTGTTTAACAAAGCATTAGTTGTGCTTGTTCTTTTGTCCTGAAAGTTCCTGGGTCTAAACAGAGGGGAGAAAGGGCTAGCAAATTTATCAATCAACCTAAGAACCTTTTCTTAATGGACAAATGAAGGTGTTTTTAC
This sequence comes from Pogona vitticeps, assembly GCF_051106095.1. Classification (NCBI taxonomy): domain Eukaryota; kingdom Metazoa; phylum Chordata; class Lepidosauria; order Squamata; family Agamidae; genus Pogona; species Pogona vitticeps. The sequence goes on from NC_135785.1 coordinate 163,381,490, forward strand.
AAAAAGGAATCACAGCCATTGGTAGTTTCCAGAAGTCAAGAACTATGATACCCATTCCTTTGCAGTTTGCATCACAGTATCACTATGTAAATGCAAAACCTTTTTCTCAGGCGCTTTGTATGGTGCGCAGCTAAAGAAGCTTCCCTGATGCCCACTGCCAACCTGGTGATGTTTACTTAAATTAGCACTGATGATTTGTCATTTGTGATTACTGGCTTCTCCCACCTTAGGGCTGATTGGCAGAGAAGGAACCTTTAGTGGCAGAAAGGATCATGATTACCGAAGTCTGGAGTGTGGGAATAAAAACTTCCCATCAATCAGAATGTTGTCTGTTGGAACAGAAAGCAGAGTATTCCTCCTGGGTGACAGAAGGTGGCTGAGAGCTTGGAAAAAGTCACTTTTCAAAAGCTACAGAAATGGAGAAGCAGTCCAAAGACCTTCTGTTTTGCAGGAACATCCTGCCTGGGATTTCCTGCCCAAGTGCTGGCCCCCTCCTCAGTTTGCATAAATGCCAATGAAAAGGTTGAGGTCTCGGCTATCTTCTTCCAAATAAGCTTACTCAGTCCAAGTCTCTCTGTATGTATAACTTCCTGCTTGGGAAAATGAGGACTCATTTCCTAGTTTTATAAGAAGTTGGACTAGCTGGCCCTTTCAATTCTACAATTCTATGATTCTAGAAGCAGCATTCATGATAATATTTCTCAGTAAGCGAAACACTCCAGATATTAAGAATCAGAGGCTGAAATCCTGTTATGTAATGTAAGCAAATCTGTAAGTCTCGATCAGTTCCTGTTTGGCAAATAAAAAGCCCCCGTCCTGATTCTTGGGGGTGTATGTGCATGCACCAAGCTGGAATCTGCACATACCTTGAAGAATTGCAATGGGGACTCTTTATTTACTAGACTAGAAATGGACCAGAACTTATGGATTGCTTCCATTATGCAACAGGATTCAAGCCAGAGTCCCATCCTCCTACAAAGCTCCCCTCTCTGTAGCAGTAAGACATATGTGTGAGTGTATTTTCTTGGAAGCTGATGAAAGAATTCCAGATGTGCTCTCTTCCACACAGGGCACTGAACAGCTAAGGACAATTATTTAATTAGTTCCCCCTGCTTCCAATATTTGAACACTGGAATGCAGCTTGTTGATTCTTTGATAAACTTCTGGATATAGCTGTACAGTTTTGCCTTTTGCCACTGACTCTTTCATAGAGAGCAGCAGAGATACATATAACCAAGTGAACATATTTTATTCTCTCCCTATCCCTATCATTAGAGAAAACAATTCTTTGCCAGGAAGTATAGCAAGAATTCTTGGATAGTGCAACTAATTACAATTATGGGCAAAATGCCAGACATAACCACTAATTAGAGTGTCATGTATCAATCTTATAATGTAAGCATTGTATGCCACTGTAGAGTGAAGGATATGCTATGTTATAGTTTATCTAGACATTATTAATAAAGTGGAAGGCTTTAGTTTTCTTCTCCTTATATTCTGTGGTAGATTTTCTCCACTCACCACACGCAGAGAGATACAAACACACCCACCCACCAGGGTACTACATAAGAGAAGCCCTGAAGGGTAAGATGTTGCCTGGTACCAAACTAATTCCTTGGTTTAACAATTTCAGTATTATCTACATGAGAGAAGGGAATCTCAGGTCCAGGGGTGAATCCAGCACTTCCCAATTTGACCCTGTGGAGTTTCCCAGATGACCATATGCTCTTCCCCATAGCACCATTCTTCGTTGATATCCATTCTGAAATATTAACATATTCATCCAAAGACTTACGTAAGATGTGACCCAACAGACGTCTGTCCCAGGTTCATGTATGTAAATGTCTCTGTACTGTATCGTGGCATTTAAATCTATTGGCATCCTTGCAATTCTGTCAGAAGATGCAACCCTTCTCTCAGATAATTGTTGCAGTTGCAAATGTTTTGGTACTCACATAGTCATTTCTTTGGTTTGCATTGGAACAACACAATAAAACAGAAAAGAAAAGTCAAATCTGATACAATCCTACACAGAAACCCAAACTGCACTGGCCAAAATTATTGACTGACACCAAAGAAAGATGTTCTTCTCATTATAGGGGATTGGAATGCTAAAGTAGGGAGTCAAGAGATAAAAGGAACAACAGGAAAGTTTGGAGTTCAAAACGAAGCAGGGCAAAGGCTAATAGAGTTTTGTCAAGAGAACAAGCTGGTCATCACAAACGCTCTTTTCCAACAACGCAAGAGGCAACTCTACACATGGACATCAACAGATGGGCAATACCAAAATCAGATTGATTATGTTCTCTGCAGCCAAAGATGGAGAGGCTCTATACACTCAGCAAAAACAAAACCTAGAGCTGATTGTGGCTCTGATCATCAGCTTCTCATAGCAAAATTCAAGCTTAAACTGAAGATAGGAAAAACCACTGGGCTAGTCAGGTATAATCTAAACCAAATCCCTTATGAATACACAGTGGAAGTGAAGAACAGATTTAAGGAACTAAATCTGGTGGACAGAGTGCCTGAAGAACTTTGGATAGAGCCTCATAACATTGTAGAGGAGACAGCAACAAAAACCATCCCCAAAAAAAGGAAATGCAGGAAAGCAAAGTGGCTGTCCAACGAGGCCTTACAAATAGCAGAGAAGAGAAGGGAAGCAAAATGCAGGGGAGATAGGGAAAGTTACAGAAAATGGAATGCAGACTTCCAAAGAATAGCAAGGAGAGACAAGAGGGCTTTCTTAAATGAACAATGCAAAGAAACAGAGGAAAATAATAGAAAAGGAAATACCAGAGATCTGTTCAGGAAAATCAGAGATATTAAAGGAACATTTTGTGCAAAGATGAACATGATAAATGACAAAAATGGGAGGGAACTAACAGAAGCAGAAGACATCAAGAAGATGTGGCAAGAATACACAGAGGAATTATACCAGAAAGATTTGGATGTCCCTGAAAACCCAGATAGTGTGGTTGCTGACCTTGAGCCAGACATCCTGGAGAGTGAAGTCAAGTGGGCCTTAGAAAGCATGGCTAACAACAAGGCCAGGGGAAGTGATGGCATTCCAGTTGAACTTTTTAAAATCTTAAAAGATGACGCTGTTAAGGTGCTACATTCAATATGCCAGCAAATTAGGAAAAACTCAACAGTGACTAGAAGACTGGAAAAGATGAGTCTACATCCCAATCCCAAAGAAGGGCAGTGCCAAAGAATGCTCCAACTACCGTACAATTGCACTCATTTCACAAGCTAGCAAGGTTATGCTCAAAATCCTCCAAGGTAGGCTTCAGTAGTATGTGGACCAAGAACTCCCAGAAGTACAAGATGGATTTCGAAGGGGCAGAGGAACTAGAGACCAAATTGCTAACATGCGCTGGATTATGGAGAAAGCCAGAGAGTTCCAGAAAAACATCTACTTCTGCTTCATTGACTACACAAAAGCCTTTGACTGTGTGGACCACAGCAAACTATGGCAAGTCCTTAAAGAAATGGGAGTGCCTGATCACCTTATCTATCTCCTGAGAAATCTATATGTGGGACAGAAAGCAACAGTTAGAACTGGATATGGAACAACTGATTGGTTCAAAATTGGGAAAGGAGTACGGCAAGGCTGTATATTGTCCCCTGGCTTGTTTAACTTATATGCAGAAGACATCATGCGAAAGGCTGGACTGGAGGAATCCCAAACCGGAATTAAGATTGCCGGAAGAAATATCAACAACCTCCAATATGCAGATGATACCACTCTGATAGCAGAAAGTGAGGAGGAATTAAGGAACCTTGTAATGAGGGTGAAAGAGGAGAGTGCAAAAACGGTCTGAAGCACAACATAAAAAAAATAAGATCATGGCCACTGGTCCCATCACCTCCTGACAAATAGAAGGGGAAGATATGAAGGCAGTGACAGATTTTTGCTTTCTTGGGCTCCATGATCACTGCAGATGGTGCCCGCAGCCACGAAATTAAAAGACACCTGCTTCTTCGGAGGAAAGTGATGACAAACCTTGACAGCATCTTAAAAAGCAGAGACATCACCTTGCCAACAAAAGTCTGAATAGTCAAAGCTATATTTTTTCCTTTAGTGATGTCCAGAAGTGAGAGCTGGACCATAAAGAAAGCTGACCGCCGAAGAATTGATGCTTTTGAATTGTGGTGCTGGAGGAGGCCCTTGAGAGTCCCCTGGACTGCAAGGAGAACAAACCTATCCATTTTAAAGGAAAACAACCCTGAGTGCTCATTGGAAGGACAGATCCTGAAGCTGAGGCTCCAATACTTTGGCCATCTCATGAGAAGAGAAGACTCCTTGGAAAAGACTGTGATGTTAGGAAAGTGTGAGGGCAAGACGAGAAGGGGACGACAGAGGACGAGATGGTTGGACAGTGTCACCGAAGCTACCAGAATGAATTTGACCCAACTCCGGGAGGCAGTGGAAGACAGGAGGGCCTGGTGCGCTCTAGTCCATGGGGTCATGAAGAGTTGGACACGACTAAATGACTAAACAACAACAACACCTCCCTTACCTGCAAACTTTGTTGGACAACAGATACAACCCTTTGTTTATATGCATGCTGAGCTTGTTCAACACTGGTATGCCAAAAAGCAAGGGGAAAAGAGAGATAGAGAGCTGGCAGATAAATATATTGAGACCCATAGTGCCATTTGAAGAAAGTCAGAGAGTGGAACTCTTTTTGCCAGTTGACTCTTTCAGCTGGCACAGAACCAGTCTGCCTTATTCCAACATTTGCCTGCCCACCTCTGGGGCATTAGAAGGGGCCTCTCCCTGTGACACGAATCCCCCACCTCAGCTCAGGTTTCAGCCCTGAAATCTCAGGGAATGGAATGCTGCAGCTTTGGTCCTCTGGTTTGTATTTTCACCCAGTTATTTGCCAGGGCTAGGCAAAGGCATTCTTCTGACTGAGCTGAAACCACAAATGTAACCTCTCAAATGGTGATTATTTTCCAAAGAGTGACCACAACTGTCTCTCCCTTATTCATATTATTAGATGACCTAGGGCCAGTCATTATTCCTCTGCAGATGTACCTCATAGAACTAGTGTGATGATAAAAGGAAAGGCAGTAACCTCCTGCACTGCCTTGAAACCTGTGGTCAATCAAAAATTTATCAAGTACTTTATAAAAGAATGAGATTCCCTTTAGTAAATTGTTGAAGACTATTGAGTATTTTCTGCAAAGCTGCACACCGTTATCCTATAGAATACGGATGATGGGACTATGACATATAGATCCCTTTTAAATTCATAGGCAACCTTTCTAATTTGTGGAGAATGTTATTTTCAAGCTATACAGTGAAAAAGACGTATGGCCATCATCAAACATAATAGAGAGTCCCTGCTTTGTCATATGCACTGATTTGTTGTGCTGAAAGGTTTTGTTGTTGCCGCTATCTGCAGGCTACTGGCTGCCCCAGTAAACTGATAGCAGGCAATTTTCAAGCAGCAGCACCTGGCAATTGTTATTCTCAGGTTCTTCTCTGTAGGTTCCTCAGGCGTGATTTTTGACCTTTTGAACAATCCCATTAATCTATATGTGTCAAACAGACAACACTGTAAATATTCTCAGCTGAGGTTCAGATCAAGAAGGTCCTTAGGATACTTCTTTTTCCGAGAAATATAGCTTAGCAATTCAACAGTTGACCAGACTAGTATCGTATCACTATCTATGGCTGACATAAACTTCACATAATGGGGGGGGGAAAAAAGATTATCTGTGCTGAGAAGCAGGTTTCCGCCTATGAATTCCGCTCTGGATTAGGAATCTCACATATGCCAAAGGTGGTATATGTGTAGTTTCCACTGGGTGATCTTCACATGGATACCATGGCTGAATCACGGCCATACAAAGCACAGCAAAGCATGCTGCTTATATACCGCCCCATAGTGCTTCAAGCACTCTCTGGGCAGTTTACAAGTTAATTATGCAGGCTACACATTGCCCCCCCCCCCGTGAGCTGGGTACGTATTTTACCGACCTCGGAAGTATAGAAGGCTGAGTCAACATTGAGCCGGCTACCTGGGATTGAACCCCAGGTCGTGAGCACAGTACAGCAGTTTAACCACGATGCCACAAGGTTCTTAGAGTAGTAGTGTGACATGGTTTCCAATTCTAAATAGATAAGCAGCAGTGACCATGAAACTCACCTGCCTATTGGATGCAGAGAAACACATGAGGAACTCTTGCCACGTGCAGTGAATGCATCTTTGGTCCTCAGTCACAAGAGGAAAGCAGATACTAAAGAGCTTATCAGTTTCCTCTATTTAGCCTGTTTCACACACACACACACACACACACACACACACACACACACACACACACAGAGAGAGAGAGAGAGAGAGCAGTTTGCTCAGGAATTAGTACTTCAGCCATCAGATTGGCAAAATGAACCCATGTTTACCTTCCAGTGTTCAGTTACAAAACAAACCACAAAGGAATGCAAAACACAGAGGTGAAGAAAACACAAGCTGGGATGAACAGACATCTACTCCTTGAAGGGGCACAAATTCTGAATGCTTCCTAAGTGTTTGCTCCACATTGTCTTGTTTGCTCCACATTGTCCAACATTTGGTAGTTATTTCCAATAAGAAGACACTTTACCAGTTGAAAACAGCTCCCAGCATCAGCCAGCCATGCTGTCTAAGGGATCCTAGAAGCTGCAGTCAAAAAAGTAACTTTCCCAAGCCCAGATAACCCATTACTATGTTCTCATATAGATTAACATCCATGAAATGCTGGCTTACTTATAAGATACTGTACATCTGCCTTCAAAGCACGTTGGGTGACTCACTCCTTATTCAAATATGACACAAATGAATGGACAGTACTTCTCTGTGCAGTTTTTCGTGTGTCTTGCTTCTCATTCCAATCATGTCATATAGCTTTAGTGTGTTACCAGAACAGCATCTACTGGTCCATGGATCTTCCCAAGCAGGCTAACACTTAAGTTCAGTGGAACTTCCTTACATTCTCGAAAGTATGCTGAAAAGAGAAGTGTGTTCAAAAAGGCAAAAATATGCTTACCTTTGCAAAAGGGGCTGATTTGCTGTGAACTGCTATAGACACTTTTACTCCAGAACAGTTGAAATGTCATGCCTTCCCCCACTGACTTATACACATACACACACCTGTGAATTTACTGCAGTGGCCAAGGAGACCACTTGGAAAACATTAGAGATAGGGGCCAGAATCCTATAAGCTTTGTAGAGAGTGAGGGAAACTGCAAGAAAGCCCACTTGTCCTCTTCACTGTTCATCATGCTCCCCCACTTCCTTGGGGCAAGAGAAGAGTTTTACACCCAGTTGCTAAACTGAGTGGATGCTAAACCAGAACGGAAAAATTGTTGCATGACTGCCATTATGCATGAGGCTGTTCCTAATAGGATTTTGGCTATATATTTGCATAGAATGGATAAACCTCCTATGGATTGTAAAATGTCAATCCATGATTGTATGGGACAAAATACTCCTTTTTTTTCTTCTTCTTCCTTCATTTAGTTTTAGGAATCAGGTTGACATCTCAAGTGTAGGTGGGAAGGATTCACTGAGACATATAAGCAGGCTCCATGTTTCCTTGGTAGAAGCTCAAGCCAGCAAGGTTAGAAAAAGAAATATAACCCTTCAGGGCTGTGAATCTTGTGGCTTCTCACTTTTGGAAAGAAACCAAGGCAGGGGAAAGGTTCTCTTTTCTCCTCACAGAGAGAGCTGTCTGTGTCAGGTATTTATTCTGGAGAAATCTTTCAGAAAATCTCACAGGATTTTTTGGGAAGTTTTATGACCTTTATTTCTGGAAGAAATGCCAAGCTGTGCAGGGTTATTACAATCCCTAGGCAGAATGGCATCTTTCCTGCATAAGATCCACTAGAAGGGGCAATAAGCTTTACAGAATCTGGCAGTCTTGTATGCAGAATAAAATGTGGGGGAAAAAATTTAAAAAAAAGGAAAAAGGGAAACCCAAACCAGAGTCTTGTTTTCATGGGAGGCTGAGAAATCTTGCTAGTATTGTACAAGATGAAGGCTTGGAGGCGAGTTTCAGCACGGCAAGTCTCAGAAAACCACTGAGATCAAGAAACTCTGCGAGCGCTTGTAATGTTCCTACAACTTGTAGAGGTCTTTAGACCTAGTTCTTTTCCTTACTGAATCTGGTCTTCATTCCTGCATCGGAAATCAAACAAAACCTGTTTTTAAAAACAAGCAAAATGAGTCCAGTTTTCATTTTCATAAATGAGAACAAAGGAGCTAGTAGTTGCTTTATTATAAATGTTGCTTGTTTTTAAAAACAGTTTTGTTTGATTTCTGATGCAAGAGTATTTTTAGCTTGCAATATTTTCAGCTATTCAATTTATGTTTGGACCTTGGGGTATGCAGGATATGCATTGGGGGCACTTTGTTTTATTCATGAGCATGCTGGATTAGAGGATTCTGGGATTTGCAGTCCAAAAGGAAACAGTTCCATACTTGTGTATCAAGGCATTTATGTTGAGCCTCCTTGCTGGAGAGTATGTTTGAAATCATATTCTCACAGTCTAGCCCAATCACGTTAAAAAAACAGATCACATTATCCAACAACTTAAATGCTAAACCCATGAGAAAATTAACTGAGAAAGGCTGTTGCATGTGATTATGATGGGAAAGAGAAGAAAGTCAGGGGAAAGCAATAAAGAAAAAGATTAATGAGCAGAAAGGTCCAACTTGCTAAACATATACACATTAATATATGTGTTTAGCAAGCTGGTAAGCAATAATGAAAAATACGATGATATATGGAAATTATTGCTCAAAATGAATTGAAGGCAACACCCTTCCAGTGCCAACAGAATGAGGGGGAAAAACAATATTGCACTAACCAGTATAACTCTGTTGGATCTCTCTTTACTTTTTGATGCCTGTCCCTGGATTTTATTTTGCAGCACTTTGATGACTTCTTTTTGGCATGCATGTCTGTGTTCCTGACAAGTTGCGTAGTAGATGTGACACATAAGGCAGTGGTTAGGTATTTTGACACTGAAACTACTAACCAAGGATAATTCTTTTCCCTTCAGTAAACATTTTTGTTTAGTATATTTGAGTAAATTGCATGGATCCTGACAGAGGAGGGAGGGAGGAAGAGAGGAGGGGAAAGAAGTGGGAGGAGGTTTGCTTTCACACAGGAGGATGAGCAGTAGTTCGGGCACTGAGTTTCACTCCTCCCAGGTTAGAGTCCTTGATTTTCCTGTTTTTTCACTAATCAGATCCATACCAATAGTTTTGAATATTCTGATACAAATAAAAGCAGATAACCTTCAAATCGGTAGACCTTTGGTCTAGATGGATGGGGTATAAATCTAATAAAATAAAATTATAAATAAATCGTCTCAGACCAATTTAAGACTAATAATTTGGATCAAATTGAAGTGGATGGTATTCACACATCTCTAGTTTATTTGGATCTCTTCTCTTTATTTGAAAGTTGCCTGTGGAGAAAGGTGTAATTTAAACTAGATAGATAGATAGATAGATAGATAGATAGATAGATAGATAGATAGATAGATAGATAGATAGATAGATAGATAGATAGATAGATAGATAGATAGATAATGTATATACATGTTCCCACCCTGATGAACATTCATTTTACTCATTCTTAATGAGTACCTCAGGGCTGCAGGATTTGTGTGTGTGTGTGTGTTTTCCTATATGTATAAAAAGAGAAGTCCGCATAGCATGCCATGCTGTATCTTCCTATCCACAATGTTCTGTCAATATTGGGGGTGGGGGTGGGATCTGCCCTGTGAACCTTGGAGCATATTCATCTTATTTCTTGATGTTAATATTTACAGTGCCCACATCTCCTTCTTCGCTTCTCCTTTCTCTTCAGTTTCCTCTTCCTCTTCATTGCCACTGCTGTTCTTAATCAGATTGATGAGAGAGCCGTTTGAGCATTTTGATTGCAGTGGTCTACAACATGGTGCTGTGTTGAGATAGTGATGTGTATCTGGACTGGTAAGGACAATCCTGTGGCAATCCAAATGATTTTAGTAAACTACCAGATTGGGTAAATAAGACCCAAGAGGGCCAGAAACAAGGGAGGAAAGCAACATTAAGGGCAAACAAGATGGATAGATTCTGAAAGCAGGTATCCATGGAATTCAACTAAAGTCCTGCTAATGGAGTTGCTTCTATCGGTGGAACACTATGAGAAGGATTACTGTGCACTACACATGCACATTTTGTGCACACATACATGGAATGCCTCAAAAGGGTGTCAGATAAATAATTGGAGATTTTAGAAGACTATGAAGAGTGGGGAACCTTCTGGATGGAAGAAAATGTCCTGTCGTGAAAATAGGCTTTTACTTACATTGAACTCCACCCTCTTTTTTGGTGCCCTGTGGCATATTTGAAACTAATGTTGAGATTAGAATATATTCAGTAAGTTTCTACGGTGGAATCTTGTTCACTGGAATTTATTTCCCTTAGTAAACTGCAAATAGTAAATTAAATAACACGTGCAATGATGCTTTTTCATAGTCATTATTAATTACAAACTACTGCCAATAAAGAAAAGTATCAATGATAATTATTCATTAACTGCAGTACATAACGGTTCCAGCTACAGCTCTCAAAATATCTCGGCTTGAATATTTTGCATGCACTAAAAATTTATCTTCCTTTTTCCTCCTGCCAGTGAGATCAATTAGGACTTAAATCTCTTGAATTTCTCTAGATAAAATTGGCATCTAAGGGCTTGGTATGGTATCAATGTGCTTTTAAAATACGTTTATAATAGAGATTAGTGCCTCTTCTGTAATATTGTATGCACTGCATTTTGTTACATTTATTATACAAATTGAAATGCATAATAATATGCAGCTTAACATTCCATGAATATATTTTAGCATTCCCCAGCAGTAGTTAATATGCTAACCAACTTTACTGAAAGGCATACAGATGTGGAAAGAGTCTATCTAGGGACTTTAATTATCACCTTGTCAAATTCAAATTATTATCTTGCAAGTTCATTTCCATAAAGTATCCCCTTTACTGTTGGATGATTTAACATGTGTCTGCTTCTTATCTTATTTGTAGGCCAGTTCTGTCAGTTCGTAATGTTACCATAACTGATTTTGTCACAAAGATTTTTGCAAACACTCTATTTGAGTAGGAGATGTGTTTGTATAGAGGAGAACGCAACTAGCTGGCACATACCAGCTCTACCATTCCATAAATCAAGCAGAGAGTTGAACCAGTTCTGAATAGGATCAACTTGAGAGATCGCAAATAATCAAAGAGCCTCAAAGAGTGATTTACTGGACTAAAATCTGGAATCTGTCATTTTTCAGACGGGTAAATCATCCTAGGGTTGAGACTGGATAGGCTCCAGACTTGGGAACTTGGGGGAAAGGAGGAGGAGGCGATGTCCTACTGGGCAGTATCATAGAATGGGGGGGGGGAACTGAGGTTGGTTGACATCACAGTCAATGTAAAATCTTCAAAGTAATATGTCATCCAGGCCAATTAAAAAACCCAAACCAAATAACTCATGTGACCAGGGGTCATGATTAAAGAGTCTAAACTGAACATCATATTTGAGGCCATAAAGAAGGGCTGCTGTTTCCACTGACTGAACCACCTTGGCATATTTGTTCCTTGTGAATACCTTAGAAAAGTGGTTCCCAACTCTGGATAACCCTGATGTTCTTAGCCTGCAATTCCCACAAGCCTTCGTTTCCAGCTGTGCTGGCTGGGATTTCTAGAAATTGCTGTCCAAGAACACCTGGGTTACCCAAGGTTGGGAACTAATGCCTTAGAACAGTGGTCCCCAACCTTAGGCCTCCAGATGTTCTTGGACTTCAACTCCCAGAAATCCTGGCCAGCAGAGGTGGTGGTGATGGCTTCTGGGAGTTGTAGTCCAAGAACATCTGGAGGCCCAAGGTTGGGGACCACTGCCTTAGAACATAAGTGTCCCAAGATACCCTCTCAGGTATGTCATTCTTACATGCCTACAGATATTTCCTAAGAGCTTTTGTGTTTGCTGTGTGGCCTTCCTTGGCTTCAGGAGGAGAAAACACATGAGAAGCATCTTATGAAACATGCATGTTCATAGCAACAGGAAAAAGCACTTGGTGTTTCAATCTCTGGAGGTGGTTGTGGAAGAATCCTGTGTCAGCCCTTGTCTCTGCTGTAAATGAAACTTGGGCAACATTTCTTCACCTCCCTATATTAAAGTGAAAAACAAGCAAGTACGCAAAAGGTTGGGACACACATCATGTGTCTCCCTTTCCCTGTTTAGTTTGGAGCCATCAGGAAACACAAGGAAGCAATCTACCCATCAGCATTCATAAAATGGCAGTGCAGACTCATATGCTTCAGTAAAAAAAGCTCTCAATAAACAGAAAGCTTTATTGCAGAGTGAAAGCTCAAAATGCTAACATGAATGAAGCACAACAAGGAATTACTGAGACAGGAACATTACTCCTCTGCTTGGCTTGGGTGTAATTAGCCAGCCAGGCTTATAGCTTACAGGTTTGGCAGTCTTTCATTAAAGGCCTATCAAGGCCTCCATAAAGGCAATGACTGTATTTTCTAGCCCACCCTCAGGTTATAACTCCTCAGGCCTCGCTGTATGTTTTTTTGTTTTTTTTTTTAAGAGACAAGCATAAGAGAACAGCCACAGAAGAGAGAAGAACTGAAGAATGTTTGTTGATGTTGCCATAGGTTTGGTGTGAGGTAAAAATAATGAAAGAGGGAAATGAAAAGAGGCCTTCCTGCTCAGTTATCGAAAGCAATATTGGCCTTTATGGTTTTTAAAGTAAAAATCAAGAACATCTAGATAATGTGAAATTGAAACATATTGAAAGGGGAAGGTAAATTGCCAATGGGCAATGCTTACTTGCTAAGCATACAATGGCTTCTTATTTAAGGGCACTTCAGAGCAGGTATGCTTCCTAGGGATGTGTGAGGAATAAGCTCTGACAGCATTTTTGCAGTCTTCCTCGACTTTGCTCTGCTAGTACCTTGGCACTTTGACTTGTGGGATTTGAACATCAGTGGACAACTATCTGGTAAAATATACACATTTCACATATGAGCAAAAGTGTGTCATAAGCATGTTTTAGTCCAATACGAGGGAACATGCATGAAAGCAATGCATATGGTTTAAAAATGTGTACGAAATGTGCAGATTTTCGGAAAATATACCAAGGAAGGTATATACAGAAGGAGGAATTTCATCATTTTTTTTAAATAAAAAGAGATAGAAATAGACAGAGACCAGATGTGTAAGTGGGAAAAAGAAGAAATCGGTAGATTGTCAAATATTGTTCCTTCAAGTATTGATTGTCTCCTAAATCCCTCCCTGCTAGTTTTGGCCTTCTAAGCAATCTAAATTTGATTGAGAAGTGGCATCATTCACCCATTATATTTTTGTCATTTTGTTCATGTCGTTCACAGGTGTGCTTTCCCCTTCTCCTGAGAGCGTGGAATCTTGGTGTGGAATCTCAGTCATTAGATGGGCATGTGGAACTCTCATGTGATCAGGAGACCACACTTGTTCCGCCTTCCTCCATCACATCTTTCAACACATGAAAGTGACAATCTGAAGACTGGAGGCTGCTGTATCTGGGTAGCCTGCCCATATGAGACAGAACACCCATTGCTTCAAAGTTTAGCTCATGTGGAAAGGCTAGTTGGGAAGAAGAGCCCCCCCCCTCCCTCATGTTGAAACTGACAATAGAAGAGGCAGGGTAACATGCTCCTCTCAATGACTCTGGCCTCCAGAGCCATTTAAGCATATGTGAGCAGGAATATAATAGTTGCAATGTGTTTATTTTATACTGGGTAAGATTATTCATGAGGGCTGTTGACATACACAGGCTGGAAGAGGGCAACATAATTGACCCCCATATGTGTTCACTAGGGATGATACTTGTGGGTTTTGGGGACTCCCCAGAATTTTTCCCTCAGGCTGAATTCTAGTAGGGGGATTCAAAAAACATGGAAGCTTCAAAGCAGCCTTCTCTTCCTCTGTGCTTTTCCTTGGTGGTATCAGTGGAATCTGCTTTGAACATCAAGGGAATCACTGTTGGAAATGGTGTTGGAACTAGTCCTTTCATGAACCTTTGCAGATGTGTGGTAACTTTTGCTTTCCCACAGTGCACCAGAGTGGTTTTCTTGTTCAAATCATAAGCAGCCAAGGAAGGGTGTGGCGGTTTCTAAAGTTGGCCAGTGTTTTAAGATGATGATTAACATACAGATCTAATCTACTCTATTAATATATGCAGATAAATATTTACCATGGGATTAACAATGTGGAACACTTTCACTCTCAATTTCAGTGCATTTTTTCCTGAAACTTCCCTACTTGTCTGCCTCTGAGTTTTATTTGGTTTCCGAAATAAATGTTACTGTACTGTATTGTACTGAGTCCCACCTTGAATCTTCTCCCACTGTTTGTTTACCTCAGGTTGTTGTACTTTGTTTTTTATCACCCATATACACACACATTGTCAGAAAACTACAAAGATGTGTAATTTTTTTCTACGTAGTATTCTTAACACACACAATTTGCATGCATTTTCCCATTTTCTGTAAAAGGATGTTGATATCTAGTTTTCAGTACTTGCTTTATTTAAATATGTGCTTAGTTTTGTGTGCATTTTAATTCTCTGAAACACTTAATACACTTTCACGCTTTAAATGTGTAAATTTCTCAGGTGTAATTCATCTCACAGCAAATCTCAGCAGGCACAATATGGTACTTTCATCAAGAATCTTGATTTCAACAAAACTCTCCCTCTATGGAAAATGCATTTTAAAAATAGTTAAGAAAGTGTGCACCAGTAACACTCCCATCATTGAAATGATTTAATGGAAACAGGAGCGAAGGTGTGACTTGAAAGTCTAAGTAAGTGCAAACCTGAATGCAAGCACCAGCTTAATCCCCCCTCCGTACGCTAATCTTGAGTGTAAAACAGTAAGGTAAAGGTTCCCCATGACATTTAGTCCAGTCGTGTCTGACTCTAGGGGGCGGTGCTCATGCCCGTTTCCAAGCCATAGAGCCAGCGTTTGTCTGAAGACAGTTTCCGTGGTCATGTGGCCTGCATGACTAGACACGGAACACTGTTACCTTCCCACTAAGGTGGTAGCTATTTATCTATTCACATTTTTACATCCTTTCAAACTGCTAGGTTGGCAAGAGCTGGGACAAGCGACAGGAGCTCACTCCCTCACGTGGATTCGATCTAATGACGATCTAATTCGATCTTCTGACCTTGCAGCACAGAGGCTTCTGCGATTTAACCTGCAGTGCCACCACATCCCTGCCATATAACAGTACCAATATTAATTTGTAAGCCCTTTACTGTGCTCGTCCTATATTTAGATTCTTTGCTCTGTACTCCCTTCGACAAGTGTTTGTAGTTGTGTACCAGGTGACTCTGGATGGGTGCGAACAGCACAGTTCAGAGAAACAGGCAACTGTACTTTCCCAGAAGTCAGCTTTATCTAGCGACTTTGGCTTATTCAACATCTCTTTGTATTTGACAGTTATGAAAGAGATTCATTTGTTCTGCTCCAAAATGATCTTTTAGCTTTGAGTCATCCACCCCTGTTCCTAACTGTTCATCATTTATTTCAATACTTTCCTCAGCCTTCTTGCTGAAGAGTTAGTCTTCATGATACATTGTTTGCAGCTATTTTAAAAATAGATTTTTTTGCAAATCTTCCTGTCATGTGAATTGAATCAAACTGTTTTCCAAAGAATGCTTCCACGTGTGTAACGCTCTATTTCCCATCAGTTGATTTATTAACATGCAGTGGCTGAAATCCTGTTGCTTAGCATATTAAGTTGCAGCTAGAGTAAGCCCATTGAACCAGGGGGGGGTTATTACTGAATCAATGCCTCCATTAGTTCCATTGACTCAGTGGGCCTACTCGCAACTTGCCACATTGAGAAACAAGATTTCAGGCAGGACCTGGAAATCATGTGTCTGAACTGCTTCTACTTAAAACCAGAGGTGGCATCACGTTCGAGCTTAGAAATGTTTTTGGACTACAACTCCGATAAACCTCAGGCAAATGGTACATTTTGTTGCTGTTATTACTTGTAAAATGTTACTTCTGTATAAGCCAACATTTGATATAGCTTTTAAGATCATAAACACGCACATATGAATCATTCCAACATTTGCCTTTGAAAAGCAAGTCGCTGCAGTCAAATGAAGTGCAAGAGTTCATTACAGACACAGACAGAATAGAGTCTGGAGTCCTAGCAAGTCTTTGTGAAGACATATCCCTTCTGTCTCTCCCTTTCCAATTTACAATTGGTTAAGGGCATCTTCCTCCAGCCCAATGGATACAAAGCTGGTTTTGTTACACTTCTTATTTTGCATCATAGCATCGCACTGCCTTTCCACGTTACCTGGCTTTCAGAAAAAGAGAAAGAGAAGAAGAAAGAGAGAGGGGGAAGTGGGAGGGAGAGAAAGAAAGAGAGAGAGAGAGTATGGGGACAGAGAGAACTTGTGCATCATAAGGAAAAGCAGCATAAATTTGTATCTATAATCTACAACAGCCACATTCCATAACCAGCCCTTTAAACTTGTGTACATTGAAGTACTTCTTAGCCACTGTTCATGTTATTTGTGGTATAGCAGTAAGTCTTTTGGCATCATTGATCCCAGAATGTCAGATTAGAGACACAAGTGATACGAAGCACAACTGATCAATTTCCAGTTAGGGACAGGATCCCAACTGTGGTCCCAACTGTATCCTCCATTCAAATAAGGATGTGCCCATTCTTCCTGTAAAGTCAAGATTTCCACCCCTACCCTCTGTTCATGATTTATAGAAGATACTGAACAGAAGGTTTTTCACAAGGGATTAAATTTGTGCTCACATTAAAAGATACCACATTGCACAGCATGTTAAAGGGAAGATTGTCCATAGGGGTGTACGTTGTTTGAAGAAAGGAAACATGTAGGAGGAGATGGGGGAGAGATAAACCATGGATTGTGTTTTATCAGTCACTTTGCTCGCTGTGCAGCATTCAATTATTCTGATGCAGTAACCAGTGGAGCCCCAGGCTTGTCTTGAATATACAAAAGCAAAGTAATCCCATTCAGAAGCGGAGCATGAGTTATTGATCTCATGCTGAACATTACATTAGAGTTTGCAGGCACAGCCAGGCCCCCTCCCAAGGAAAGTGAAGTTTCCCACCAACTTAGCTGAGTGATAGGCAACTCTGGGGAAGGGTCAAGGGCAGAGGCATCTCAGCTTTCATTGTGGGAGTTCAGGACACATTCTGGGTCACGATGAAAGGTAAATCTGAAAGGGTCCTGATGTACCCGCTCTGAAGATGTCTTTACCAAATGGCAGATGATGGTGTGCATGCACTTTCTCAAGCAGACGTTACAAAATGAGCGCACAGCTGGAGTTTGTCAATGTGAGACTGGTTTTCAACAGCCTGGCTAATAAATAAAACTGTGTCTCATATCATAGTTGGCAGCAGTGGTTAATTATTATTATTTTTTTAAAGAAACCAGGAAGCCCAAACATAGATGCTTGCTCATCTGTGAAGCTTCTTGGCAATCTTTCAAGAAGTTGCCACTTAGTCCTTCTTACAAGACTTAAGTGTCCAATATTATAAAGGGATCCTGGGTGGTGCTAGGGGCTGCTTAGGGACCTTCAACCAGTTGCCTTCCTTCAGCCTGGCCTACCTCACAGGGGTTTTTTGTGATAATGAAGAGGGAGGAAAGAGAACCATGTGTGTCACCTTCCTTTTGCTGAATGGGAAGTGTGATATGCCTATAACCAACAGACATTAATATTACTGGTGAGTTCAAAGGCAGATGCTCCAGAAATCCCTCCAGTCACTCTCACTGTGGTGTCTGATTAGTTGCACGTGTATAAGCACCACCACCAGCACCAAGAGTCTGGGCGGCAGGCATTCTCTCCTCTGTGTGAGTATCCATAGGCTCCAGATTGGAAAGTTGAGGCAACTCCAATTTTATTGGAAGGGAGGCAGGGTTTACAATCTCGGTTTTGTCTCCAGCAACCCCGTCCCCAGCCCTTAAGCCCCCCCTTGGGAGCCAAGTTTCCTGCACTGGCTTTTCTTCAAGCTTAGTCTCTTCATGCCCCAGTTGACTTCACGGGGGATGATGGGAATAGGAAGCAAGGAGCTGCCAAGAAGTGCTTGTCCTACTTTGTGCCCCTGGATCCTTTCAAGGAGGGCTTATACCATCCTTCAGAGCTTGCTGGGTCACCCTTGCCTGGAGGCATAGCAGGCATTCTTACTGGCGCTGGAGTCGTCATCTCCAGTGCCTCTTCTGTGTGGGTGTTGGAGTCAGAGTGGGTACCTATCAGTGGTCAGAGTCCCTTGGCCTGGGTCTCCTCTTCCATGGGATAGGCTGGGCTCTTGCTGTTCCCATAGCTCTCCCAGAACCCCTATCTAGGAATGCCTTTCCAGGACACACCCAAAGAGCTCCTCCATCAGCTAGGCATGACATCCTCTTCCACATTGACCCAACACTCCTCCTTGTGGCGATCCCCTCTGAAGCCCCTGTTCCCCCTGGCCTTCACGAGGTTCTCACTCTTCTTCTTTCTTCGCTGCCACCAGGTATTACTGCTCTAATACCATTTAATCAAGGAGACAAGTGTGCTTTTAAAACCTAACTCATTTATTAGGTCAGGGAAGTTAACATCTGATTTATATTCAATAGGTAAATCACTTGTATTTGAATCAGTTCTACTTTAACTTTAAACTCCTACTAACACTCTGTTCCATTCAGAGTTCTTACAGATCTCTAACTCACTCTTAAGTTCACTTTTTAAGTTTCACACTGTCTCTCACCACAGAATCTCTCCCTCAGACTCCATCCACCAGCCTTTATATCCAGCCCCCTCCCCTCTTTGGCACCGCCTTCCATCCACTCATTGGCTCCTACTCCATTGCTCAGCTGTGACGGACAGGTGAGGGCAGGGCTGTTCGCTGCACTCCTCTCCTGATTGCTATGTCTCACCCTCTTCGAACTCACATTCTCTGTTTTCCCCCAGTGCCCCAATCTTTTTACCTCACACCTGCTCACATAGTCCATCCCTCTCAGCCTAGGCTCAGGTATGGGTCTTTATCCTCCACAACGGCTTCTCCCTCTTGGATGGGCCAACCATTCCCAGTGTCCACATGCAGTTTGACATTTTCTGGATCAAGCAGGTCTTCCAGGAGTTACCAGGCAAGCTCGGACAGCCTTATTGGGATGTTGGACATGGTAACCCCCCCCCAGTCCCCATTGTGCCATCAAGTTTAATAGTGAACATTTGAGCTGCCATTTGGTATAGCTGGACAACTACAACATTGTTTATCATATCTCTACATGGTTGGTGGTGGGACCAAAGGACTTTATTCCTTTATTCCAAGCCACATTAGCCATTAACCAGAATGCTATTGGTGTTTGTATGAGATTTGTGTAACTCCTTACAGCAATTGTGACTAGTTGATGAGGCACCAGATTACATCTCAATTATATTCTAGGTCATGCATCTGATGGCACAAGTAAGATGTGCTCTGGCATCTGTCAATTAGCCACAATTAGCTGCAGCAAGTTTTGCAAACCTTACATGAATACCAATCGGATTCTGTCTGTCTTATTAGTATTGAATTGTATGTGCTTTTAATCAGATCTAGATATGTGAGGTAATAATTAGAATAACTATTATTTCATTCCTCATTGTTTAATTTGTTTCCCTCTTTTCAATACAGTGGTGCCTCGCATAGCGAGGTTAATCCGTTCCGGATTAACCTTCGCTATGCTGAAGCATCGTTGAACGGATCAAAAAAACCCACCGTTCAGCGAAGCTTCCCTATGGCCGCTTAATGAGGGTGCGAAAACGCTGGGCGCGGCCATTTTGGGCCATTTCCGGGCTTCCGGCGGCCATTTTGGCCGCCGAACAGCTGATCGTCGGGCTTCGTTTTGCGAAGATCAGTAAGCAAAACGCTTACCGGTCTTCGCAAAGCAAATTTAGCCCTATTCAAAAAACGTTAAGCGATCGCATTAGCGATCCAAAAAAATGGATTGCTATGCGATTTCATCATTATGCGGTGCGCTCGTTAAGCAAGGCACCACTGTATATGTGTTTTTATTGGATGTTTCAGAGATCACTGCATGACAGGCATTGGAATCTGGCTGGTGAGCCAATTTTTATACAAAACTATGTATTTTTTAAAATCATGAAATTGGTTTTGTCTTGGAGCACAAGAGAATTGAGGCACTGAGACATCGCAAGGAATGGAATGTTTAAGGTCCCACAACCTCCTGAGAAAACATTGTAATCTGTGTGGCAAATAAAGAAACTGCCTCTTCTTTGGTGGCCAGGTCAGCTCTTTCCTATTCCCTAGGATTTTAGAGCCCAAACCTGAGTCAAAGGAGTGAGTCTTATGATGCCACAGGGTAAATATTTGGGTAAAAATTGCAAACTAATTTGTGTGCACACGTGTGCATGCATTATCTGCAAAACAGTATGATGTGGGCAATGTATATACGAAGACATTTATGTTGAGGTGGTGAGTCTGGAGCCCAGAGGAGTGGGGAGGAGGAGATGGGTGCCCAAGGTTTAATGCCACTATGCATTAATGAAACCAACATTTATTTTGCCTTTGGTCTGAGAATCCTAGCCTCTCCTATCCAAGCTAGCCTTTCCATTAGGTTGAATGAGCAGCCAACTTCAGCTGGCAGATCCTGAGGAACAATGAAACATGTGTCTCTTCTCTCACACATTAGGAAAGTCCCTGATGCTGCTCTAGAGTGCTTCGCCACTTGTCGTGCATGGTTCTTGCTAGTCTACACACCTCCACATCAAGAAAGGCAGAGGTCACGTGGTGGTGGTTATGAGAGAAGGAAAATGAGACAAGGTAGTGGAAGCAATGGGAATTTTGCACAAAAATAGACAATTGAAGCAATGGGAGTTCTGCACAAAAATAGACAATTGAAGCAATGGGAATTTTGCAGAAAAATGTACAATTTTGCATAAAACATGATTCTTGCCAATGTGAGAAGTCTATCAAGAGCACCAGGAAATGCCTCACCATCCTTGCCAGTGAGAGGGAAAGTGTTGCAGTTCTTCTGTTCTCCTGCAAGGACAAGGAAAGAGAGGACTTTACGCTGCTGCTGTAAGCAATGTGCAACAACGGCCACATTTGCATTCTGAAATCTACTTCTCTGGGTTTTCAGAAAAAATGTTTCCAACATGTTGTGCCAGCAGGCAGGAAGGGTGAAAGATCCGCTGCAATAAATAATCAGGTTTTCTATACCCTTATTCACAAAGCATCTTTCCTACTATGTAAAGAGATTTGCTCAGCAGTGACAGCCACTTCTCAGTCTTGATAATTCAGTGAAACTTTCATGTTAAGGAGCGTTGAGGAAATGAGATATATTGGTGTTCCTTTAAAAAAAACACCTCTGTGCTGGAGCAGGGCTAAAATTATTCATTGTGAATATTATTCACTGCAAATGCTATCTTTTAAAGCGTGAATCTTGTCAATGTATTTATTCATAAACATTCACTGAATAGATTTTGCAAATGGGGAAGATGCCAGTAGCTGAGCGTTTTATGATTCAGGCAAAAGGGCTGGAGGATCACCTAATAATGGAGAACGCTGCCCTTGCATTTAATAATTGGAGAGCTTTAAGATGTGCAGTTTAAAAACAAAGAAACAAGAACCAAAGTGACTGCACACTACTTTCATATAAATATCTGAGACATTTCATGGATACAGTCATGTATATCTCAGAACTAGTACTTCAGTTACATGAACTGGGGCGAAAGAAATGGTATCTCACCTCCATCTTAACGCTGCAATGGTATAATGAGATAGTGATGGGCCTGAGGTGTTGTGTAGCTGATGAAGAAAGGAAGTTGTGCATCCATAGTCTCAAGTGCTGCAATTTTCCCTTAATAAAGGAAAAACTTAAACTTCAGCAAAAACAGCATCAAATCAAAGACTGAGCTCATCTCTGGCACCAACAAAGATCCATTCTTGGAAACGTTGCTGCTATGGATTACAAGCCATGGAAACAACCAGCTTTTGTGACCAATGGCCATCCTGGCTGCAAGATTCAGAAAATGTGTAGTCCCCAATTTTTTTTCTAAACTCTGCATGATTCTGGAGAATTCATCCTAAAGGGAAGCAAGGACTAACTGCCTTTAAAGTGCCTTGAAGCAGGGCATAATCAGTCCATTCAAAGTATTTTCTTATTCTTTGTGTGTGTTCTGTGCTGTCGAGTCAAAATCATTTTACAGCGGTGCATCGCTTAACGGCAAAATCACTGTACGACGATCTTTTTGCAATCGCAATTGCGATCGCAAAACGATGGTCTAAATAGGGTTTTTTTTTGCTTTGCAATGATTGGTTCCCTGCTTCAGGAACCAATTCTTCGCAAAATGATGTTTTTTTAAAACAGCTGATCGGTGGTTTCAAAATGGCCGCTAGGTGCTTAAAATGGCTCCCCGCTGTGTTTAGGGACGGATTCCCCGCTATACAGGCAGTGAAAATGGCCGCTGTATGGAGGATCTTCACTGGACGGTGAGTTTTTACCCCATTGGAATGCATTGAACGTATTTCAATGGGGTTTTTTATTTCATTTTACGATGTTTTTGCTTAACAGAGATTTTCCTGGAACGCATTATCGTCGTTAAGCAAGGCACCACTGTATATCCGTAATAGGGTTTTCAAAGTGAGATATTTAAGGAGTGCTTTTAGCAGTTCTACTCCCCCAGTGAGTTTCCATGGCCAAATGGGGATTTCAACCCTGTTCTCCAGAGTCCTCGTTAGAGAGGGGGATGACCCACGACCCATGAATTACCGCCCCGAGTGGCCTGACGAACCACAAATCAATTCATCAGTTTGTTAGGTCAAATTATTTATAGATAGCCTGTGGGGCTATCTAAAAGAAGAAGAAGAAAACCTCCCACCCTTCCTATGCCACATAATATGCTACCTTCCTATGCCTAATAAGCCCCCACAAGTCGATGAATAACTTCGTTATTCGTCGCTTCATGGGGGCAACTTCATGCTTCGTGACGACTCACGAAGCGGGACGACTCGCCAAAATGGTGAGTTGTCCCCATCTCTAGTCCAAACTTATGCCATTGCTATTGTGGCTCACATTATATTTTGAGGGCACCTAATATAAAATAATCAAGAACAGGCCAAGAAACACAAATCATGGTATTCTTCTGTTTCAAATTGGGGGAAGTCCATCAGAGATGGGGAAGTCAAAATAATAATTTGCTTTATTCATAGGTATGTACTTTATTTTTAATGGTTATTGATATTTCCTGCCTTTCTTCCAATGAACTCATGGTACAGTACATCTCTCTTCTCCCTTTCTTTATCTTCATAAGAATCCTGATTGGTAGGTCAGCTGAATGAGCATGACTGTTTCATAGCCAAGCATCCAGGTCTCCAGCGACTTCATCTGGCACTCTAACTACTAAAATTCAGTCACACTGTGCTGATGTGACCACCATTGCCACCTCAACACGCACAACATGTTATTAGATAATGCCCTCCTGTTTCTGCCCTGGGCCACTTCTTGCATCCCAGCAAGACCCACATAAGACCATGGCAAGAATGAAGCATAGCAGCTTTGCAGTGTGGCTTGTTAGGAGCAGTTGCCAGACATCACAATTGCCATTGTGAATTGGAGAAACCTCAGTAGCTGCTGTGGGTCTTGTCCTGCCTAAGATGTAATGGCATAGGTCAACATGGGTTGGTATGGAGATGCTGTGGGAACCTGACAATGCTGCCATGATAACATTTGGGAGAGGCTGGTTAAGTTGGAGGAGGAGATGCCTGGTTGAAAGCAGTATTGGTGGGATTGGGAGAGTAGCTAAGGGAAAAGAATCCAGATTCAGCTATAGGTGAAGCAAAGTAAGTCAATGTTTGTTTCTTTGGTCTTCCTGCAATTACACAGCAGTACAACTGCTAAAAACTAATCTGAAGTAATAGAATCCTATGTTACTTCAGTAAGCTTCCACTTTTCATGATTAGAGACATTCATTTCATTTTGGGTTCTTTCGGAGGGTGCCTCTTTTGTTTTCCTGTCTTTCATGTGCCAGTCTTTTCTTTAAACGTGAAAAGGACTGGCTCTTTCTCATACTTTCATTTAATTTTCCCCCACCCATGTTATAACTGACACTCATTCAGAAGCCCTAAAGAAACTGATGAAACTCCTCCAAAAAAGAAGCAAGGCAACAGAGTATCAATCTACTGTGAAAAGAGGGAACAAAAGGACTTGGGGCGGGGGAATCATAATCAGATCTACAGAGGCAATAGTTTATATTATTGTCTCCTGAGGAAAATTTATGACATCCACCACACTTTCTGTCCACCAGATGTTAGGCTATGACTCTCTTGTTCTAACAGACCAACCTCAACAGCCTGAAAGAATAGGTATACAGTGGTGCCTCGCTTAGCGATCGCACCGTAGAATGACGAATCCGCATAGTGAGGACGTTTTCGCAATCTCTAATGCGATCACAAAGCGATGGCCTCTATGGCCGAAAATCGCAAAGCAAAGGTCAGTAAGCGGTTCGCTTACCGACCTTCGCTTTGCGACCCGTGGATCAGCTGTTCGGTGGCTCCAAAATGGCCGCTGGAAGCCCCAAAATGGCCGCGCACAGCGTTTTTGTGCCCTCACTAAGCGAGGGGAGGGCGCGAAAATGGCTGCCGGCCATAGGGAAGCATCGCTCAATGGTGAGTTTCGGGGCCCATTGGAACGCATTAAACCAAGTTTAATGCGTTTCAATGGTTTTTTTCGTTTCGTTGAGCGATGTTTCCCATGGCACCACTGTATATTAGATAGACATCACATATTCTTTTATGGCAACAGAGCCAAATTACACACAGAGAGCTGTAAATAGCTAACTTTGTGCCCAAGTAAAAAATATACAATTGTGCCCCTTTATGTTCATAGTCATTATTTTGGTTTTTAAAATGGCAATAAATATATGCTGTCAAGTCAATCCGAATTTATGACATCCCTTTCCTAGATTTTCTAGGTACAGAGTACAGTGGTGCCCCACTTGACAATTACCCTGCTTGACACTGAAATAGCTTTACTACGATGTTTTTGCGATCGCTATTGCAATCGCAAAATGATGTTTCAAAAGGCGATTTCCATTTTACGATGATCGGTTCCCTGATTCGGGAACCGATTCTTTGCATTACGACAATCTAAAAACAGCTGATCGTCGGGTTTCAAAATGGCCACCCGCTGTGTAAAATGGCTCCCCGCTGTTTTCAGGACTGATTTTTTGCTTTACAGGCACTGGAAAATGGCCACTGTATGGAGGATCTTTGCTGGACGATGAGGTATTTCATTTTTTAATGCGTTTCAGTGGGGTTTTATTCCCCGCTTGATGACGATTTCGCTCTACAGCAATTTTAATGGAACGGATTATCGTCGTCAAGCGGGGCACCACTGTACTCAGAAGTGGTTTACCAGTAATTTATTCTGGGGAAGCTCTGGGACTGTGCCCGAGGCTACATGGGTAGGCCTTTTTCATGGGACACAGAGTGTGGCATTGAACTCGTAAAAGGTAAATGCATAAATAATAAACCAGGAGAATATAAATATAATGTTGATTTTAGTCATGAGAACATTAACGGAAGCTACTTAGCAATAACTCAAACAATGTTAAATGTTTTGAGTTTGTATTTTCTGTGATGGAGCAAAACAATTAATCTTGAACAGACTAGGGAATAGGGTGACAAACAACATAGAGCCATGATACCACATGAGGACTAATTCACAACATATGGTTCAAATTAGAATTTACAAGCTTATCCAGTCATTTCATAAGTTCACCACACTTAGAGGGGAAGGATTAACCCTCCCTCCCTCCCTCGTCACTCTTTACCCATGGAAAACAGGAAATCCGCAGAAGAGACAACATAACTAGAAGATCAGAGTACTTGCTTGCATTTATGGCCTACATGTGAGAAAGAGCATTGCCCTGCAGACTTTCCAAATATTGAAAGCAACAACGGAGCCTAGCTGCTCCTCTCTCTAGGTGTCATGATGAGCTTATCCAGGTACAGAATGACTCATGAACAGGGCTATAGATGATCTTCAAAATGAATAACATGGTGTGGCCTGCTTAGGATAGTAGAGACATATTTTAGCTCTCTATCTCTTTTGCACACCTGAGAGAAGGCGCTTGCCTTGCCCTTCTTATAGCTCTGCACACTTCACATTGGATTCTTTGCTGTAAGAACCATTTTTAAAAAATCCCGAATAAGAGATATTCTGAAGAAGAGAGAAGGGGGCTATTAGAACCACTATATGTGTAAGGGATTACCCCTTTATTTGCATGCTGTGGAACCAATGGCTCGCTCCCCACTAAAGCTGCCTTTGGCCACAGGACACAACACTTAAGGAACCAGTAAATCGAATTTTGTAGAAGAAACTGCCATTTCAGGACGTAAGAAGATCTATTACATATTATTTCAATTTCAGGGCAATTTTACCTTAAAATTAAGTGCAATCTATCTTCTTACATCCGGAGACTTCAGTTTCTTCTTCATGATCACGTTGACCACAGGAGGATGACTATCCCCAATGGTATTGACAAACCTTTACACTCAAGGTTTGGTGGGGATTTGTGTGGATTTGCACAGGGATGACTTTGGAGTAAAAGGTGCCCCTCTCTGTCCCGTGAGAGGATCTCCATTATTATTCCTTCACCTGAAAGATTGTAGTTTTGCACTCATCAGTTTGGCAGCTTTGTCGTTTACGAAGCATTCTGAACAGCCCAAATCTGCGAATTCTCACAGGGCTGTTCAGGTTCTCAAAAATCTCTGGAAGATTAGGGTGTTCCTACCATATATCTATCATAGGTTCTATCATATATCTTCAGTCCTCTGGATATACAATTACAGTATTTTTTTTAAAGATCCATTTGTTAAAAATTTCTGACAGTCAGCTAGTAATTCAAGATTATCAGTAGCTGCAAATCAAAGGGAATTTCAAGGCTGACAATAGACAATTGGCTGCAAATGACTGTGAAAAGGCAGTTAGGACTAAAAAGGAAAGTAAGAAGAAAAAAGGAAGAAAGAAAGACTTATCATTTACTACTATCTATCTGTCTCATTGCCTGTCTCCTATATACCTAAACAATGGCCCTTTACTTTTAGGGTTTGTGGAAAATTTCCTTGAGAACATCTCAAGTGAATCTTCTGCACATTAATAGAAGTTGAACTGTGGGTGTCTCAAATGTCTGTCTGGTATCTAAGGTCTACAGCAACACCCTACAGCCATTCTCTACTCATTCATTTTGATGACATGATGAATGAATGTGAAATTTGAGCATGAATGTGTTCAGGGAGGGGAAAAATCAAGCAAGTTCTATAAAACTTGAATTAGTAGAGTTCATAGCAGCTGAAGCTGGTAAGTGAAGAAAATTTCCTAGGAATTATCTGTCAAGCATTATTTGAATGAGTTTTCCTTATACATTTTAGTGAGTTACAGAGACCCTTTAAACCCTGGAGTTGGCAGCAATTGGGCAAGGGTGTTTTTTCTCAGGAAGGGGGGAGGTTTTACAACTCTCACCACCCATGTTGGCCATGCTGGTTGATGGGAGTTGTAGTCAAGAATAATTTTTTTCCAATTTCTGGATATTTGGCCCAAGGTGTAAATAATGTGCATGGAAAGAGCCTGATTTTGAAGGTCTTTGATCCAGATAATTCCTCCTTCCCTGGTTTTTCCCAAGTTGGGCCATATTTGAACTTTGCCCCAGTTACACAAGGATCTTATCTTATCTTGGAAACATTGTTCCTATGCAGCTATTATAACATTTAATGGGCTCAAATAATGTGCTTTCATTTCCCTTCACACTTTTCCTTGACAATCTGACCAAACATCTGACCAGAAAAAAATACATGTGAATATTCATCATGGCACTTCTTGATGTCGAACTTTGCTTTGCATGACAATTGATGAGAGATGTTTTATTTCAAGAATTAACCACAATCCAGTTATGTTAATGGAACAATCCTTTTGTCACTTACTTTGACCATTCCTAGCTAAAGTAC
Organism: Pogona vitticeps; assembly: GCF_051106095.1. Classification (NCBI taxonomy): domain Eukaryota; kingdom Metazoa; phylum Chordata; class Lepidosauria; order Squamata; family Agamidae; genus Pogona; species Pogona vitticeps. Next base: position 163,409,570 of record NC_135785.1, read on the forward strand.
AACACTGGAATATCAATCCTGATGGAAGAATACAAACATAATTGAATAATTACAGCAAATACACCCACAGAAATAGCTGTTTGCTGACATTCTGCTATATGAAAAAGGAAAGGCACAAATTAGAATAAATTATTTATTATGAATTATTCACCCGGCTATAATAACAGGCCTGTCTTGTCAGATTTCAAGCTACAGCCTAGGAAAATTACCTGGACTAACATGATTGTAGATACCTCACTAAATTCCTTTTCTGCTTGCTCAGTCAATCCCTTCCCCTTATTAGCTGTACAATTAAGTCTGGTTTTTTAAATGTTGACACTGTACTGTTTAAATGTCCAAAATCCTGTTGTGCAACTATGTGTGTGCAACTCAAAAGTTGTGCCCATGGTAATTGCAATGTCACCAAAGTGGAAACTGCTATCTATGGAGCACATCTGCCAGCACAGTATGCAATTGGTTGTGCTGGGGATGCACAGCTGACTGCAACTGAATGGCATTATGCTCCACGTTTGCACCACGTAACTTTACATTATGCCATAATGAGCACAGTTTTGCCCGATATCATTGAATTGGTCCCTAGTATGGGTGTGCACACTGCCCAAAAAAATCAGTTTGGTAATGCAGAAAACAGCCCAACGAATCCTTGACTAATTAAGTGATTGCCTGATTTGACTCAAGTTGGAATCCAAATCTCAGTTCAGAAATCCAAATCATCATGCCTTCCATTGACAATATTTAGAATCCACCAATACCTATATAGATAATTTTAAGGGAACTACAGTCATGCACCCTCCTTCAGAATCCTGTGGACAATTATTGTAAAATTGACAAATGGACTATAGATGGTCTTTGATAAGTAAGGAAGCAGTTCAAGATTTTGTCTTGTCTATTCTATTGGCAACAAGTACAGTAGGCACATGGGATATGGAGAGAGAGAGAGAGAGAAGGACTTGAGAGAGAAAACTAGAAAAAACTCAGAAAATGATCAGTCAAGCTCCGACCATTTCTGTACCTATATTACTAGTCTCTAATAAGTTCTGTTACTTCACACTTTCTCCACAAAGAACTGGGACTAGGCAGCCTGAGTAAAATCGTTCACAATAATTAGAAACTCATGCTGCCAGTCACAAAGATATTCTCTCCTTCTCCGCTCTGATGTTTTCCTAATGGATACAGCGGGAGAGAAATGCTATCAGTTTTTGGAGGCATACTGTTCAAATCAGCAAAATTTATTTTAGCATTAAGGATTCATCTAAACAGGAAACTTCTCTGCCTTACCTAGTAATGTGATTTTCCATTTTTACAAAACCTCCATTAAGAGAAATACAGTGTGACGCGTACCTTAGGATCAACAAGACTCTTACTGATATTTGTGCGTAGGAGGAGGGTTTGGATAATTCTGACACATAGAATCATAGAATAATAGGTCGGAAGGGGCCTATAAGGCCATCGAGTCCAATTTCCTGCTCAATGCAGGAATACAAATGAAAGTAGTAGAACTTGCAGTTTAGTAACGTTAATATAATAATACATTATTATTGTATTATTGTAACATTTCCATTTCTTTCCATATGGCCAAAGCTGCCGAAAGGAGAGGGTTCATCTACTCACAGTGTTGGCAACTCATGAGTAATGGAGAGAGGCATTAGGTCTTGTGGGAAATGTGCGCCTGCTGCCCCTCCCCAAAAACCTTGGTTTGTGTCTCTTTCTTTTCTGAGAGTAGCATGTGTGTTGTAAGATTATTGTAATATATTGGTCCTTTGAAGTGTTACTTTATACCAAGGATGGGCAAATTATGATCCACAGGCCACATAGGGGCTCACATACAGTTTCATAGCCCTCCTAAGCCAATCAAACCTTTTAATTGTTAAAAACCTTATTGTGTATTGGGCTTACGAGACAGTTTAGGAATTCAGTTGGTGTACTGCCCACACTGCTGCATACCAACAGTCTCCCTGCCTGAGATGACAGAGGTAGTCTCGGACCTGGTGCTGAGGACTTTCAGGCTGTTGGTGCCGAGGCTGCCTTGACTGGGGCGGCTCAGGACTTCATGGCTGCCATGGCAACCATGGGGCTGTCTCAATGTGACATCAGCCTGACACGTGAGAAGGGCCATACCTTGGGCCTGGTTTTCTCAACAGGACTGTAAGATGGTGGTTTGGATGTGGAGGGGCTGGTTGTGACTCCATTGTCATGGTCAGACCACTTCCTGGTCAAGTTTAGTCTGTTAGCTTCTTCTTCCCTCTGCAAGGGTTGGGGATCTATTAAGATGATCCGCCCTTGGAGACTAATGGATCCGGATGGTTTCCTGAATGCTCTGGGGGATTATCCATCTGATATGGTCAGTGCTTCTGTCAAAGCTCAGGTCACCCTATGGAATAGGGAGATGACCAGGGCAGTTGACACGATTGTGCCTAAGCACCCTCTCCCTGCACGCAGAGTCCAGACACCTCCTTGATATACTTCTGAACCGCGAGTGATGAAGCAAAAGGGGAGACAGCTGGAGTGCAGGTGGAGGAAGTCCCGCTGGGGATATGGAGTAAACATGACTTAGAGCCCATTATCGGGCCTATTTCATGGCAATATGGCTGGCGAAACGGCAATATTTCTCCAGCCGTATTGCTTCCTCAGAATGTCATCCAGCAGAGCTGTTTCAGGTGGTCCGGGATCTTCTTCAACCGGGAAATCCGGTGGAGGTCCCAGACCGCTCACCAGCTCGCTGTGATGACTTTGCCATTCATTTTGAGAGAAAAATTGCTCGGATTCGCAGTGGGTTGGACTCCACCATTACTGCAAAATCAGAGGATGTGTCCAGTGTACCATGCTTAGGATGAGTTAATGGATGAGTTTCAATTGTTGAGACCTGAGGATGTGGACAGGGTGTTTGGATCTGTCCCACTCGACCCTTGCCCATCTTGGCTAATTGGAAGATCTGCCAGGGGGGTTCACACTTGGGTCCAGGAGGCCGTGAATGCCTCTTTGACGGAGGGAGTGGTCCCTACCACCTTGAAAGAGGCAGTAATTCGACCACTCCTTAAAAAGCCTAACCTGGACCCAAGGCTGGTGGTTAACTACTGACTGGTGGCAAACCTCCTTTATTTGGGCAAGGTGTTGGAGCGGGTTGTGGCCGGGCAACTCCAGGCACTGCTGGATGAAATGGATTTTCTGGATCCATTTCAATTGGGTTTCAGGCCGGGTTTTGGCACGGAGACTGCCTTGGTCGCCCTGTACAATGACCTTTGCAGGAGAGAGACAGGGGGAGTGTGGCCAGAGGCAGCGTTTCAGGTCCAGTTGGATGCTGCAGGCTGTGCCGGCTTTGGGATCTATTATATGGGCAAATGGTGTGCTGGCACTTGGCCAGACGAATGGCACCAGACAGGGGTTACGAAGGATTTTACATTTTTAGAATTTTTTTCCCATATTGGGGGGCACTGTGGCTCTGGGCTGAGGAATGGTTGGATTCGGTTGTATATTTCTGGTGTGATAACCAGGCAGTGGTAGACATTGTAAATAATCTTACATCCTGCTCAAAGAGGGTTATGTTGTGGGCACTGAAGTTTAATCTATTAATACAGGCCCGGCACGTATCTGCCGTTGACAATAGCTTAGCAGATGCCTTATCATGCCAACAGATGCAACGGTTCAGGGAACTAGATCCATGGGCCAGCGAGTTCCCAGAGATTCTTCCCCAGGAGGTCTGGTCAATTGCAGTGAGGATGCGGAGAGGGCGATAGGTATGGCCCTCGCACCAAGAACAAGGAGAGGGCATCTGCCAATGAGTAAAGAATTCCAAAAATTTAGAGAAGTAGTGGGTTTGGAACAAATCTGGCCAGTCCCAGTCGACAATCTACAACTGTTTATTGTGAGCTTGAAAAGGCAAGGGTTGGCCCCAGGAACTATTCAAGGCAAACTTTCAGCCTTGGCCTTTTACTCCAAAATCAGGGGCTTCCCGGACCACGCATCAGATTTCCGCATATGGAAGATGATTGAGGGTTGGTCTAAGGAAAGAGGTAGGGTGAAGGATTCGAGGGCTTCTATATCACCAGAGCTCTTGAAGGGTGTGTGTAGGCAATGGGAGATCATTTTCCGGGACGTGTTTGAAGTCCGCTTATTTCGGGCAGCATCTTTAATAATCTTTGCCACCCTGCGGATTAGCGAAGCAGTCGCTTCTGGAAAAGGGGGCAAATCTAGGGCAGCCTTACAATTTGCTGATGTTAGGATAGAAGATAAGATGATGCAGCTCCACATACACTGATCTAAGGCTGACCAATGGGGTAAAGGAGCGGTGTCATGTTGATCTTATCTGCCCAGTCAAGGCAATGGTGGAGTATTAAGAAATTAGGGATGTAGAACTAGGTTATCTTTTCAGACATAAGGACGTTTCCCCCCAGACAAAGCACCAGTTTTGGAAGTTGACCAATGTGGCACTTCAAAAGGAGGGAGTTAAGGGCCTTAGGTTTGGCATGTACTTATTCAGAATCAGGGCTGTCTCCACCGTGGCAGCCCTTGGCTATCGTCTGGAGGACATTAGACCGCTGGGTCGTTGGGCATCGTCCTCTTATCGTACATATGTTCGGGCACTCCCTAATGTGTAGGCAGGGGCCTACTGTGTTTATGTTTTACAGGTGCCACGTTGATAGCAAGGCGGAGACACATCGTGCTGCTGGGCCACAGTTATGTTTTTTGGGCAGCAAAATATGCTGCCACATCCCCATGGGGAAGCAATATTGGCCTTGATGCAAGGGCTCATGTTGAATGGAGAGGGTGCTGTGGCATACTGTGGAAAGCGTGGGTGGGTGGCTGCCTTCGGACGACATCCGCCAGACATGTTGGTGATACACTTGGGCGGCAACTATTTGGCGTGGTATCTGGGAAAGGCCCTGATCCTCGATGTAATCCGTGACCTCACTTGGTTGAGGGGCACCTATCCTGACATGCTTATTGTATGGTCAATGATCATCCCTCACCTGTTTTGGAGGGATGGGAGACAATTTTTACCCATAAACACTGCCTGACAGAGTGTTAACAGGGAAGTCTGCCAAGCTGTTTGGAGAGGCCTGGGGTCAGTGGTAGGCCATCACAGGATCCGTCTGGATAGGCCAGAATGTTTCCGATCTGATGGCATTCATTTGTCTGAACAAGGTTTGGATGTCTTCCTGAAAGACATCAAGGGGGGGGGTGTGCTGCTTTTGGAGCTGGAGCAGCTTGATAGCATGGCTATCCCAATGCTGTGGTGGGTAGTGCAGATTAAACAGGTATTTGAAGAAGGAAGTCAAATTGTAATGGCAGGTAATTATAGCTCATCTGAACTCCCAGCACTGTGGATCGTGCAATTACAGTGCTTGGGGGGAAAGATACGCTGGGGACACACCTGGACCATCAGTCAGCACAGAGAGGGTGGCACGAAGTCCAGGGTGGTCAAAATTTGGCCGGTAAGTTTCCCACTGCATTCAAGAAGGGGAGAACTGAGGCCAGCGTTTAGCGCATTGGCTGTTTTGATGGGTCATTTTAGACCCAGGTTGGAAACCTGAATCTGCACTATGGCAGAACCCCCCTTTGCCAAACGATTGGCAACAATGATGAGATCTGAATAAAGTTTAATAAAGTGTGGCCCATGTTTAACCCACATACTTGGTCTCGCTTGTTTATTCTGAGGTAAGGGGGCAATGAATATGTCACAGCTGAGCCAAGGCTTCATGGTGTGCCTTTGCCCTGCTTCCCCGGATGGACGCAAGACCACAAGGCTGTCTTATGAGAGCAGCCTGGGAGGAGAGGTGAATGGCAGGTCATATAAGGTTGTTCACCCCCTCACTAGTTACTCTTTGTTACTGGCTTTTTTTTTTTTTATTCATTGATCCTTTTAGATTGCTATGATCCCAGAGAAGATAATGGAAAGTTCTAGTTTCAGTCTGAGCCCAAGACCCATGATGTCAATGGGATGCTTAATTCCAAATAACTGGATTTCCCTCCTTCACCTTTATTATTTTGCCACAGTTCCATACTGCCAGAAGCTTCCCTCTATCTTTCTTCTGTTTTGTGTGGAGATGTTCTCTTGAATAATTCTAGCATCAACAGATACACCATACACTTTACTCTTGCCTTAATTTCACCACTGTTTTAGGAATATCCCCATCCTCAGTGCTCTCCATTGGATGCAGTCTCAGAAGGCAGAGAATCTCCTCTGGCTGGAAATTGGGATCGGAGTGAGGTGGTGGGTTTACGGAGCCTCCCCAAATGGCAATGCTAACACTCTCTTCTAGCACCACTAAGAAAACCCATCTCCTCTATTATCTTCCCAGTGCCATATCTTTTGTACCAAAGTAGCCTTTTTTGACTGTTGCATTATTAAACACCGCTTCTGAAGTCTGCACTAATTATTTCTACTACCAGATCTCTGTTCATTCATTCAGTAAATTATTGTACTTGGACAATTCAGCAAATTAATCGTGCTTCAACTGGGGTATGTGCTTTACTTTTAAAATGAATGTTAATAATCCTGTCACACATGTTTCCATCCAGTTCTGTTCTCCCTGTTATATTTTTCAAGGCTCTGTATTCGGCAATATTCAGTTACCCTGATTTCTGTATTCATTCTTCCTTGTATGCTGCTAGAAATGCTTGCTTCCCTCTATGTTTACTCTCTTTTTTTAATGGACTACACACACACAGAGAGAGAGAGAGAGAGAGAGAGAGAGAGAGAGAGAGAGAGAGACGCTTCTCTACCTTTGTTTCTCTCTTTCTTCAGGCAGAATGCATTTGATATGAGTTTGGTGCAATGAAATCTTCAAATTATGTTAGTTTTGTAACTATGGTAGCCCAGATCCTAGGAATTGCATATGCTGACATAAGTCAAATGGAGTAAACTGTGTTGGCAAATTGCTGCACGAAGTCTATGCTTGTATTCTGTGTTGTGTTCAAAGTCATGTACAGTAACTGGTGCACAACAAGGAATATAACCACCGAACTGGTTTGGCAGTTCATGCTGGTTTGTTTCTCGGCAGAAGAGATATCAGGCACTTTGCAGCCCCTCCTCCTCTGACAGATGCCCACTCACGAGGCAGAGGTGGGGCAGGGAAGCCAGGGCACTGCCTCAGAGTGGGTGCCCACTGGAAGAGGCAGGGCTGGGAAGTATCAAACACCTGTTCAGATGAAGTACAAACCAGCACAAACTGCCAAACCAGCAATTCATGCTCACCTCTAACTTTGTGCTTGAGTACACAGAAGTGAACCCCAATGAGCTCAACAGGAATTATTTCCAAATGTGTATGGGACTGTACCCTAAATGAGGTTTTTTTGGGAGTTAATGATATGAAAAAATAAAATTAAAAAAGTATCTCTTCGTAAGAAGTTGAGAGAAAAGAGAGACTGAAAGACAGAGAAGAAGATTATTTGTGATACTATGAAACAATATATCTATTTGTACTCTTCCAGCTTTCATCCTGAACACATAACAAAATCCACTGTATACAGCCAAGCTCTAAGATACGATCGCATCTGCTCAGACGCACAAGATAGAGACTCCCAACTCAAGGATCTATAAAACACATTCCTCAGACAACAATACCTACCCCACATGATTAAGGAACAAATCAACAAAGCAAAATGCATACCCAGAAGTAACTTACTGCAAGACAAACCCAAAAGACAAAATGACAGAACAATGCTAGTTGTCACTTATAGTTCACAATTGAAACTACTCACACATATCTTAAGTTATCTCCAGCCCATTCTTGACAAGAACATTCCACTCTCCAAAGTCCTTGTGGGAGACCCATATTTGCCTACAGACAACCCCCCAACCTCAAACAAAGACTAATACAAAATGGACCACAAAACAGCAACACAGACAGGGGAACTAAACCCTGCCACAGACCCAGATGCCAACTCTGCCCACACATCTATTCTGCCAACACAATTACACAACCGAACAATGCCACACTTAATATCAAAGGCAGCCTCACTTGCTCCTCAGCTAATGTGATCTATGTCATCTTTTCCCAACAGTGCACCTCTGTACTCTACATAGGCAAAAACAGGACAATCTCTACACAAATGAATCAATGGTTACAAATCTGACATAAAAGAACCACAATATACAGAAGCCTGTCTCCAACCATTTCAACCTACTAGGACACTCTACAGAGGATCTGAAAGTCAGTATTTTAGAATAGAATCATTATAAATCAAGAACACAGAAGTAAACAGGTGAGATAAAATTTATAAGCATGATGGACACCCGTATAAATGGATTGAATATAGTATAAGCCTAGGTTTCATAAGTAACTGCCAAATGCAATACTTTTGCTGTTTATCTACTGCCACTGTTATTTTCTTCACTACACAAGGCCTACCTATCACCATGAGGCTCAAAGATGAAAACTTGTCACTATTTCCTACATTAACAGACGTTTCCTTCACTATCTTATTTTACTTTTATATACAGTGGTGCCTCGCTTAGCGAGTGCACCGTATAGCGATGTTTCCGTATAGCGATCCCTTTTTCGGGATTGCTATACGGAAACATACCCGATCTTCGCAATGGGGAAAACCCGCATTGCGAAGATCGGGTATTGCGGCGGCCATTTTGGAGCCACCGAACAGCTGATCGGCGGTTCCAAAATGGCCGCCGGAAGCCCGGAAATGGCTGCCGGCAGCCGTTTTCGTGCCCTGCCCTCGCTTAGCGAGGGCGCGAAAATGGCTGCCGGCAAGGGGAATCCTCGCTGAACGGGTAAGTAAGCAAGGTATTGGAACGCATTAAACTAAGTTTAATGCGTTTCAATACGTTTCCCCTACCCATTTAGCGACGATTCCGCATAGCGAGGTTAATCCGGAACGGATTAACCTCGCTATGCGGGGCACCACTGTACTCTTCTCCCCTGCCTGTGAATTTCTAACAGTCTTCACTGCTCCTCTTCTCCCCCGCCTCTTTTGCATGAGCCTGTCATCTTTTCTCTGTCTCCTGGAGGGATTTTTACAACCTAACACCAAACACAAGCCATAAATCACTGCATGTGAGATGTAACTGTAATGATCCTGTCTCCCTAAAGAGACAAAGATCTCAATCAGGGAGTCCCTCTGGGCACAAAACTCCCACCTTTATTTCCTGAGGTAGGTCCACTAGGCCCCAGAAGTGTGTAGTAAGCCCCATAGACAAGCCTGACCTTAAAAGTACTGTAACCTTTATTTGCTTCCAAAGCAATAAATCATAGGCTTTGTGTTTCCTTAGAATGCACAACAGACATACCAAGTAGGACAGTAGGACCTTTTAACTTACAGTAGCAACTATTAACTTTTTTTCATCCATATTGGATTTAGATATAGTCCTGCTGTAGCAAAAGACTAGTCCACTGTTGAAGAATTATATTGTTTTATTAAGAAAATAAAGTTTCATTAGAGTACGGTTGTAGCGTTAAAGCATAAATATTAAGCATTTTCAGACAGTTACAATGTTTAAATAAACTTACAATTCCTAGTTAAAATTAAAGTGGCTAGGTAATCATCTTTGCTCTATGTCCTACATGTTGGCATCTAGAAGCTGGGCTATTCTCCCCCTCTTCTTTTTGAAAAGAAAAACAAGCTTCTCTGTCTCACATTCCACGGCATTCACGGACCTTTCTTCACATACAAAAATCCTCTCATTTTACAACTCTTTAGGACCTCCTTCTTCATTACACTTTCAAGTTGACATCTAATTAAATCCAAGTAGGCATAATTCCTAAGGGACGTGGTGCTGCAGCAGGTTAAATCGTAGAAGCCTCTGTGCTGCAAGGCCAGAAGACCAGCAGTTGTAAGACTGAATCCATGCCACGGAGTGAGATCCCATCGCTTGTCCCAGCTCCTGCCAATCTAGCAGTTTGAAAGCACACAAATGCAAGTAGATAAATAGGTACCACCTCAGTGGGAAGGTAAACGGTGTTCTGTGTCTAGTTGTGCTGGCCACGTGATCATGGAAACTGTCTATGGACAAACGCTGGCTCCATGGCTTGGAAACGGGGATGAGCACCATGCCCTAGAGTCAGATATGATTGGACTAAATGTCAAGGGGAACCTTTAACTTTACCTAGGTGTAATTCCATTCCATTTTAGTATAGCTGCAATTCCCAGTTTCCTTCCATTTCCTTACAGTAACCAAATACCCAATTCATAAAAAAGAGTCTTAAAGCTTGTGAATATTTAGTATGTTTTACGTTTCTGGATATTTCATCCAGGATTTAATTTTTTTTCCATATGTCTGACGAAGTGGATTTGTCCACAAAAGCTCACATTAAAATATTAGTCTTTAAGGTGCCACATGTTTTTGTTTTGTTTTGTTTCCTTGGATTTTGGTTGATATGGAATAGAAGTCAAACTAGATGATACATTAAATGTGTAGTGTCTAGCTGTGTAAGAGTTTCTGAAATCAGTATGTGGAGCCCAACTCATCTGGGATTTACCATTTGCAGATAAAGTTGGGCCACACTTCACTATTAGGTCTTTAAAAATAGGCTCAGCCTCCTCTTTCCCACTCACACCATGTAGGACCTTTAAAAACAATCTGGATTTCCACCCACTTTTTAAAATACTGCATGGTGTGAGGTGCCAAACTTGGTTTTAAATTCAGTCAGAGGGAGGTAAAAACATCCCCAGGCTCGATGTTGTGGGCTCAGTCTTGATCAGAACAGCACATACTTGCTGATGAGTAAAAAATAAACTTTTACCACTAGACATCTAATGAATCCTCTTGTTTCATCCTGAGGGTGTTTATTTTTTTTCTTTTTCTTTTCAGCTTTGACTTTTCTTCTCTTCCCTAGTTTATGCCTGGAATTTTGCCTCAAGACAAGAATTAAAATATTGTGTGATGACATACATTAATTCACTTGATATTAGTGAAAGCCATTTATATAATCCAATTACTTTTGTGAGACTATTTTGAAGATTACAGGGAGTAAGTGGAACAACCAGAGTGTTTGGTAGCTATAGAAATTGTCCGCCATTTCAAAGAAGAGAAAAACAACACAAAATTGTTCTGGAAGGAATGCGTGCTTTATTTCATCAAAACATCATCACAAGGTAGTGAAAATCATGTTTGCTTCTAAATGTCAGCTATCAAAAAGAACCATGTATAATTAGGTAACAAGCAGAGAGCACTCCTTGAAAAGTATCCTTTAAGTTTCTAATGGGTCCAGATGAGATTTTGCTGCTTTGGTGGGGGGAAGGGGCTATGTGGAAATGAGACAAACGAACACCAATTATTTTCTCTCTCTTCCTCTGTACTTTTTCTTCCATTGTTTAAACCCAAGGGTCGGGTGGAAGAAACTCTTAAACAGAATATGGAACATGGCTTCATTTTAGAAGCAAGGACACAGGAGATGACTTGACCTCATTTACCATTTTCTCAAAACGTCTCAATTTACCAAGGGTGACCACCGTTTTAAAAATTCCAAATAAATTGTAGCCCTGGAGAAAACCTAGAGTTTGCACAGGGATGAATGAAAATTATAGTTGGGCAGGCACAACAGAGTCATCTTCAAGATGGGAATCGCTGCACCCATTGCATCTTGCTACTATAAATGGAAAGGAATATCTTTTCAGTTTTCCTTGAAGAGTTTACGTGAATTTCATTTCAAGAAGCGGAAGTTTTTTTTTTTAAAAAAGCAAAGAAAAGCAAAATGGACAAATGTTCTCCATTATTAATTCTTAATTTTAGAAGTTTGTTTCTTCAAATATATATATTTCAAGGAAATATCCTGTACTGAGCATGTACATGTGCATCTTCATGGTTACAAACTTTTTCCCTGAATTTTTATTATGCATATCTAAGAACGGAAGGAGGGAAAGGGGAGAGAAAATAAAAGGGGAAAATAAATAAACTTGTAACATACAGTCCTGGATATGTCCCACAAATAACTGTTTGCGGGTGGTGTCTGGATGTCATTTATTGGATGAAATTCCGTTGGACTTAGCATAGTGTACAGCTATGCTTGTGTAAATTCACAGGGAATTGCAGCCAGCCAGTCCTCGTATCTGATTGCACAATTAGCTGTGCCACAAACCATCCCATAAACTGCACAGCTGACCACCAACTGACCATGCAACTGCCTGTGAGTATCATCCTGCACTTGTACAGTACAGATTTGAATATAAAATTGGGGGTGATGTGTGAGAATGTCTCAACTTGCATACCATTGCTGCTTCCAGACTTTGGGGCTCAGGTGTTTGTTTCTTTTTTAGTGTTTGTACACTTACTGTTTTTAGCTTTAAACATTGTCTTCAAATGATGTAAGCCACCTTGGGCCCTTTTTGAGGGAAAATATATACATACACACATATGTACATACACACAAACATACTGTGACCAGCCTTCATCCAGGCTAATTACATTTAAAATATCTTTACTTTAAAAGGCTGGCCTTCAGCCATAAACATATTTGTTTTAGAACGAAACGCATGAGATGTTCTCTATTATAATGTAAGAACTGGTAACGTACCCAGAGTTCAACTTAAGTTTGTAGTACCCGTGTTTCCCCAAAGACAGGTTCTTATATTAATTTTTGCTCCAAAAAAAGCATTAGGGCTTATTTTCAGGGGATGTTTTATTTTTATTTTTCATGTACAACAATCTATGTTTATTCAAATGCAGACATGTCATCTTCTGGTTGCTGCACAATGGTGGAGGGCAGGGTTTCACTTAACTAGGGCTTTTTTAAGGGGTAGGACTTATATTATGGGCATCCTGAAAAATCATACTAGGACTTATTTTCAGGTTCGGTCTTATTTTGGGGAAAACAGGATAAGTTAGATGCCAGGTCTCAAAACATTCAACCACCCTCTCCCAGATACAAGATAACTCTCTCTCTTTCTCCATTCTCTCTCTCTCTCTCTCTCTCTCTCTCTCTCAAACGCACACGCACAGAAGCCGACCCCATGGTTTCAGCTGAGTCTGGAATAAAGAGACGAGACACAGTAACATGGGGTAACTGGGTCACAACTGTATTAGATTTTTAAACTTGCATTTCCCATTTCCCCTGTTCCTTTTGCACTACCCGCTGTTGTGACTTAATTAATATGCTAACCTCTTATTAACTGCCCATAACTGCCCTTGCAAGTAAGAATGGGATGGGTGAAAGACCTGTTCAGAATGAATGATGGGACTTAGTTCAAGTGTAGAAAACAAAGGAGGTCTAGAAAGAACCCAAATAGTGGACATACAACTAAAATAATTAGGAAATAATGCATCAAGATTGTTAGTCTGGCTGTGCTCTTAAATTTCAGGGCAGGTACTTTTCTGTTCTGCCTTCAGAAGAATGAAGAGAGAACAGAGCTTAAGCAAAAATGCAGTCACTTTTGTGATGCTGTAATAAACTCATATGATTTTTTTACAACTCTTTTCTTAGAATCATTGACTTTGCTATACAGATTTATTTCCCCTCTGTTCTCACTGCACTCTTTTCAATTGCTCTCTGTGTGCATATTCATTCAATTGCAGTTCTGTTCTTGTTACACTTTCAAGATGAGTTCAAAGTATCACATTTCTGAGGCCCAATCCATCACGTTCTAATTCTCTGCCAAATAATATGAGAGCAAAAGTGGTACAAAGTAAATTCATGTGCATGGAAAGGAGGAAGAAGATTTTAAATGAGGAACGATAATCTTGGGATTCTGATGTAGTGAAACAAAATAAAACAAAACAGAACAAAAATGAATACTCATAATAAAGATGGTAATGATTATTATTAGGAATGTAAAAGGAGATGTCTCCCATTAGATCCAATAGCTTTTTACTGCATGAAGACATAATCAAGTGTCAGATTTCCAAAGCATCTATTCTAAAAAGACATCTGCGTTTATATGTAACAAAATACAGTTCATAAATTTTTAGGTAAATAGCCCCTATTTTCAATAGAATTACCAAAATCCTACTGATTTACACATGCATGTGGCATTGCATAAGTCATGGTGCCAAATTATTGTAATTAATAAGTTGTTTGTTATGTTCCAGGGTGCACAGCTAGTGTAACACAACCAAGATCTCATTAATTAGGAGCAATTTGCTACTGTGACATAAAGAATTTTGCTAATGCAGGTGGAGATCACAGATACAGTGGTGCCTCGCAAGACGCTGTTAATTTGTTCCGCGAAAAACGTCATCTTGTGAAAACAGCGTCTTGCGAAACATGGTTCCCCATTGGAATGCATTGAAATCTATTTAATGTGTTCCAATGGAAAAAAACATCATCTTGTGAAAATCGTCCATAGAAAACATCGTCTTGCGGAATGCGGTTCCCCATTGGAATGCATTGAAATCTATTTAATGTGTTCCAATGGGGAAAAATTGTCGTCTTACGAAAATCGTCCATAGGAAAACATTGTCTTGCGAAGCGCAACAGCGCTCGCAAAAAATGTCTTGCGGATTAATTATCCCGCGAGGCAATCATCTTGCGAGGCACCACTGTAGAACTCTAGCCGGATTAGTCTATTACCATGTTGTGTATAATTTTTGTCAGAGTGTGCTGAAGGTGAACATGGAGGCATTTTTATGTGTCGCTATCCATTGGAGGGAGGGAGCAGGAAAGACACACCAGTGAGTGGCAAAGCCCACATACACAATTTACACTGACAGAGTCATTCACATATGCCAAATCAATGTCACAATTTTAAATAAATGACCCTCTTGTACCTGAGCAAAATACCTCACTTTGCAACCCCAAAACACACTTGCCCGTCCAGTCCAGAATAATGAGACAGATACAGATATATGTATGGGAAAACTAGGGCCACAACTTTATTAACTTATTTATAGCCCAAAAAACTTCCCTTTTACAAGGGGGCCTACCGTAGTGCATCAAATTGGTCTGTAACCGGAGTCAACATTGACTTTCCAGTCCAGACCGCCAATCAAGTTCCTATAACGAAAGTGTGCAGTCTTACCGTACAACATGCTTCCACGTACCCCTGACTGTGGTACCCCAAGTTTGCCCCCTCCTGTTCTCCAAACCCCAAGTCCCCAGCGTCCCCTCCTTTCAACTAAACCTCTTCTGCTGCCCTTCTAAGAGGAGGATTCCTTAGCACCCTCTAGGTGCCTTCTTTGGAACTGATCTAACCCTTATCCTTTTGCACTACCCACCATTGTGACCTATTTAATGGGTTAATTTTAAACATAGCCACGAACCCCCCTCGCAGGTAAGAATGGGATGGGCAAAAAAACCCCACTCGCACTCCAGGCCAATTTGCCAGTCAAAAATTCCCATCCAGCCCCAAAGTGACCAGCTAATCTCATTCTTACCATAAAGGGTGGGCAGGTGGGCCAGCTCAGTCTGAGAAAGGAAGGGCGTGGCGAGGCTGGGCAGCCTTCTTTAAGGTTTCACTTTTGCCCAGCCCCTTGCCCGATATGACGCAACCATGGCTGTTTCTGTCTCCTCTGTTCGGGTGGGCAAAGGAGCCTCGTCCAGGCAGCTTCACACCTCACAGAGAGGCACTTGCCACTTAGTATGTCCCATGCCCCCCACCCAGTTGAAACATTTCAGTGCTAAGATCCCCTTGTAAGTCCTTTAGGAAAATGTCCATTCCCAGATCTGATAAATGCACAACATCCTCTCTATATAGCTCCGGTCAGGAAATTTTAATGGGAGAATGTGTCATAACCGACTCTAGGCCTCACCTCATGGTTCTGCCAACCTCTCTGTTTATGCCCTTCCGGGCCCGATCAATCCACCTGGGGTCAAGTGCAGCCCTCCACACCAAATGTGGAATAATTGCTGACTATATGAAGCGTGTCTTGAGATACTGTGCCACAAACACTCTGAGATCTGCTATGACCCGGAGGACCAGCGACTTGCCTGACCTTTGGGTCAAGTCGTTGCCTCCCAAATGAATTACCAGGATGTCAGGGGGCACATCCGTAGTACCCTGGGAGAGCAATTCAAGGAACCCATCCCAGGGCATGCTTCTCCGTTCCCTCTTCTCCAAAGCAGCCACCTCTCCGAGGCCTAGGTTCTGCCCCAAAACAGAACTTTGCTCACACCACAGAACTTGAACTTGGGCCAAGGGCTTCTCCAGATCTGCAACGATAAAACTGAACAAACCACACAGTAGGGCCTAACACTGTGGCAATGGGCGAACATGGGCCTGGTGTTTGTGAAATGATCATCTGCCCACTTTCTTGATATCTTCAACTGTACACCAAGGGTGGCTGCTGTAGATGCAGTGCCTGTTCGAAAAGAATGTGTCCCAAAATGCCAAACCTGTATCCCAGCCTTGCCTAAAGCTTGTTAGTGGTGACACATCCTCATGGAGCAAAAGATCTCCTGCTTCCTCACCCCTAATCTGTATGTACTCCTGTGTAGCCCTTTCAGGACATATTTGAAACTGAACATCGCCCTAACAACAGCACCTGACCTTTTCCTAATTGGTCTGTTTTTGATTTTTGGAGGTGTATGGCAACCTGGTGCTCTGACAATACCACATCCGTCCTCTGCAAAGAGGATAGAGACGTGTCATGTTTGGATGCAGCCACTAGCTCACAAAGAAAGCTATAAGTGTTGCAGCTCTAAAGAGGCAAGACTCAAATTGGTCCTTGCATACCAATTCCCACGTTCTCCCTAACTTAGCAAGAGTAGCAGATGATATTGGTGTACGATTATCGCTAGGCACAACTCGCTCCCTACTCCATCCCTCAATCATATTCTGAATACGGAAGTCAATTGAGAAACCTTTACAGTCTTGGGCCCTGGCATAAAAAGCCAGAGCCACCATCCTACCCTGAATGGATCTTTAAGGTTAAGATTAAGGTTCCCCTTGACAATTTTTGTCCAGTCGTGTTTGACTCTAGGGGGCGGTACTCATCCCCGTTTCCAAGCCATAGAGCCAGCGTTTGTCCATAGACAGTTTCTGTGGTCACGTGGCCAGTGTGACTTAGACACGGAATGCTGTTACCTTCCCACCGAGGTGGTACCTATTTATCTACTCACATTTTTACATGCTTTCGAACCACTAGGTTGTCGGGAATGGATCTAGGGAGGGCCTAAACCCTTCCTGTGTAAGTGAACTGCAAACTGCATCAGGTGGTCATCTGATACAGACCACTCATGTCCTAGGCCCTCCCTTTCACAGAAAAGAAAATACTCATTGCACATCACCATATAACCCTGAACTGGTCTATCTGTTGATGGGACAAGGCAACAGCAATGGCATTATCAATCCTGGGAACATGCCAAGCTTGGAAAACTATATTGAACTGCAAACACCTCTATGTGAGGGTCCTAACTAGCACCATCACTCTTCGTGATCTCGATATCAATGAGTCAGCAATGTGAACCACCGCCTGGTTGTCACACCAGAAAGTGACCACGGAATTAGCCCACTCATTTGCCCATAACCACAAGGCTCTGACTATTGGAAAAAGCTCCCTCCAAAAGAGAAAGAGAGAGAGAGAGAGAGAGATCCCTGGTGATTCCCGCACTGTGCCACTCTGAAGGCCACGCCCTGGCACATCACTTTCCCTTGAAGAATATACCATAGCCCTGTGACACTGCTGCATCAGTCTGAACCTGAAAGTCAGACCCCAATTGTAGTTCCTCTTGCCAGAAGGAGGTTCCATTAAACTTTTCTAAAAAATGTAACCAAACCCGCAAGTCTTCCTTCATTTTGAACGATAATCTCCTCCTGTGGTGGGGTCTTGTGAGACCCTTCATAGCATCACATAATCCATGTAGGAAGCGCCTGCTTAGGGCCACTATTTTGGCCATCTCATGACAAGACAAGACTCCCTGGAAAAGACCCTGATTTTAAGAAAGTGTGTAGGCAAGAGGAGAAGGGGATGACAGAGGACGAATGGTTGGACAGTGTCACCGAAGCTACCAACATGAATTTGACCCAACTCCGGGAGGCAGTGGAAGACAAGAGGGCCTGGCATGCTCTGGTCCATGGGGTCACGAAGAGTCAAACACGACTAAACAACAACCCCTTCCTGCAACTGCCTCAGTGTGACTTTCTTCTTCTAAAATAGCAATTTGAGACAACATAATGTCCCCCATCTTTTTAAGTTCTGCTATTTCTTTGCCTTGGACTTTCTACGTGACCTCCAAACTGCAGAAGAGTCCTCAACCCTCCTAGCTTGCACTCGCTCCCTTTCGAGAACACTAAGTTTTTCAAACAGTGACCTATAGTCTGGCCAGTCTTCCTCATCCAACGAGGAAATTGCAGGAGGGGGAAAGGGGGGAGCCTATGCCTAACAGGCTGTTTACCTTTCCCCTTGTTGTGACCTTTTTTAGGTGCCATAATATTTGATGCTCATAGTCCACAATCCTCTTACCCTCTTACTTTTCCTTTAAAAACAAACAATATAACGAAAGCTCTATAATCACTTAAACACCAACACAGGCAGCTGCCTATCCCATAAATTCTTCCCCACTTTCTTTTTTTTCTTTTTAAAAATTATATACCTTAATTGCCTGTTTCACCATTAACACCTGTACCAGCAACTTGTGTTCAGAGTAAATCTCCAGCTCAAGCCAACAAAGGAAGGGCGAGGCGAGGCGAGGCAGCCTTCTTTAAGGCTTCGCTTTTGCCCAGCCCCTCGCCCGATATGATGCAACCATGGCTGCTTCTGTCTCCTCCATCCAGGCGGGCAAAGGAGCCCCACCCAGGCAGCTTCGCACCTCATGGAGAGGCACTTCTTGGGCAAAAGGAAATCCACACTTCCATGTGCATTGTGTAGTCGCCTTTTTAAAATACCAAATTCAAACATGCTAAACCTAATTCAAATACAGGATTTTTTCCATGGGTAACTACACTCTCAATCTACTGAGTTTGGCTCTCTGGCTTTTGCCACCAACTCCTCTTTTACTTCTGTAGCACGGGAGGACAATATAGGACATATTCCCCATATAGGATACTGTATTTATCAAAGGCGTATGGTGGCATTGTCCTTTTGATGGTCACAACAGTCAAATCTAGCTTTCCTCAACTTGCTAGTCTACAACTCCATTATGATGATAGACATTCAGCACTTCAGAAAAATTACTCTTATGGGCTACAGCTCTCAGAATTCCCCCACCCAGCATAGCTATGAGACATCTTGGCTGGGGGATTCCAGGAATTATAGCTACAAAAGTGACCTATCTAAATTGAGCACATTTCTCTGAGTCCTACTTTGTGATTCATCGCATGAACTATATTTTATACCGATGAGGCTGCTATTCATGGTGGCGGTCTTTTGTGTTCCTTCTGGTTTGTAGTTTTGCTCTTATTCCAAAGTCAACAAAAAGCACATACGAAACATACAAGAATACTGGCTACTTATAGCATGGCCTGAAATGACACTCACTGCCTCAAATCCCCTGCCATGTTTCAAATTTCATATTTCTGTGATTGCTAGCAAAACCAAATCCCAGAATGTGAGTACGCACAAAAATAAGCAGGAAAATGAGACGAATCTATGGCTTCATAATTTGAAATGTGTCAGCAAAGACATTGATGTTGGTTTTCATTTAGCTGAATTAGCATATCATACACAAATTGCCCATTCATCTCTGCCAGGGGCTGGCTGGGAACAAAAAGGCATTCATCATCCATTAGATCAAGAAGGTCAGGAGAAAAAGACTAACCAAACGTTGAAAGGAGTTGCGTATCTGGAAGGTTAGGTATGCTTTGATTTTAGGGAGAGTCAATTGACCACAGGGTAAGTGAGGCCCACAAGCTGAGTTAGTGGCAGGACCAAAATGAGTAGTGCCAGATGAAGACACAGTAAAGAAATAGTTAGGCGGCAGCAGCTTCCCAAACTGTTGTGCAAAATGCAGCATTTCAAATGGACAATTCGGAACTGCCTAGCATTTTGCATCTGACATGAGCATGCTGGTTGGTCAAGGTTCAGGCTCCCTGCTACTTGTTTTCAAGATGCTATTTAAAATGATGTACATCCGGAAAGCTTCGGCAGGGGCTGAGTGAGCAGTGGTGAGCATCTCACAAGTCTTCCAATTGTTAATCTAGGCCCAGAGGTACCTTTAATATTGTAATGAATCCAAGATTTGCCAGGTCAGAAAGCCAGGACTCTGATTTGGACAATCAACAATGCCACCATCTGTCCCTCCCAAATGTTCATGGTTTTCTTTGAGCTTAATTTGTGGTGTGTTTTTTCCCCAAATTTCTTTTCTTTTCTTTATTTTATTTATACGCTGCTAGTAACCTACCTAAATTCCTTGTGGTCAATGCAGAATGGACTTGACCAACAAGAATGTTGTGAGCTATCCCAGTATGCTATAATGCAAAGTATTTTTGTATTCAGTGCCCAACTGAGACTCATTAACTTCAAAGTTACTTTTCTATCCATGGTGAGATTACACTAATACATAAGGACTGAATAGGGCTAATAGTGAAAAACGGTGTCTAGAGTGCCATCCCTACTCTTGAGTCAGACAACTGATTGGTTACTTTCCCAATGTACAAAGGCCCTTAACGTAATTCACAAAAATCTCAAAGCAATATATGGAGATCGTAAACACACAGAGTATGCATGGATTTCTTTCAATACATATTTGTATCTTCCATAGGTAGTTCTCAGTGCATCAAGGTAAGGAGATCTTACTTTAAAATGCCTCCAGGCCTTTGTATCTGCCTTTGCAGATGGCCAAGAGTACTTCAACACACGATGGCGTAGCCACAATGAACAATTAGAAGATTGATTGATTGATTGATTGATTGATTGATTGATTGATTGATTGATTGATTGATTGATTGATTGATTGATTGATTGATTATACAGTACTTATATCCCGCCCATCTAGTCGTTGACTACTCTGGGCGGCTTACAACAAGTAGAATAAAACAGTTAAAATTTAACAACAGTTTTCAGCAACCAAGAGTTCTTCTTGGTAATAATTAGAGATGAAAGAAGAGAAATTATTTCAGATGAAGAACTAATTTAAACAATAGTTGCAACACTTGCTCTAAAGAACTGCAGATGGAAAAGTCCTTCCCTGTACAATCAGTTCAAATATGTCTCTTTAATGTATGCTGAATTTAAAAAGTGGAGTATGGTGTGTGTTTTTAAAATACATATCCATCTCTGACAAAGGAAAAGGTTGTAATTAAGAAAGAAGAGACACAATTTTCTTGAACTCTTCTGATGTTTGCATCACATTGCAGCAGATATTTGGGCGGTTTATAATAATATCGCCGCCCTGAAGCTACCTGAGCTTGTTTGCATGTGTCAAATTAAAATGCTATTTGAACATTTTACGTGTTAATATGGGGGAATCTCTTTGCAAATGAAAGATCATATTTATTTTTAAAGCCCTCTGCACAATGGTGACTGTAAAACCTGTTAAGCTTCTTTTTTTTCAGAACTGTTCTCCTCTCAGCTTCTTCTCTTTTCAAACAGGGTTTTTGTTTTAGCTAATTATATAAAAAAATTTACTACAACAAGGAGCTCATTAAATTCAGAATAAAGCAGGAGAAAAAGGTGTTACAAGAAGTTAATTAACAAGATACAAAGACACCAATTAACACCTATATTGTGAGAGGGTAAAAACTTTTTTCATAGAGTATGATAAAAAAAATTCACAGCTGGTTACGCATATTTAACTGGCACAAGACTAAATTGGATTCTTATGCCAATATTAATCTACAGGATCCCGGAAGAAAAAGCCGTCCAAAACACTTCCCTGCAGGACCAGCTAAGGTCCCTTTTTATGTGATGAGCATCTGTTCGGGTATTAACATTTGTGACAGTTGATTTATTGAAAGATAAGCACATTTAAAGAGGACGAATAAAACCTTTCCCCCCTCCTTTCACATATATCAAGTGTTTTGGTGCTTGTAATGACTTTTTTTATTTCGCAATTAACACCTTTACAAAGGGTTATTTTTTAAAAGATTAGAAATAAGTTGTGAAAAATGTGTTTTATTTTTCTTCATTGTGGTTTGGCTCTGATAATACAATCTTGCACCTACTTTGAAGTAAGTCCTGTTGAGGTCAATGGGTATGTGGCTTCAGGACTGCAGCATGATTCATACTTATAGCAGACCTACTGAAATCAATGGGACTCAAAACAGTCATGGTTACCTGAGATACAACAATCTCAATTTCAAAGTCATGCTTAAAAAAAAAAAAAAAAACTTTACTGAGTGATGCAAGCAAACAAACTAACAAAATAAACCTGTATTAAAAAGAACTGCATGTTTGAATACTGAAATATGCATCCTAAAATTTTCAGAACTAAAATGAACAGAGGGGCTGCAATAATAAGTGTTAAACATTAACTAAAATTACATTGCTTAGCGTAGTGAATTTCATTAGTGTAGACTTGTGTTGTGGACAAAAAGCTACTGTTAAGACAGAATATGGAGAGAAAGAATGGATTCCTAAGGGGTCAGACAAGGATGTATTTTATTCTCATATGTTTCTCTTCAGTCTGTTTGCAGAACACGTCATATGGGAAGCTAGACTAGATTCTGATGAAGGAGGAGTGAAATTTGGTGGAAAAACATCAGTAATTTAAGATATTCAGAGGACACCATCTTACTGGCAGAAAGCAGCAATGACTTGAAACAACTTTTAACAAAAGTGAAAGAAGTGTTAAAACAGGACAGTAGTTGAACATCAAGAAGACAAGACTCATGACTACAGAAGAACTACACAGCTTTAATATTGACAATGAAGAAACTGAAATAGTTAGACATTTTGTATACCTTGGTTCAACTATCAATCCAAATTGGAGCTGCAGCCAAGAAATCAGAAGAAGGCAGACTCAGAAGGGCAGCAATGAAGGAATTAGGAAAAAATCATCAAGTTTAGGGATCTTTCACTGAAAACAAAGACCAAGATCATACACACTCTTGTATTTCCAGTCACTATGTTCAGATATGAGAGCTGGAAGAAGAAAGCTGATGGGGAAAATTACATTTGGTGCTGGAGGAGAGCTTTAACAGATACCTTGGATTGCCAGAAAGACAAACAAGTGGGTCCTAGATCAAATCAAACTTGATTTATCTCTGGAGGCAAAAATCACAACACAGAGGTTGTCCAACTTTGGGCACGTCATGAGAAGGCAGGATTCTCTGGAAAAAACAATAATGCTGAGAAAGGTGGAAGGCAGCAGGAAAAGAGGAAGACCAAATATGAGGTCGGTTTACTCTCTAAGGGAAACCACAGGCTTTAATTTACAAGGGCTGAGCAGGGCAGTTGAGGACAGGACATTTTGTAGATTGTTCATTCATAAGGTTGCTATGAGTTGCAGATGACAGCACGATAGACAGATAGACAGAGAGAGAGAGAGAGAGAGAGAGAGAGAGAGAGAGAGAATTTTGACCATTGCAGAGTTCCATTGAAAATGCAGTTGAAATTATTTGTTTATAACTTATTCAACTAAAGTAAAGGCAAAGTACTATACATTGAGTTTCATTATATATATTTTCTTTTCATGTCAGTTTTTGTAACTGCTTCTTTCTGTTTATATCTGTATTTTATGTTCTAGCCACATCACCTAAGCATTTCAGTTATGGAAAGTTTTTAAAATGACTGGGGGGGGGGACTCATAATTTTTACAACCCTGAAGCTAAATCGTTTGACAGATGAAACACAAGCTTAATATCAATGAGTAGGTCTTTGCCTATGTTGAGAAAATCCCTGAAAGAAAAATTAGAAGAGATAATTATGGTATTTTTAAAAAATCAATTAAAGCATGCTCACTAAATGCTCTGTTCTTTTCTTTCTGCCTCCTTCAAAATCTAGATTTACTACATACTAGATAGGAGGTACAACTGCATACTATTTCTCTCTCATGCACAGTGATTTGTCCCTTCATTTAATTATACTAAAAGATTCTGTGTTTTTCATGATTTAGGTTCTCAGAAACATCTTACATCTTATGGAGAAACTAAAATTTCTATGGTAAAAGACGTTCATATTTTTGTTGGGAATGTGCACACATGCTCTGTGGTGTTATGAGTTTAAAGATTTGCCAGGAGAGATGGGGAAAAAACAGTCCATCTTAACTGAAACTAATTAGTTTGTGATTGAGGCCTGGTGTTGTCCACTTGCTAACCGCTAACAAATTTGTGACTGTTATTACCAAAGAAGCGTTAATCACATTAGCGGTTCACAGGTATACCCATCAGCTTAGTTTGGGAGCACTGCTGGGCAGAAAGGCGATTGATGCTTTAAATAAAACTCTTTCAAATAAATAAATAAATGCCAGAATGCCAGGAAACTGGAAGCTAAGGCCTTAACCAATCAGCCCCACAGGCAGAAATGATGTTGTGTGATATCACAAGTTGGACTGGCTTGCATCCTGCCCTCCTTTCAATCTCCAGAGGTTATAGTCAATATGACATACTTTGCTAGCGGTAACCATTATTTTGTGGCAATGTGCACACTTACTTATACCTCTGAAATATCAGGTGGCCCAAAGCAAATTCTCCACTGAATGATAGATCCAGAAACCTATCATGTTTTGTTCATAAAGGCTGGCTTCTTAGTAAACAGCACAAGGTTATAGTTTTAGCAGTAGCAGCCTCTCAAAAGTCTCAGGACTTACAGATGGATAAGGTTTGCACCAAGAGTTTATAGCTTTCTCCTCTTGTCTTTCTATTGTTTTGTGTGTCAGATACAAAGTTCACAGGAGCCATTTGCCACTAGTCATGCTGTGCAAACATCTTATCTTCTGCCTCTCAAGTGTTTTGGCTGTTTCTTTTTCTTTTTAGTAAGCTTGTATAATTTAACTTTTGTTGCACAAAATTCTCTGGTGTGTATCAATACAGAATGTACTGTGCATCCAGCGACTTGCCTTTCCCTTCTTCCTTCCTACCTGCTGTTCAAAAATAAATCTCTCTCTCTTTTTTTTGGTTCAAAATTAACTTTCCTCCTCATATTCCTTCTAGTTAGTTTTTGTAAGTTTTGCATGGCAGTCAAATAAGTCATTACACCATGTGCCCGCAAGCTAAACTTGGAGAGTTAACCAGTCAAAGTGGCTCTTTTCACATACTATCACTGCATTAAAGAAACACACAGTCAGGGGTTTTGGGTTATTCTGCATATAACCAACAGGGTCAAGGTGGCAGTGGCTGGAAGACACAATTAATAGAGGTGACCCCAAATGCTGGGAAAAGTTTTGGGGTGCTGTATTTTGTAAAACACTAGAACCGTCAGCATAGGTGTAAAGATGGCTTGGTGTGTGATAACTGTGCATAGTGGGTAACAAGCAGGGAGTGTGAATCTCACTGAAGTGCCTCCTTGTGTTATCACAATTTCAAATCTTGAACATATTTAGAATCCCTACCTGTCTTTGTCCTGTCCCTAGTAGTGGGCATGGCTGGGTTGTACTGTACTAAAGAGTGACAGTTCGATCAACACTTCAGGTGTCAACAAGAGTTTGAGAATGAGCGAGAACTTTGACAGTTCTGAAGGGCATTGTGCACTACCCATGGATTATGCTAACATACAAACCAGGCTCACTCATACGAGACATTCAATCAATCAATCAATCTTAATTCTGCGGTCTCCGACCCATTAAAATACATACATGTAATATTTAAAATAGATGGAGCAATTTAAAACATTTTGAAACAATTAAAACAGTAAAATTGATAAAATAGATTACCCATATATTGTTTTTTTATTTTTTTTTATTTTTTATGATAGGTTCAGGTAGAGGTCAAGATTGTTTTTCGTATTCTTTGAGCAGAGAGAAGGAATTTGGCCACTGATTCAGTGGTTATCTTGTTTGTGTCGCTTAATAAATATTTTGTATGCCAAATCAAAGTCCTACCTGGAAAGACATTCATTATGGGCTTGAGGAATTTGATATGCTCATTTCTGTAAAAATTACACTCCAAAAGGACGTACTCCAAAGTTTCAATTTACTAGACATTAAATAGGCCCCAACTCCATCTTGGTGGATAGTGCCACCTCTCACTTGGGAAGGTTTCCTACATTTGGGGAGACCTTGATTAATTTGTTAGTGCTTAATTCAATATCATAAAGAGGCAATGAGGAGAACATGGCTTAACTCTAGTTTCTGTAGAGTCCTTGATTTCTAAAGTTAATGTTAACATGGCCTTAGATTTGGGATGTTGTGATAGAATAAGCTGTAGAGATTTCTCATGCCTCAGGCCTTCATCCAAGGGACATTTGGTGACCATGCTGAGGATGATTCCTTCCCTCACTGACTCTGTCTCTTTCTCAAAATCTGTGCCACCACCCCACAAACACTTGGGCTGTGACAGCTTTGCCTGGAGGAATCTGGAATGAAAAGACAGAGCAAATGTACCTGAGGTTTGAAATAGCAGTGACAAAGTTTGGTTTGGTAAACTTTGAATAAGACCTATATTTGTTGAGTCAAATAAACAATAGTCAGCATCACAAAGAGCTTGAACACCAGCAATGGGATTCTTGTTCATACATTCCAGCTCCATTCAGAGATCATGGAGGGGAGGGAGCTGCTGTACAATTCGGCATTGTGGTTGTGGAATCAGTAGAAGGAATCAGTGTGATGTAGTAGTGTTGGACTGGAATTTACGAGATGTAGGTTCTAGTCCTCAGTGTGCCATAAAAGGTAAAATGAAGTCATTCGCAGTATCTCTGCCAGACCTGACACACTGAGTTCTTTCTCGTCTCTTATGCCCACATGTGAGGATGAGGCAAATGGGAATCCTATATCCCTGCTCAGTTTCTCCTTTTACAATCATGAGCACACACATACGTTACCCACCACTACAGAAAGACAAAGGCTTTCACATACATACAGAAATCTCTGCCTCAAAAAGAGTGTCCATCTGCTTTTTTTAAAAACATATATTACACACAATAAAGGGATTCCCAGTGTGGTGTAGTGGATAGAGTAAAAGAATAGGACTTTTACTCACACACACACACACACACACACACACACACATACAGAGAGAGAGAGAGAGAGAGAGAATAAAGTCCATTACTTTCCTTTTTTGAATGCACACACCATCACACACCAAAGAAATTACTTTTGACCACATTGTTTGCAAAATGGGGAGGTAAAATCTTCTACTGGTAATGAATCATGAAACAGCACCACATCCTACATTTGTTTGTTTCTCTATACTTTGTGCTGTACCTTGAAAGAATAATATAAATCCTCGTGGGCTTGCATTTTTTTTTTTTTTTAAAAAGAATAGCATTATGAACTCGCTAAAAATGCATCTGTCGATTTGACTCTCACAAAGAGGTTCTCAACTTTGAATGCTACACTGATCAAAGACTCTTCTTTTCTCACTATCCTTTCCAAAACTGAGATCATTGAACAGAATTTGGAAGGGATAAAAATACAACATCTGTATTGTTAAGCTTCAAAACATGGAGAAGGGAAGGGAATTGGACCATAAAAGAATCAGATTTATAGCAGCCTCATTAATTTGATTTAATACTTCAGTAATTTTTTTTCTTCTGAGTGCTGGACAGAACAATGGAGTTTATTATTTCTCTTTGGCTTTCTGCCAGTAGCTTGAGGTGAGGGAAGCTGAAGACTCTGTG
This sequence comes from Pogona vitticeps, assembly GCF_051106095.1. NCBI lineage: Eukaryota > Metazoa > Chordata > Lepidosauria > Squamata > Agamidae > Pogona > Pogona vitticeps. The sequence goes on from NC_135785.1 coordinate 163,437,048, forward strand.
CCTTCAATGGCTACTGTTCTAGGACTCCTATTTATCATAAGAGGGCCACAAACATGATGAAAACATTTATTGATTGACTGACTGAGATAGACTCCACCCATCGATGCACATTGATATATTTACATCTTATGGACTTGCTCACAGGGTCAATGTTTTCTCCCCTAGATGCTCCCCACACACACAGTGTGGGAGAGCACATTGAGGGACATCATGCCATGTACCTGCTAGCCACTTCTTCACAAGTAGAGCCATTGCTTCTTGGTGGCAATTTCTACAAAGGCTGTTCTGCCCTTTTCCAGCTACCATAACCTATGGTAGCTGGAAAAGACATGGGACAAAATGCCAGTATTCATCATGATGCTTTTATTTAAAACACACATAACTGCTATAGTGCTGGAAAGACTCTCAGAGTGGCTTCCAGATCAGTTCTAAAAGACAAGGTACTCTCTACTTTTAAACTAACAACCTAAAAAGGCATGACACAAAGGGAAAAAGGGGAAGGGGAAGGAAATAGGGAAACTCAGGCCTAGGTTCTTCATGTCATCAAGTGCCTTGGCCTGTTGAAATGTCGGATGGATAGCAGTTGAAGAAGGACAATACTTGATGGAACCGCCTGTTCAGAAGGGAATGTGGGGGACAGGTAGCCCTGCTTTCATTGTCTCCCTCTTCTACACCCAGGTAGAATATCTATTGGATGAATATTGAAGCCAATGCACACAAAGGAGCACAAGCACTGATGTTTAAGGTGAGATATTATGGACAGAATCATAATGGTCTTCACATAAGGTTTGTGTAACTTCTCACAGCTGATTGATGTTTACCGTTGAGGTGCTGGGGTACATCTTAGTTTCATACCCTGACATGTCATCAATTAGCCACAACTGGTTGTTGAGAGTTATGTGCAAGCCTTAAGAATCCCAGTCAATAAAGTAAATATTGTATAAATATCAGTGAACAAGCATTTGGGTCATTATTTGCTTCCACGGTTACTTTATAGTATCCTATTAAACATCCAGTGGGCTTTATGGAGCTAGGGAACATAAATCTTTAAACAGATACAAATACATAGTATGTTGGCCTTTTAATGGTGTAAACTGTTCTATAATTATAATGTTTCTCCATATTATCCAAACAACGACTCTACAAAGTTAGACTGCCCAAAGCCCTCTCATAAACCTTGTTCACTGACCCAGCTATCCATCATGGAAATCCACATATTTCTTTACAATGCATGGCATAAAATAAAATATTCAGATCTCACGGCTGAAAACCAAGTACCCAGCTACATTCAGTTGCTAGTCAAAACTAGAATGGATTCACTGGACTGATGATGGGACTTACACAAGTGTTAGCTTCAATCCCATTCATTGAACGTGCCTACTCAATTTGCATCCAACTCTTGGATTAACCCAAAGAGTTAATACAATATTTATCTGGAAGTTCAAAGGGCCTGGGACAAAGGCCTTCAGAAGGAACTATTAAAGAAATCAAGTAGATGAGAGGTGACAGGCCAAGTATCACTCTGGACATGAGAAAGGAAACAAGCATAGCACAAATAAATAAGCAATGGGTTTTCTTGTCACTTAAAGCAAGGTTGCCCCCCCCAACCTACATCCTGAGTCAGTCTTTTCTTTCTAATAGCAGGATCAAGGGATATTTTCTTTGTGACTGTTTCTGTTCCTGAAGAGTATAAGCTCTGTTATCACCAGTTCCCGATTAGGGCAGCTCTAGTAAAAACAGATTGGGAGACTGCGTGTACTTATATCAGGAAATCCAATAACTGCATTCTCTGCCCTGATCCCCGCGCAGTAAACTGTAACTTGATGACGATGACGACGACGACGACGACGACGACAACAACAACAACAACAACAACAACAACAACAACAACAACCACAGAAAGGGCAACAAATAAGTGGAAATTGTTTGCTGCCCTTTTATGGCACAGCCAAACCTTCATCTAACAGTAAGACTAATTCTGAGCAGAGAAACAGTTAGTGCATACGCAGGAAAAAAGATGCTATGAAAAGCCTCTTTGAGCCCATGAAAGAGGAGTGTACATTTTGATGGCAGCAGCCAGACCACATCATCTGGGCCCCTGGTACAGCTTTAAAGCAATTCTGCGCTGAAGACATTGCTGGCTACTTCTAAAGCCGTTAGCGTACTAAAATGTAAAATGAAGAACACAAGCACAACTTCTGTAATTTCTGGCAACAGCAAAGAAAATATCTCCCATGAAAGGAAACATCTTTCTTGACATTATTGACTGAAGCTGGATTGTCCCAGTAGGTTTGCCTTTAAAAATAACCAGTGTTTGCTTTTCTGGTTAAGGCAAGACCTCCCAAACAACTTTAAATATGCAGCAGTTGATTTTGATTGACTTTGTTTCTGTTGCGGTGAAAGATGACTTCCATCTTGCAGCTCTCAAAAGAGAGAGAGAGAGAGAAGAAGAAGAAGAAGAAGAAGAAGAAGAAGAAGAGAGGAAGAGAGAGAGAGAAAAAAACAGACATAAAGACCACTTGAAGTTAATGTATGATTATAGAAGAATTAAAATTGTTCTCCAGGTGAAGACTGAAGGGTTTCCATAAGCACTGAATAATGTTTCTCTTTTGGAGTTACAATGGATCATCTACTTTCAATGTGCTTTTGCCCTTTCTTGAGAAAACCTACTAATTTCCTGCTTAAAAAAGCTCTACAGAGTCCCAAGGACAAATTTTGTGTCCTTCTATTATCTGGATAAAGAAATCTGGTAATACATTGGAGGATTCTGACTCGGCTCTAGAAGTCATAACCCACAGACATTAATAGACAGATCTGGAGAGAGCAAACAAAGAGGCCACACTAAATTCTTTGAATAAAAAGTGCTATTCGGGAATTATCACAGTCTGTAAAGAAACATGGGAAGAGGGACAGTGCTCCATCCTTACCGCTATCTGGTTGCATTGCCATCCACAAATGTTCTGAAGGTGAGCGGCTTGTGCATGCAAGTGGGCTTTCCACATGCACTGGACTCCTTGAAAATTAACATGGAGGCACCCCCACAAGTACAGGAGGCTCTCCTCCCCATAGAATCCCCCCCTCCATTGCATGGACCACTTTGTGACATATGATCAGTGAGCCTGTGTATAAAACAATGATGGTCCATAGGTTGGACTCTTAGATTACATAGAAATGTAATAAAAATATGTAATTAGTTGGGGGGAAAGGGCTCTCTGTGTCTCATGTTTTCTGAAAAACAAATTGTCTCTGGTGAAATCGCTATAAACTGACAAATGGTTGGACGGCAGAGGCCCTTTGTTTAAACCCTCTCATAATTCATGCAAAGAAATGGCTTCTGGGTAATCAGTTCCTTTTAACTAATGATAGAGGCTGGTGGAAGTGATGACAGAGGGGGATTGGCCTGGGAGGGTGTCTCTATATGTTTGGGTGTTGCTATATGCACTTGACAATGTCTGTGTAGGGCTATAGCACTTACTGAATTTCATGCATTTGCATTCTGACTGGCACACCTGAAAGCAGGGCAGCTTATTTCATTTGCTTCATCTGGGATTGGTTTAGGCAAGAGAATGAATATTTTTACAAGTGTGTAATTAGCAATTAACTAATAATTACCAGCCCCAGGTATACACAACAGAGCAGGGAGAAGGAATGATTTTGACAATTTTCAAAGTAAGAACACTGAATTATGGTTCAGTTCTTTACTTTGGGAGAAGGAGAAGCAGAAGATGATGGTAAGAACACAAAACAAGCAGCTGCAGAGACAACCTGGAATTAGCACTGGGGTGCCCCACCACAAAATGGAAGGGGGATACACACACACACACACCAGACATGAGGAAGACACCGTGAACACTCCAGGGAGTATTTTTCTTTTGAGACAAAACTCAGGAGTGATCGACCATCCCTAACTTAAAAACAAGCCTTATTTTGGCCCTGTAACTAACAGATTGCAATGGAACATCGTGTAGAGAAAGTATGTGTACTCAGAAGAATAAGCATGCAAATCAATTCTCTTAGACACTGCGAAAACATTTATAAACTGAATGAGCTGAAGCAGTTTCAGTCCTTTACCCAAGATTGCATAAATTTAAACTCAAATCCTGCCAGTTCTTACTGTTATTACTTTTTAACCAAAGAGTATAAATGGGCAGATAAAGTGGAAGACTTCCATAATTCTCAGATAACATTGTGCCTGCAGGATGCTAGAGATAAGTGGTAGAAGCTTCATTAACATAACATGACAATGCCAAATTAATTCTAATTATCCTGATCACTGAGCATTTAAATAAAAATGAAGACATTAAAGGTAACTAATTACCGAGAAGGGCATTTCTTTGGATGAATTATGAGGGGGCTTAAACAAAGACAGTATTAAACAAAGGGCCTTTGCTGCCCAGCCGTTTGTCAGTTTATTTGTAGTGATTTCACCAGAGAAAATTTGTTTTTCAGAAAACATGAAACACAGAGAGACCTTTTTTCCCCCTGCTAATTGCATATTTTTATTGCACTTCTATCAAATATAATAGTCCTACTAATCACAACATAACTTGTGAGCCATTATCATTATATGAACAGGCTCACTAGTCACAGGTCATAAAGAGGTTCATTGTAGTCCAGTCTGAAAGATTTAAAAAAACACAAAAAAACTCCACCCCAAAGTAGTGGGAATATTATAAAAACAACATTTTGGAATTGTACATTTCATTTTATTTATTTTTATTTGTTCAAGATATTTTCACCCCTCCTTTCTCCTTTAAAAGGACCCAAGGCAGATTGCACCATTAAAGATATGTTTGGGTGTTAAGTTTTTCCTCACATCCGCAAATAGTTGAATTACCAAAATGGAGTTATTTTTTAAAGCAGGGTGTATGTACAAAGACAAAGGGTTTGGGAATTTGCACAGGCAATTGTAACAAAGAAAAGCACATTTTGGAACTGCAACAGAATCTCCGGACTATCTCCAGATTAGATCAGATGGAAAGCTTTTTAATCTCTCTAGACTGAGAGTGAAGACCAAAGTCCAGCTGAAATGCATGTGGAATTTCCTCTTCACCAATGATGGAGCTGTTGTTGCTCATTCTGCTGAAGACCTCCAACAACTTTCAAATCGTTTTAGCAAGGCCTGCCAAGATTTTGGATTAACAATCAGCCTGAAGGAAACACAAGTCATAGGCCAGGGCATGGACTCGCCTACCTCTATTACCATCTCTACACAAGAATTGGAGGTTGTTCATGATTTCATGTACCTTGGCTCAACTATCTCTGACACCCTCTCCCTAGATGTCAAGCTGGATAAACACATTGGCAAAGCAACTACCATGTTCTCTAGACCATAGGTCAGGAAACAGGGGTAAATTACCCCAAATGGGGTAAAAGTGAAAATCCTGGGGGTAATGAGCAGGCTGCTAGCCCCCTCCATCCCACCCACCCCACCCTCCGCAGCCAAAGCTTTAATTGTAAACCACCTCGAACTGTTACTTCCTTCGTTGCAGCAGGGCACTTCTAAATGCTCCGTTTGTTCAGAGCTCGGGGAGATAAGCTTCCCTAATTGGTTGCAGCTGGGGATTAGCCCCGGGCAATCAGCCAATCCAGGGCTTCTGAATGACTGCTTCCTCCGGAAGTGACTGCAAAGAAGCAGCAGGAGGGAAAGGAGCAAGCAAGGAAAGGAGGGAAGAAAGAAAGGTTCAAGAGACCAAGGACTACATCAAGCTTATTTAAATGTACAAAATGGAGGGTGGGTGGATGTGTGTGTGTGTGTGTGTGTGTGTGTGAGAGAGAGAGAGAGAGAGAGAGAGAGAGAGACTACTCAGAACTGAAAATGAACAGGCAGGCAAGCAAAAGAGAAACTGAATTAAAGTGGGGGGGAAGGGTGGCTTTTTAAGGTGCTGTCTAGGTTTATCATTGCTTTCCTCCCAAGAGGCAGGCATCTTTGAATTTCGTGGCTGCTGTCTCCATCTGCAGTGATCATGGAGCCCAAGAAAGTGAAATCTGTCACTGCCTCCATCTCTTCCCCTTCTATTTGCCAGGAGGTGATGGGACCAGTGGCCATGATCTTCCTTTTTTTGATGTTGAGCTTCAGACAATTTTTTGCACTCTCCTCTTTCACCCTCATTAAGAGGTTCTTTAATTCCTCCTCACTTTCTGCCATGCTTTTGCATAGTCAATGAAGCAGAAGTAGATGTTTTTCTGGAACTCTCTGGCTTTCTTCATAATCCAGCGCATGTTAGCAATTTGGTCTCTAGTTCCTCTGCCCCTTTGAAATCCAGCTTGTACTTGTGCGAGTTCTCGGTCCATGTACTGCTGAAGCCTGCCTTGGAGGATTTTGAGCATAACCTTGCTAGTGTGTGAAATGAGTGCAATTGTATGGTAGTTAGAGCATTCTTTGGCACTGACCTTCTTTGGGACTGGGATGTAGACTGATCTTTTCCAATCCTCTGACCACTGCTGAGTTTTCCATTGATGATGATAAAAAAAGCACACTGGTCCTTTGATATTGGCCTGTGGCACCAGGTTGGTGAGATGACCTTTAGCCTGGTTTGTTCCTTTTTACACACCACACATAGAATGATTAAAGTGGTAGGGACCCCCCCCCCCAATTCTGCATTGGCTGTCTCTAGCCAGCATGTCATTGCTAGGACCACTCTGGGAGCCACTGATGATGATTAAATCCTCTGCAAGCTAGCAAAAATGTAATGCCACTTGTTAGGCACGTTGGACACCTTACTACCCCCTATACCACACCATGGCTGGAGTGCAATGTGTTCCAGCAAAAATAGTGCACATCTTTATCAAATTTGGTGCATCCTGCTAGTTCGGTACACAGCCTGTGTAGATTCAATAATATTTTTAATTCAAATAATGTATGATTTTCTTCCTTTCAAATCAAGGGGGTAATGTCGGCGTATATAAATTTTTTGGGGGGTAAAAGGTAAAAAAGTTCCCTGACCCCTGCTCTTGACCCACAAAGAGAGCATGGCTTAATAAGAAGCTGACGGCATATACCAAGATCCAGGTCTATAGAGCCTGTGTCCTGAGTACACTCCTCTACGGCAGTGAGTCCTGGACCCTTTGTGCACGGCAGGAGAGGAAGCTGAATACATTCCATATGTGTTGTCTCAGACACATTTTTGCTATCACCTGGCAGGACGAAGTTCCAAATAGAGTACAATGGTGCCTCGATTTACAAACTTAATCTGTCCCAGAAGATGTTCGTAAGTGGATACGCTCGTAAGACAAAGCATCCTTTCCCATTGAAATGCATGGGAACTGGATTAATCCTTTCCAGCATTTTAAAAAAATACAAAAAAAGCAGACAGAAAGCCCCATCGGAAGGTGCTGGGCCTTTAAAACAACAACAACAACAACAACAACAACAACAACAACAACCAAAAATAAACAGAGCAACCCTCAAAGCTGCAAAAAACAAAACAAAAAGCCCCCCAAAATAAGTGTCGAGCAACCCCCACGCTGGGACTGCAAAAAAAAAACACAAACAAACAAAAAACAAACACCACAGCACAGAAACTTAACCCCCTCAGCCCAAACCCACCCAGAAGTTTTTTAAAAGTAAAAAGCAGCAATTTACCAGGCAGACCGAAGCCTCCTCCAATGGCACTCACTCTGGCAGCCACTACAGGCCCCAGCCGATAGTGTAGGGCAGCCATAGTGGAGAGGGCCCTTACTCATGGTAGACCCGTGCCTTTGGCAGCCCTTACTCATTAGTAGATCCGCGCCAGGGATGGGCAGGGAGCGCACTGGCTTCCTGCACCCGGAACCACCCTGCTTCTCCTTCCTCCTCCTGCGCCGCTACCACCGCTGCACGCCCCGTCCACAGAGGAGTCCCTCCAACTTGCGCATCCCAGCCCAGGGCCTTTGCCAGCCCTTAGTCATGAGTAGACTCACATCAGGGATGGGCAGGGAGCGCACCAGCTTCCCGCCCCCGACAGCAATCTGTAGCCACCCCTGCCTCTCCTTCCTCCTCCTGCACAGCAGGAGTAAAAAAGTTCCCTGACCCCCTGCTCTAACCATTGAGGTGAAAGAGCTACAAAGAACCAGCCTCTTCGCCACCAATGGTTTGAATTTCCTGCCTTTTCCCCCTGCCTTTTTCTCTTCTTAGGTCGAAGCTCCGCTCGCAAGTTGAAGCAAAATTTTGCAAGCGGAGCTGCTTGTAAGTCGAAATGTTTGCTGGCACCACTGTAGTCCTAGAATGAGCTGGAATCTTTAGCATGTATACATTACTGAAACAGCGACATCTATGTTGGCTTGGGCATGTTGTGAGAATGGCTGATGGTCAGATTCCAAAAGATCTCCTGTATGGAGAATTAGTGCAGGGAAATCGCCCCAGAGGGAGACCACAGCTCCGATACAAGGATATCTGTAAGCAGGATCTGAAGGCCTTAGGAATGGACCTCAACAGATGGGAAACCTTGACATCTGAGTGTTCAGCCTGGAGGAAGGCGGTGCTTCATGGCCTTTCCCATTTTGAAGAGACCCTTGTCCAGCAGGCTGAGGAAAAGAGGCAGTCCCAAAAGCAGACAAATCAGGGAGCTGGACAGGGGACAGACTGTATTTGTCTTCAGTGTGGAAGGGATTGTGACTCTCCAATTGGCTTTCTCAGCCACACTAGATGCTGTTCCATGTCTTTCATACAGAACACATTACCACAGTCTCTTGAGACTGAAGGATGCCTAATCAATGAAATCAATGTCAACATTGAGAAGTACATAGCCTCTTTCTTATTGGTTCTACCTATAGCCTGCAAATTGTACTTTGAGTGTTCCATTATTAAGAATGAAAGGAAATTGTTACTTGTCTCCAAAGTTCCTTTTTCGTTTGTTCCCTAAAAAAATGCTAAACCTTGCATTTAACATTTTCTAATACAGGAGCACAGGACAGTATGCAAGTGTATGTGAAAGACATGCTTTTTTTTTTTTTAAATTAAAAAGCTAATAAATACTAAACAGTAAGACCATATACATTCCTATTCATCTTCTCTTGATTACTTAAAAATACCTTAAGAGTTACATGGAATGCGTGTCCAAGAAAAGGTGTGGTAAGATTAGCAACTTTAGAGGTAATTGTGAGAATGCTGTTGACCTTCTGCACAGTGAAAATGTCAAATTCTAAGACAGCAGGTATCCATAGACAAGGGCACAAGAGAGTCAACAGCCAGTCCAAGTCAAACAGCAGGTAGTCATTGCTAAGGCTCAAGGAACATCCAAGAGCAAAGAAGAGAAGAGAACCAGTAGTCAAGCTGTAAACTGTGTGCATAACAATCCAACAGGGCCACGAGGGAGCAAACAAGACAAATAATCCAAATCAGTTAACAGGATTTCAGACAGGCACAATGTAGAGAGTGCTAGAGCAGTAGATTATTACAGCATTGCTTCCAGTAGCCTAGATTTGATGGGCTGTTGTTATTCATTCTTCTCGGCCTGGGACCTCCTCTCTTCTTCAGTTGACTGTAATTGATTAGGTGTCAGAGTTTTACAACACCCATGCTGTGTTTGTTGCTGCCAGAGTTCTCTAAGGACAGGAGAACTGTGACAGGTTCTTCATTCCTTATGTTGTCATCATCTTCTGGAGGGACTGAATCCTTCCTGACAGGACCAGTCACCTCCATCAATCACAGTGACAGATCATCCTCCCCCTTATCACAATGCACCCATAACCAACCCCCCCCCAAAACCCACCACTGTTCACCATAATCACCCAATATCCTGAAAAGGACAAAAAGCTGATCCCACAGCTACAAATACTCAACTATCTCACACACTACACCAGAACACACAGAATTCTGACCTCTGTCCTCCGAAGACACCAGCCACAGAGACTGCTGAAACGTTAGGAAGAAAAACCTCCAGAACACAGCCAAACAGCCCAAAAAAATCTTCAACAACCATTTGATGCTGACCATGAAAGCCTTCAAGAATACCTTCATAATCTCTTGTGCTTCTGGAAAAGGACAGCCAGCAGCAGGATTCCCAAGATCTTCCCTGGACCTGGTCTCTTTCTAGTGAGGTAAATCATCCTTGGCTTCATCCTCTGAAGAGAATTCAGCCAATGGCAGGAACTTACAAACAGTGCATGAAACTACCCTACCTGTGCAAGTGATGCTTTTGTGCAAGTGGAGGATAGGTTTTCTTTGTGGTGATTGCTCCTTGCACAATATCAGCTGTTTGCTGAGGTGGCTGATTTCCCTATCAGTAGGATGTGCAGAAGGGCTATTTGTATAGTTATTGTTTACTTTCAAGTTGGCTTCATCCTTCTTTAGTTTCTTCAGTATTCCTCCGCATGCATTAGTTATTCTCAAAATGTCTGCCTGTTTTACCCAGTGGCACCCATGGGAACAGTTTGAGCTGCTCCACGAACATAAGACAAAGACAAGGAGGAAATCTCTCTCTTTCTCCTTCCCTGTAGCAGATGGGCAGACCACAGGTTTCCAACCGCAGCTGCAACTTGAACAAAATACTTACATGACCTTCAGAAGTACAAATGCAGCTGGTCCGCAGCAGCCAGACTGCTAATAGTGTGCGTCTGGGTCTCATTTTGAGGACTCACTTTGCTCCAGTATTATTACCTGCTAGAGTCATCTGTTGCTAAAATAGCAGCATAGGACTCATGCCACACCCACAAAGGTGCATTTCTTGTAGCGCTGTGAGCTTGACAACACTTTAGGGTAAGAGATGAATCACCTAAAGTCTTAGCTGGTGGATTGAAAAGACTCCATTTTAATTATTAGTGAAAAGGTTTCTTTGATTCACGAGACCATGCAACCTGTTATTTCTAAGTTTAACCATGAGAGATCTCCAGAATTAATGCTGGAAGTGGATCATGTTACCTATTACATTTCCCCAGGTTCATTCTCATTTCCTGATCCTATGGTATTGATGTGCACATGTGCACTGATAAAACATTAGGAAAAAATCCTGATGTGTTCTTATGTTCCTCCATTTCAAAAATGTGTTGTGGTATAAGTATCCTGGCTTTGGTTAGTATACAGGAGCTATATTTTAGGAGAGAACATTTCCTGGTTGAATTCTCCAAAGGTGATGATGAACTAATTTGGTCCACCATTGGTCCAGAAAAACCACTCTGTTTCCTTCTTATTCTCTTGGTTCCAGAACACCAATTTATATTTCTCCTCCTCGTAACTTCCTTCAAATTTTATGGTCAAATAATTCTCTTAAATAGCTTTGAATGTTTCTGCTTCACTTTGAGACCACCCTTAATTCTCAATTCCAATACACCCTTACAGACGTGGAAGCTCATAAGAAGACAATGAATAGCCCTGTTCAGACAAGTATATCTGTCAGTTCTAGTTGCCACCAAAATGTGGTGGAAATGGGAAATCTGAGCAATTTTAGCAGAGAAGAAGACAGGTGTGGGTTGTTGTTTTTTTGTTTGTTTGTTTGGGGTTTTTTTAATGAAAGCATTGAAATTTCCCAAGTGCCCACCACCACAGATATTCCCCCAAATCAAAATGAAGAGCAAGTTGGTTTCCCGGGAAAAAATATCTGAAGTGTTCTGAGCATCAAAAGAAGTGTTATCCAATGAACAGAACAGAAGAAAAAGAAAATTGGTGACTTTTTACACAGACCTAATTTCCTTTTTAGTATCACTGCAAGAAAAAATCGAAAACAATTGGAACTGAACTTTGTAGGATGGTTCTCATCAAGCAGAACTTTTGAGGAACTTCAGAGGAAGCTTATTCAAGCAGCCATTCTGAGGGTTATCCAAACTTCTGTACCAAGTCCATAGACAAGGGAGCCAATGTGGATATAAGGAGCATTATTCCAAGAATGGTACATTGCAGAAAGAAGAGGGGGATCTAGCACAAGCAGGATAGGGTAGCTCTCTCCCTGTCCACTGCACCCCCCACATGTACCATCCAAAGCTCATTCTAGAAGGTTAAGAACACCCCTCCCTCAAGCCAGCTTTCAAATTCCAGAGCTGGGCTGCAACTGGGCGCTTTGACACCCTGGCCCCACAGCACAAAAAGGTGTCTTCAAACCAACTTTTGTAATTCATGATGTGGAAATAATACAAGCTATTACTCTGACAAAATATCACCTTATCAGCGACGTGTTTAATATGCTTTTACAAGTATGCAGCAGTAAAAGGAATAAAAGGATATCTTGTACAAGAACATGAGCAGCAATGCCAACCATGTTACAACTCTGTACTGCTCAACAGGAAATGACAATAAATTGTTTAAGAAAATAACAGCAATAAAGGGAGTTGCATAGCAGGTATAATTGGCATAGGAAGGGAAAGGACAGAGGAATAGGGAGGAATATTGTTGGCACTATTTTGGGTCTCCTTCTGCTTGGGGTGGATGGGTTCATGCTATTCCATCAGCAAATACCAATGGGAACCTGTGTTCCATGTATACCTAATTTTCCAACCAGCTGCTGCTTCTTTGTCTTTGCAATCTCCTTTCATTTATTTCTCTTCAGCACCTGGAAAAGACTATCCATTTATTTTCATTCTTCTTCTTTTTTCGTTTTTTTCTTTCTATCTCTCCCTCCTTCAACTGCTCCCTCCAAATGCTCTTTCGAGTATTTGAGTTCATACAATCACAACTGCTTTGTTTTCTTTAGTGTTTAAACTTCCAGCCCCTTCTTCCAAAAGTCTGCACCCTCTAAATTTTGGTGCCCTGGTCAAAGCCTCAGACACCCTGCCTTAGCCACAGCTATGGCCCAGAAACTGTTGCGTGTTTTGAATTTCTAGTAAAATTCCTTTCACTACACAGCAAAAATATAGAGACTTCTAGACAAGAATAGCTACAAGTTCCCCAGATAGTCCACCCCTTTTTCACTAACTGGCACTTAACATCTCAATAATTCACTCTGAGACACTAGTAAAAGAAATAATAAAAAACATTTTCTTATTTACATTTCTGAACAGATCAACAGCAAACAAACAAAGCTGATTTCCAACAGACTAAAGACAGAGAAATGAAAGGAACGTCTGATGTTGCAAAGAAAAATACTGCATAGGAACCTGGAATGTAAGATCGATGAACCTTGATAAGCTGGATGTGGTCAAACAGGAGATGGCAAGAATAAACGTTCACATCCTGGGCATCAGTGAACTAAAATGGACAGGAATGGCCGAATTCAATTCAGACAATTACCATATCTATTATTGTGGGCAAGAAGCCTGTAGAAGGAATGGAGTAGCCCCCATAGTCAACAAAAGAGTGGGAAAAGCTGTACTGGGATACAATCTCAAAAATGATAAAATGATTTCAATGCGAATCCAAGACAGACCTTTCAACATCACAGTAATCCAAGTTTATGCACCAACCACCGATGCTGAGGAGGCTGAAATTGACCAATTCTATGAAGACTTACAATACCTTCTAGAACTGACAACAAAGAAAGTTGTTCTTCTCATTATAGGGAACTGGAATGCTAAAGTAGGGAATCAAGAGATAAGAGGAACAGCAGGTAGGGAAGGGATGTAGAGTGGTGCCCCGCTTGACGATTATTACCCCATTAGATGACGAAATTGCTTTACAATGATTTTTTTGCGATCGCTATAGCAATCGCAAAACGATGTTTGTACGGGGTTTTTTTGCTTGATGACGATCAGTTCCCTGCTTCGGGAACTGATTATTCACTTAACAATGATTTTAAAACAGCTGATCGGCAACTCTCAAAATGGCTCCCCATTGTTTTGCTGACCTCATTTTGCAAGACAGGGAGCAGAAAATGGCCGCCCTATGGAGGATCTTTGCTGCACAACTAGGTATTTCCCCCATTGGAACGCATTGACCGGTTTTCAATGCATTTCAATGGGTTTTGTTTTTTTTTTGCTTGACGACGATTTTGCTGTACAGCGATTTTGCTGGAATGCATTATCGTCGTCAAGTGGGGCACCATTATATTCTCGAAAGGAAGTGAGTTCTGACACCAATGTCAGTCGAACACTGGATTTAGCTCAAGATTCACAAAGAGTATCTGACTCTGTGGCTATATAACAGATACCTGGGTGCTGCTCAACAGCATAATCAGTTCGGTGACCACAAAATGAACCCTACAGAAATTCCAATAGCCATCCAAGGATCTTGGTAGGGATTCCCAGTAGTAAATTGCAACCAGAGTAGGTCCATTGAATCAATGGAATTTACGGAAAAGTTGACTCACCAAATCCCCACTGATTAAATGGGTCTAGTTGTATCTTATTACTGGATTTAAGGCAGAGACAGTGTATCTCTCTGCAGAGGCTTCCCCATACAATGAACTGGAGAAAGAAGCCTTCTACCTGCAATATGTGTTTGCTCTAGATGAAAGAGCATAATCCTGAAGAGCTGAATGTTTAAAAAATTATTCCTCAGTAATCAAAATGTAGCTGCATTGCAATTACTTTTCCAAAAGTTATTTAGCATTTCAAAGTTCCAGCTTAATACAAGCCCTTAAGAGAAAACAAATGGATTAATTTCACTGTTGAAATGAAATTATCGACCTGACAGAGGATAATTGTCTCTCAGGTTAATAATTCCAGGGCTTTTTTTGTTGTTGTTGTTCTTTATTTTTTGAAAAGACATTTTAACAATGTATGGAGATTGTACAGCAGAGGCTCCCTCCTTCCCACTTTATCCTCAGTTTAAAAAAAAATCTCTGCAAAGGCTAAAGCCTTCAAGATAAAATTGAATTATCATGCTTTACCATGCTTTTAATATTCATAATATAAACCATTATCATGCTTTTAATATAATCAAGGTCATCTCCCCTGCCACACAAACACAGATGTTTCTGCTGTTCTTGTGTCAAGCTAACCCCCCCCATACATACTTACATGCTTCCCAAAGATGGACAGACTCAGTTTACTGGTCTATTATTGTTGCTTGGGCCTACCTCATGTAACTGAGAGTTGACTTGTCTGTTAGCTTAGCATCTAACATCTCACACAGGTTTCAAGAAAACTCACTTATGCTGAATCACCCCCATTGTTCTATCTGGTCCAGTATCGTCAACTCATACTGGTAACTCATACTGGTAGCAGTAATAGTTCATGAGGACTTCAGGCAATATTCCTTCCTACCTCTGCCTCAAGATCCTTGTGACTCACATTAGTCTCCCATCCAAGGTGTTACCAGGCTTGACCCTACTTAGCTTAGGTGTTTTCATGGTGGTGTAGATGCTCTGAAAAAGAAGTCATACAAGTTAGGGCCAAAGACTGTCTCTAACAGTTTGTGCATTTGGCATGAGGCCTTGAGAACTGAGGGGAATATGGGGGGGGGGGAGAGGAAACCCCTTCCATTAATTATTTTGGAGAAGAGCTTGGTATAACAGGTGAAACTAAAAATGTGCCAGAGGTAACTAGCTCACAATATGAAAATTTTCTGAAAAATATTAAAAACTACAATTTTTTTAATGAACTGGAGACTTATTTTCTTTTATGAGGCCACAGAATTCTTTGGCAGAAATCTAACATGACACTGAACGAAGCACTAAATTTTCACGGGTTCTTTTGTGTAGCCCTCTGATTCACCAAAATATGTTCCAGCCAGTTTTCCAGCCACTAGGAGCAGGTTTAAGGGGCTACAGTGAGAAGGGAATTATTATGCTAGATTCCACTTTCAAGAAAGCTGTAATTTTTTTTTCTTTTCTTACTGTGACAGAACCGTAGCCAATCTGCATGGTAACAAGAGAAACGAGGTGATTGGCTGGGGTGGGTGCAGGTAGCCATCCAATCCGGGAGAGTTGGAGTGAAAAAGAGAATTTAAAATGTAACCAAGGAAGGAGGTGGGCTGTAACTGATGAAAAGTTGATGCTGAAATCTGTTTCCCTACAAGTTGTTACTTTGTAACAAAGGGAATAGGATTTTTAAAAATTGTTTAACCACTTGGTATAGCTATGGTTAATGGCTGGAGTCAAGCCCTTTGAAGGAAGGTTATTTTAAAAAGTGAAAAGTCTAGGTAGGGGCCGGTTACAGTTACTGCATATAGAAAACAGTGGGGCTTATTTCCAGGAAACCAGATATAGCGTTACAGTTCATCATTCATGTGAGACTGTGCCCCATCTTCTATCTAGATGATCTCATGTTACTTGTCACTCCAGTTCTCATTCTGGAAGTACTGGTACTAGTGAAGCAGAGAGATGGTTCCTTGTTTAACATACAGTCAAGTTTTTTTTTAAACTTAATGAGTAATTACACAAGTGTTAAATTCCACCTTACAAAATTATGCACAACACAAGGAATGGACAGTGGACTGAAATTTAGGACTGCACACCGCTGCACCTATAAATGATGGCATCATAACTACATTATGCTTAGAAATGTGGAAAATACACCGGTTTTCATTAAAGATAAATAATATGAAGATATGATCAAGAGAAGAGCAAAAAATGACCTTGGCATTAAAACTTATAAATATATTTTATTATAGAAAATGTCAAATGGTCCTATAATATAAAAAGGTTCTCGTATAAATTTCAGAAAACATCTGACATTTCACACAGATATTTCCATTGACTACTTATAAGGAGCTCTTTGTCCCCGAAAGTCACTGAAATGCTTCCACAAAGGTCTAGGCCATCAAACTAAAATTTCATGAACTACAGATACATTATTTTACCACTCTTTTAACCATCCACTTTATCTGAACAAAAGATAGATGAACATATCTTTAGCAGTAATTAATCACAGACATAAGATCATGCTCTTATACTCAGTGTTAATTAATTTCAAACGTCTCCTGTCTCCTGTTTCCATACTCAGCTGATTATGGATTCCAGTTACAATTCCTCTTTACCTCCACAGTACATAATCAAGATCATTTAAGGCAATATTAGTTGCCCTTGAAACCATTCCTCTATTGCCATAAACAGGGACATTAAAAAGTAGAAAAAGAATGATAAACAATTGGGAATATGGAACAGGATTTGTTGCAGAGTTTGGTGCTCAGTTGTGCAGTGGACAAAAGAAGTGATTTAAGGATAAACCAAAGACAATATTGAAGGAATGTAATATTGACTACATCAGTTAGGAATCTTTCACTGAAGACCAAAACATCTGTTGAAACACCATTGAACAACGGGCTGAAAACTTTGAAATGAAAAGAATGAAGGATGCACATAAGAAGAGACAAACGAGAAAGCAAGGAAGTAACATCTCAGCAGGCCAATCAACTGAGGATCAGCTAACTTGACCCCGCTGTTCATGTGTCTTGTGGACTCAGATTGGGTTAGTCAGTCACTTGTGCATCCATAGAATCATAGAATCATGAAGTTGGAAGGGGCCTATAAGGCCATCGAATCCAACCCCCTGCTTATTGCAGGAATACAAATCAAAGAATCTTTGCCAGGTGGTTGTCTAAATTTGTCTCCAATGCCTCTTGTGTTGAAGAACTGACCACCTCTTGAGGTAATTGTTTCCATTGTTGTCAGGAAGTTTTTTCTGATATTCAACCAACATATGGCTTCCTAGTGATACTGGTACTATCATCAGTGTGATACTGTCAGACCTTTAGTGCTCACTTCTTTTATCTCTTTAAATGGGGAAATTCATGGAAATTGTCTTCTTTGAAAACAAAGGATCAACTATATATATATATATATAGTTGATCCTTTGTTTTCACATAGCAGAGCAGAATTTGATATATATAGAAGAGGGCTTAATTAATTATGTATGGAGATCCTCTTTATATCAAATTCTGCTCTGCTATGTGTACTAGGGATGTGAAAAATATCTGAAAAAATTTGCATTCTTGGCAATTTCCCAAGTCTTGCCGTGCCAATGTTTCTCACCAGGACATCCACATGTGCCAGCAAGATCCCTCAACTTCCCTGAAAACAAGTTTCCAGTCTTGTTTACCTTTCCCTATTTTTTTTTAAAAAACTGTTATTTTGAGCAAGAACTGCCAACACCTACACAGCTCAACCCCCTTTCTCAGCAATGTTGTACTGTAAAGCTGTCCTTTTGTTCAGGCATCACAATCATTTTGCACTGGTTGATGTCTCTTCTGGAAGATAAAGATGACAACAAAACTTTCAGGAAACACCGTGAGATGAGGGAGAAATAAATACGGAGAAATCTTGTGATGAGGTAAAAAGGGGGAACCCCTGATTCCTCATAAGATTCTCATCCCCAGCATGTACAACCTCAAAACAGGACCTTCTCCTATTGCTCATTTAAATTGATCTGGAATAGCAACCACCCAGTGGCTGAAATCCTGTTGCTTAGTATAGTAAGTCATAACTAGAATGCACCCATCAAATCAATGGAACTTGTGGAGGAGTTGACTCACCAGATCCTCACTAATTCAAAGGTCTAGTGTAGTTGCAACTTACTATACTAAGCAACAGGATTTCAGTCATTGAGTTCAAACCACAATGTTTATCATTTTCATTTTGAGTGTGCTGTAAAGTCTTTCCAACATTTCCTCCAAAAAGAAAAAGAGAAAAAAAAAAGAAATAGGAAGATTATTCATGATCTGGGGGGGGGGGGGAATTAAAGCATCAATTCAATTCTGTATCTCACCAATCATGTAGACCTTAACTTTATCTGATAATCTTGCACTTCATAGCATAGGAGTAATCATCCTGCTCTTGTTTTAATGAAGAGTACGAGAGAGGTGTGGAACTAATCAAGCAGAAATTCCGTATCATCTGCCTACTCTTGCAAAGCCATCATTTTCATAATGAAACCATCTTACCACAATGCCAGGCAAGGTTAAAACAAGGAGCTTCCTGGATGTCATACTATTAGCATTTGAGTTGACCTGGTACCTCCTAAGGATCATGAAAATCCTTAGATGAAGGAGGAATAAATAAAGATTGATGAAACACCCACACACCTCCACTCTTTCACAGAATCTTTTTCTTGTCCCTAGTTAAACTTCCTCAAAAAAAATTCTAGGTTCTCTGAGTGGTTTAAATACTTCTCTGGAGGAACCAGCAGAATATGACTTGCCACCTTGATACTTACTATACATTTATTTCTATTACTCTGTTTACAGTGGTAGACCATCCCAGCCTTTTGATCTGAAGCCATCACCTGGTCCCATGTATCTGCTGTTCCCAACAGTGGCAGCAATGCTAGCAGTGGTGACATTTCAATTCACACAGAGGAGGAGAATGTCATCTGCCATCCCCTTCACAGTTGCCTGTTCTCTCAGGCCTTCCCTTTGGCTGGGCACAAAATAGATTTTTGTAGCAACAATATTTCATTGTGAGCTACCCTTCAGGGCTATCCAAGTGTAAGGGTGGGGGGTACCTTTATTAGACTACCAAAAATCACAAATATTAGCCAGCTTTCAACCCTTTGGGATCTCTAGCTTGCATCCTTGTACGTGTCTTCATCAGGCTGGGCACCACAAAGCTGGGGGAGGGGTAGAAGAAACATAGATGATCTGAAAACTATGGCCAGCTGTTTGTTTGAGGTTCCTTCATTTAGAGCAGGTTTCAAAAATGGAGGCTGCACAGGTTTCAGACTTCACCTCTGGTGGAGTGTGTTGGAACATCTCTCTCAGTCTCCCATTCAAGTTGTTTGTGACCCTCCTCTCACTGCCCGGTATCAAAATGCACATAAGCACACAGAACTGTAGCAAACCCCATACCAGAGAAGTTGGGATAGGTTCTGTTCGGTAGTATCCCCAGGTGGCAGTGGGCTGTGGGCCGAAGCTCAAGTGCTCAGTTGGTTTGGAAGTAGCACCTTGCCTGTGCTGCGCAAGTCTTCCCCTCCCCAGTACCCGCATAGGGAAGCTCATGTAGAAAACTAGAAAAAAGATAGCCCCCTCTTCCCTTTTCCAGCCATCCCTGCATACACAATAGGATGGAGGAATGGCTTTCAAAGTTACAAAGGAAGCATAGAAAGAGCAAACACCATTGCTCTCTCCATTCTGCCCTGCCAACAAGTACCTGGGAGGGGTGAGAGACATGTCAGACCACTCAGACCTCAGAGTGTTTGAACTTAGCAACAGGATTGCCTTGTTAATTTATTTTATCCTCAACAGACACAAGGAAGAATTCCCTTTCACCTCCTTGGTGATTTCATTTGGATTTTTGTAATGCATCAGCCTGTTGCATTAGCTTCCATCAGTTTTGTTTTATTAACCTTTTTCAGTTGACAACTGCAACTACTGATCATGTATTAATTTGCCCATATATACAAAGAGAAGGGGGATTTTCCCCCCCACAGTGAAATAGGGGGAAGAGGCAGCATAAGGAAGGAGGCTGTGGAAAGCATCAGAATTTTTGCAGGCCATCCTACTGTAATCTTCCTAAGCCCCTGAAGCTTTGGAGAGAGCATGGTTGTAGTACTCCAGTGGGTTTTAGTGTTGTTGTCCACATCATCTTCTGTGAGCTGGTGTGTGTTCTCCTATGTTTATGGAGAATATTCAAAACAGGCAAAGAGGCAGAAAGAACACATAGTGCCTCTGTGGGATTATCCCTCACTTCTTCAAAAGAGGATCTTGACAGAACAATATTTGTTTACATCCGGACCAGTGACAAAGGGTTCAATTTTATATGGGCATTTATCAGGTTGCACATCCCATTGAACTCAACCAGATAAGTAGAGGATTGGTGCTTTAGTGCTTTCAATCACAATCTCTCTCATACAAATCTCTCCTCTGTGTAGTCAACTTATTATATGATTTTAGGAAGCCATCTGCCTGACATAATCTTAAAGCGATACTGACTCATCATACACAGACGTTGGTATGAGGTAGATTGAGAAAGCATATGCAAATTATTTCCATCACTAGCTCCCAAGAAACATGCAGTGCTGTACCCTTAATCACTGATCCACACTGGGTTCATTCAGGATTGGATTCTGTGAATATGTGGTGGTGGTCAAAAGGCCTCAACCCTAGAGAGGTGGAAATAAACATTAACATCAAATTACTGAGATGGTGTATACAAAACAGTATCTGGGGTGAAAGATGTTACACCACAAGGTGTGGAATCAAGATCTCTGAATGACTAGTGGAGAATTTGTAATTCTCCAGGTGTTGCTGGACTACAAATCCCAGTATCCCTAAACATTGACTAGGCTAGGTGGGGTTTATGAGAGTTGGAATCTGGTAACATCTGGCAGAACACACAGGTTCCTCAGCTCTGCCCTCAACTTTGTTACCAAATTACACTCTAAAATACAAATATAGTTGCTATGTACTTATACAACACAGACAATATACATGGCTCTTTATATAGCAGTGGTCCCCAGCCTTGGCTCCCCAGATGTTCTTGGACTACAACTCCAGAAGCCTTCACCACCAGCTGTGCTGGCCTGGATTTCTGAGAGGTGTCGTGCAAGAATAGCCGGGGACCCAAGGTTGGTGGAAAGCACTGTTACAGAGAGAGAGAAAAAGAAAGGTGGGGGGGGAGAGAATCCTGCCCTGAAAGAGCTTGTAAGAGAAATAACTACCAAGACAGGAAAGAAGGGGGAGAAGGAAAGCCAAAAGGAGAGGCAAGACAGAAATAAGAACATATGGAGTTACATGCTTGCGTAGGCTTTATGCTCGCTGGGATGACAACCGAGGGTTCTGTGAAGCTTGAGTAGCTTTCAGATGAAAAAAGAGAGGGGGAAAAACACTTATGTAACTTCCTCTTCCTTTCATGTCCCTCTGGATTTTTAGCCTTGTGAACATCTCTATTTCTTAATCAAGCCAAATTCCGGATGACGCCTGTTTGATAACAGTAGAGAAGGCCTGGGGGTGGAGGAGAGGGGGAGAGAAAAAAAGGGAGGTGCATAAATGTTCCATTTCATAAACGTTGCATAAGTGTTCTGATGTTCTATGTGGCAGTGCTTTGCCAGATGACTGGTCAAGGTTCACAGCCCCTTCCAATGAACCTGGGCTGTTTCAAGTGAACCAAAGCAATTGATGGTTTTGGGTAGAAAACACTGTGGTTTCATCGAATCCTGACCTATAATCAGGCACACATCCACAGAAACACGTACAAACCCTAAGCCATTTAGGAAGAGTTTAGTCTTCAGTGCTGTGGTTTGTTTGATCAGAAACCTCAAAGCAAATCTCAAGTGACCTGGAGCTTTAAAGCAGTTCACACAGAACTACTGTACCCAAAACGTCTGGGTTTTACTAGGCAAATGCCTGTTCTTTCTCTGGTCTCTGAACACACAGTGAAGCCCACACTCTGGATTTTATAACGCAGTTTCATAATCTATATATTGTTCCCTGTTAAGATTATACAAGTACAAAACACATTCACATGCTCTCAGATGTGAAGGATTAGTGGAGTCAGTGAGTATCCTTTAATGCTGGGAAGTGGTAACCAGGAAAGAAGTGAGAAATCTGCAAACAGGCAAACAAACAGAGAGAGACAGAGAGATTTCTGAGTATTTTGAAGGAACATCTGCCAAATTTTACACTGAAACACCTTAAGAAGTCATAGGGTGCATGTGTATTTTATGTGCAACTGCCCCTTCCATTCTGATCATGCATAAATTGTTGGTGAGCCATGAATTCAGTCAACCACAGTGATGTGTTTTGGCTTGTCTAGTGTAAGGCTATGTGCAAAATTCTGTCTGAATTGCTTAGTAAACACAGTAATGGACATAATTTGCCATGGAAAATCCATACATTTCGAGGCTTACGAAGTGTTTCGCCAAAAGGTGGGAAATGTGTCCAACAACATGCACACACTTCTAAAATGCACTCAAACATGATTTGGTCAAGGAGGCCATTCATGTATCCATTTCAAGAACACAGAGAATTACTTGCTCCCTGCTGCCCCACAAAGCTTAGAGAGGAAAGAAGGGGGAAGTCTGCAGAAATAAACTTAACAGGTCTTCCCATCCCAGTCTGCCGCTCAATGACCCCAGGTGGGCTGCAAAACGAGAAGGTTTAGTAGCCTGCTATGCATGACTCTAGAGCTTGGTGAGTCACAACTAGCTACGGCATTTGCAAAGTGCCAAAAATCCACTGAAGGACTTGAAGCTCTTTCTCAGACCTGCACTATCTCAGCCTCAAGCAGGAAAACCTTTCTGCCGTAATCTCACAGGTGCGATATGTGAGAACAAGGTTGACGGTGTCTGGATGAATGCAGATGTTATGTACAAATCAGACACAGAAGAAAAGATAACAGATACATAAGTAGATGTGGGCATATGTTCTTTTAAACAAATTTTCAGATTGATTGTGAATGTCACAAAGCTCACATCTGAAGTTCCATTGGGACAGAAAAGACAGTATTTAATAGTAGGCTTTTGCATTTATACTGTTTCTGGCCACATGTAGATCATGGGAGGGCATCTGAAATATGATTGTGTTGATGGCATGTAAGAAATGTGCAACAGCTAGAATTATGTCCCAATTAACCCATTCAGACTAATGGCAACCCTTTCCAGGTTTTTCTGGCTATAGAGCAGAAGTCCCCAATCCCAAGTCCGTGGTTCGGTGCCGGTCCGTGGCCTGAGCCGGACCGGGCCACCGAGACAGACCTCCTGCCCCCCCTGCACACACTCACCCCCGCACAGCCCATTTACGGCGGCGCAGTGCTCTCACAGGCACACATGCACTTGTGCGAGGGAGAGCATGCACTTGTTCGTGCATGCGCACGAGCGTGGGGGATGCCCCGCCTTCCCCAGCCGGTCCGTGGACCAAAAAGAGTTGGGGACCATTGCTATAGAGCACCCAGAAGTGGTTTGCCATTCCCTTCTTCTGGGGGCATCCTGGGACTGTGCAGCTTGCCCAAGGCTTCACTGGATGGCTCTTCTCCCAGGAGGCACAGTGGGGAATTGAACTCCTGACTGGTGGCTTCCTTGTCAGGTCAGGCTGCCGGGGAGCATGGGTTGTCCCTGTGTTCACACATTCATCACTTGATGACTGCAGCTTTAGCATCAGGAGAGTGGCATGAGCAAATGGGCTGTCATAAACATGACAAAGAATAACTGAAAAAGGAAGATGAGGATGTGCAAAGATATATCTAGTGAAATGGCATATTGCTGCAGTCTTCCCATCATGTTTAAGATGTTTAATATACAGTTAATTGCGTCTTGTCTTACAAATTCGCCACAACTAATTACTCTGACTTATTTTCCCATCCCAAAAAAGAAAAGAAAACCCTCTCTCCTTTTTCACAGACGAATTCGTGGCATGTGACACCCAAAGTTAGCGATGACATAAGGCAGACAGAGGCAGCTTTCTCAGAAAAGAAGCCTTGCTAGGACAAAGGGAAATGAAAAGACATAAAAAGCATCAGGAAACAAATGGAAAGGCCCTGACCCTTGCTTGTAGATTGAAGTAGTAGAGTTATGGAATGCGGCAGTGCATCCATCTTGGTTTCTCCCCCAGTAACTGCCATAGGATTGCCTTGTCAATCTTGTGCCTAGTTTAGCCTCAATTCCACATGAAGAGATGGAAGGTGGTGTGATGAATTGGCCATAGCAGCACACATTCAGGATGCATCTTCACCCCATTATAGTCTCTTGGCATAGGGATTTTGCACAGCTCAGAATTTGCCAGAGATAGGCCTTCAAACCCTTGTAAGGTCTTATTGATCTGGTCTGATATTTTTAGTAAGCAGCTAAATAGTGGATGATCGTAGCTCTGTCATTCTACATTTATTTATTTGCATGAATAAATACCTTTTTTTTGTAACATTCAAATTTGTAAAATGTGTAAAATTCCACATATCTTTTATTTGCTTCCAAATAATGACCATCTCTGCATTTATCCCAAGTCAGGACTACAAAGCATCTCCTCTAACTGTAAAACTTTAAATGAAGCCACTTCTACAAGTCATTGTTGGAACAGACTCGGTCCAATAGGCCAAATCAATTGTGGCAACAATTGAAGGAAAACCCAGTTCAGCCCCAAGATGAGCTACAAGGAGTCCCTGAGGGAGTCCAGTATCTGCCTCATGAATTTATTCTGCAGAATTCCCGGATTGGACTTCACTCTCTCTCCCCATATTTCTGCCCCATGAAGCATTTGAGCCACAAATTTGAGCAACAAAAACCTTAAAGATGAGATGCTGGATAGCTCAGTGGCTTAGGTTAGTGGTCCCCAACCTTGGGCCTCCAGATGTTCTTGGACTACAACTCCTAGAAGCCTTCACCACCACCTCCGCTGGCCAGGATTTCTGGGAGTTGAAGTCCAAGAACATCTGGAGGCCCAAGGTTGGGGACCACTGGCTTAGGTCACTGGCTGCAAAGCCAGAGGTTGGGAGTTCAGTTCCCCAGCTGTGCTTTCTTGAGAGGAGCTGGACTTGATGATCCATAGGGTCTCTTCCAGCTCTTCAGTTCCAAGGTTATTTATCAGCTGGCCTTCTCTAGCATAAAAAAGATATTTTCAGCTGCCTGGTAGATCTGGCACTCAACAACACAGTGGCATTTAGGTGTTTGCTTCCAAGAAAGTTTCCCATAAAAACCCTGGGACCAGATATTTATATGAATGCACTTGTTCAAGGGCATGTCCATCGAGCAACCAATTATACTTAGCAGCTCTCTTCCCAAAGATTATAATCTTGGCTTTTGAATAATTGATTGTTAATCATTCATTTTTACAAAGCTGCCCAAATTTGACTAACCTTCTTTTAAGACCAATTTTGTTCAGGGATGGCAAAACCAATTCATCAGCATCAAGCAAAATCAAGATCTTGGGACTGTCGATAACCAGAGGAAAGAAAAAAGGAAAGCCATTCCAGGGATCAGATAATTAATATAAAAATTAAATAGAAAAGGCGCTAGAATGCAGCGTCACTTCACACCCACCCACACCCGGTTAATAAAAATTTACTGTAATAGAGGACCTTGTAAGCCAATTCTCACCCGCATTGTATTATGTTGGTGTAGCTGCTATAAAAGGCACAGGAGTCTTCTGTCAATATTTGTTTTGGACAATTTGTACTATAAATGCTCTTGATCTATCAGATCAAAAGGTGATGAGAAGTCTATGAAGTCTTCAAAGATGAATTTATTCAGGCTTTTAGTGAATTTACTAATTAAATGACGGAGGATGAAGGCTTGGTCTATTGTGATTCTTCACTTTCTGAAACTTGCTTGTTTCTCAGAAATGATAGATTGGTTACTATCTCATCCAAGGAGCTTATTCAAAAGAAATTGTGCATAAAGTTTGGAGGCCACATCAAAAAGGCTAATAAGTCTATACTCATGAGGATCTGATAGACTGCCTTTCTTGAAGAGTGGCACCATGATATTAGTTCCCCAATCTGGAGGGAGATTACCGGTGCAATGAATGTAACTAAAGAACATCTCAGAGGGAATCATATCTTCTCTGGGGGCCTTGCCATTACAAAAGGTCAAGATCAGGAACCCAATTTCTGCAGGAGAAATGGGTGGCCATTCAGGGAGATGAAGTGTTTCTATGTCTGTCTGTCTGTCTGTCTGTCTGTCTGTCTGTCTGTCTGTCTGTCTGTCTGTCTGTATGTATGTATGTATGTATGTATGTACGTACGTACGTACATACGTACAGTGGTGCCTCGCTTAACGACGATAATCCGTTCCAGGAAAATCACTGTTAAGCAAAAAAATCATAAAGCGAAATTAAAAAACCCATTGAAACGCATTGAAACCCGTTCACTGCGTTCCAATGGGGTAAAAACTCACCGTCCAGCGAAGATCCTCCATATCGCTGCCTATATAGCGAGGAATCCATCCCTAAGCACAGTGGGGAGCCATTTTAAGCACCCGGCAGCCATTTTGAAAACCTGACGATAAGCTATTTTTGATCGTCATAAAGTGAAAATCGCTTCCCGAAGCAGGGAACCGATCATCGCTAAGCAAAATTCCCCCATTTAGACCATCGGTTTGCGATCGCAATCGTAAACTGGATTCGTTGTAATGCGGGGCAATCGTTAAGTGAGGCACCACTGTATGTATGTATGTATGTATGTATGTATGTATGTATGTATGTATGTATGTATGTATGTATGTATGTATGTATGTATGTATGCACGCACGCATGCATGCATGCATGCATGCATGCATGTAATTTACGTAACATCCATCTAACCAAAGGCCACTCTGGGTGGTTTACAACAGAAAACAAAACAATAGGTGAAACATCTAACCATACCCACTAATAAAAACATCAATACTAATATAAGAACAAATACAACATAATAAAACATAATAAAATACAATATCATCTAAGGATTTTAAATGGTGGTATTATGATCCTACTGTGTAATAGTTTCACCAGGTTCTGTTGTACATATGCCACTCCTGAAAATGCAGCTAATATTTGACCAGTCTTAGATATTAGTATAGATAGACTAAATAGTTTGGAAGATCATTCTCTGACTCTCTTGCTGGAAGGAACAATTGCAGACTGGAGGATGGGTACAATGGTGTCATGATAAGTTAAAGGCCTAGAGACTTTCAATGGAAATGTTTATCTGTCTTAATTCATTTGCTCTTAGGAATTGGATCTTTGATTAGGATACTAGCCACAACAAGGCTGCCAATTATTGGGTCTCAATTCTCTATCTGGTATCTCCAACTTTGAGTTAATTACGCAAGACCGCGTAATTCTGAGGCACTGACCTTTCCACAGCTTGCAGATCTTTTACAGAACTTAGATTCCAACAGATGCCCCCTGCATATCTTGAATGGAGATACCGAGGAATCCCAGTTTCAGAATGTAAATGTGGTTTTGATTGTAATCAGATGACGATATAATTCCTTACTTATTTTTCTGTCCCCTTTTATAGATCCTAGAGAAAGATTCCTGTCATCTGTCATCCAGTCATACACCAACTGTACCTGTGAGGAAAGAGTGTTAGCTATCTATCACACACACTGTAGCACACAAGTTGTGCTGGCAGCCAGAAGGCTGCGTTCTTGTTTTGTTAAGGACCTCAATATTATATTATTGCCATTAGTATGATTGGTGGGTCTGGGTTTTCATGGATGCTATGATTGGACTGTTGATAAGCACCTCAATGAGCTATTTTAATTACCTGCTTTTAAATTGGAAATGTCCCCTTACATTGTATATTGTAAAGGTCTTTGGTCATAAACAATAAAGTTGTTGTTTTCATGTCTATTGAATAGAGAAAGGAAAAATGAAAAAGATACAAAAATAAAAGCAGCAGCAACAACAATATACTGATAGTTTTGTGGAAGGCAAATAGCAATTGCTAAATTATTAATTCTACAAAGTTCAATAAGGTAAAATTATCAACTATTCCAGAATGGTGCAGGTACAAATAATTTTTCCATGTCAGAGGTGGGAATAGAATTTGCAGTATCGCCGTACCGCTGGTTCAGTGCTCACCTCACATAAACCTTATTTCTAATTAGTGTGAGCTCCATGAGAATCAATCAGAGACTATATAAACATTCTAAACCCATACTGTGTGTGCCACTTCAAATCTACCACCAACGCATTGCAATCGTTCTGTTAAATATTCTCAGGATGTATGCCAGATTGCAGCGAAGGCACGCTTTAATAATCATTCAAGTCTTCTCAGTTCCAAGACTTTCAAAAAGCAGACACACAGATGTATACAAGTCAAAAATGGCATTTTGGGGGTAGAGGGATTGATCAAGATTTAATGATTATGTGGCAATAATAAGCAATTTCTGTCTTGTTTTCAAAGACAAAATAAATCAACGGGATGGAGTATTCTCTCAGAGTCTTCTTTGTTTGTAGCATGCAAAATATGTTATCCTTTACACTGTTACAGAAATATGTCACTTTTTGCTTGCATAAAAGGCACCCAGATCTAGCAAAAAGTCATCCAATAATATACCGTAACAAACATTTTTTAAAGAAAGAAATAAAAACAGAACGTACTGCATATTTTCTTGTTCTTTTTAAGGGAGTCACATGAGTTCACACTGCCTACTTCCAGGGTGTCTGGAATTCTGGAAGGTTTGGTGTTTAAATTGAGACACTCTGTGGATCCTATACCTTAGAGCCTACAAACAAAGCCACTGTAGGATTTTCAGATCTTGGGGCACCAAATGAAGTCTTGGAGAATTACCTCACTTTCTTGGATCTTCAGGCAGAAGAGAAAACTTAGGGTGAACTGTGCTGGAGGAGGAAAAAGTGATTTATGTGTGACTGTTTCCAGGTCTCACAGGTGTCTTCTTTCTCAGTATCCCCCTGTCCCTTCTCTATGATAATCAAAAGGGTCCTCCCTCTAGTCTCAGGTGCTGGTCCATGGTTGGAGGTAGTAAGGATTCCCTTCCTGACACTTCTTCTTTCTTCTATGAGGATAATACAAAAGAAGACATAGCTAATAAGTGTGGGGAATAATAATAATTGTGTGTCATCAAGTCAATTCCGAGTTATGGTGACCCTTTTCAGGATTTTCCAGGTAGAAGTACTCAAAAGTGGTTTACCAGCCCTTTCTTCTGGGGGACGCCCTGGGACTGTTCAGTTTGCCCAAGGCCACACGGGCTGGCTCTACTTGTAAGAAGCATAGTGAGGAATTGAACTCCCAACCTCTGGCTCCACAGCCAGATACTTAACTCACTATGCTATCTAGCAAGCTTAGTGTGGAAAATGTAGAGATTAATGGTAGTAACCAACAGGATTTTAATAAGGAAACAATGTGAGAAACATTGGTGTCATTAGGCTTTTATTTTCATATTTCACTCCAAGTATTCAAAAAGCAATTTACTGGTAAATTGGAGAAATAGAGATGATACAGGTCATGTACGAATTGTTTTTGAAATTTACTGGAAGTTTCCAACACATCCTTCTAGGACTCTTAGAAATCTGATTAAGACCAGTAAATGTTAACACTCACCAAATTATGCTTCTTAAATGATGTGACTTATTAATATATTTCGGCCTACAAGTCCTCCCGTTGAAGCATAAACAGTGAAAAAGAAAGAAAATCAATCAAACGAGTCAGGGCCCTTGTTGTTAATTAATCCCTCTTTACTCTAGTTATTGATCAAATGTAACTTTTACTTATTGTTCTAAAATCCTGTGTCAATAGCTCCCGGTTTGAACTCCAGATGGTTTGCAGATGCTTTGCTTTCACCTGCTTATTAAAGTACATGTGAGAATTATCCCTGAAAAACTAACCTTCAGTCCATGGCTGGAAGCAATCAGAAATAAGGATGAAATTTCTGTACTAATTTCTCTACTATTCAGAAATTAGTACATGCGAATGTACTAATTTCTCACTTTGGAACTAGTATGCAGATATGAAAGGGAAAATACATACATGAGGCTGAAATCCTGTTGCGCTGCTCCATGTGTGCAGAGGTTATTACATCATCATCAGTGGACGACGTCATTGCTTTATATACCAGTCAGGTGTACCCAGAAATCACTTTTAATCAGGGACAATTTGCTGCTACTGTTCACATCATCTTTGTTGTGCAGAGATGTGCAACATGAGTTAAGCCAATGTGTATATTCATGAAAATAATACTAAAAGTGTATCGTATGAGGGAAACTGCTTGGAAAAATGTGCGCGTTAGGAGAAACAGGCACAGGAACACATACAAATGTTCGTATATCCTCGAAAAAAAATCTTTTGAAGGTCAAGCTGGACTAAATGTTAGCAAACCTCTACCATCAACTGTCAGATGAGAGATCTCCCAGCAGGAAAGGATTTCTGCTGGCAAAAGAGGATTGTGCCTAATCCTAACCCCCTACACCTAGAGCTTCCTTTCATTTTGGACTGATTCTAAAGAGAAAATAGGTTTGTGAACCGTTTGTGGTCCTTTTGTGAGGGCCTTCCTCTCTTTTTTCTGTTGGTTAAGAGCTTATCCACAGGGAGATTTGTCCCACTATTCAGTGTACTGACGGGTCAGGTTGATGCTCTCTTTGTTTCAGAGTCCACAAATAGATATCAGTGGGGTACAATATTTTGCCCCAACCTGCATCTTTTTGAACCCCTGTTAGAAGATGCTGGTTGTGGGTTGGAGCACTCCAGTTTAGGCTGTTCCCAGGGTGTGTGTGGTCTCTTGGAATAGACTAAACTAGAGCCTTGTAGTTCCAGTGTCAATTTCTGGTGTTCTGAAGCAGCTGACAAGCTGCTTCCGGATACTGGAAACTGAACACTTACCCTGATCATTTGCGGAGGCTCAGGGGAAGTGATTTTTTAAAGAAATGTTTGCTAGATCATTGTTAATGTGATTAATAACTTTGATTATGATTATTTTCTTAGCCTGTCTGTGTATTGTTGATCGAAAAATCTGCTTGCAGCCACAATTTCAATCTGCAACACACAGCCAGGCAAAGGGAATTGAAGTGATTAATCACATCAGCATTTACTGTATCTACCAAATGTAAAAGAATATAATTTCATTTTCCCTGACCCCACTCCCAGATGATCAGGGGAAGCATTTAATTGACAGCAGAACAGGCCAAAGATCAATATGCTATTTGGACAGCAAGAGTGTGCCACATGACACATCGCTCTTCCCCCTGACCCCAACTAACCCTTTGTAGCCGAATCCAAAATGGCCAGTCTGGACAGGTCCTAAGTCACCTGACTCATACTGTCATTACAATTGGATGTTTAAAAGCTACCGTATTTTACTTAGTAGTGGGGCTTTGATTTCTACAGCCCCAGGCTCAGAAGGCTCCTGTTATAATCCTATAGTCTTGGAAGTGAATAATCATTGATGTTAATTAGAGCAGGTGTGCCTTGTAGGAAAGCTGTTTCTTGGGCTAAGCAACCAGTCTGAGCAAAGTCTGGAATTTTGTATGGGAATTAATAGGAAGAATTGAAGAAGAGTTCATGGAAATAGCAGACTTAGCCAGAACGCATGGTCCCATCAATGAAATGTCCCCGTTTTCTCATGTCTTTACTACCTGAGCAGTCCCATGTTGTGGTCACTTGGCATATATTCCAGGGTGTGAGTTCTAATATGTTTTTGAATTACCACAACATTTTCCTAAATTTGATGTGATATAAGTTGCTATACTTTGGTACTGAAATATTTCCGTCTGGGTTGTTTATGTCTCTGGAGGCCCCTTTTCCTTTTATTTAAAAATACATTTCATTGCATCAATGTTTCGGCAACATTTCCTTGATGAGTATGAGTCTTGCAGAAGAGAAACTTATAGTCAGACTTTGTTTTCATTTCAGCTTGCTAATTTTTTAAAAATTAAAAGGACATGCAGGTAAATGACATAATTGGTGGAGGCAATGCAAGGCAGCTTGCCAGAAAAAGTATTGGTACAGCTATGTACACAGGACACAACTGTAATTGTTGCACAATGAATCCTGTGATAAAAAGAGTAGAAGCCTCTTGGTGGGTGGGATTTGATGTGGAGATAGCATAAAGGTAGACCAAAAGATTTTATATTGGCTATTGTTACGTTCACCCGTGACCCTGTTTCTTTTTCTCCCAAACCAGGGCTCACGCAAGTGGCGTTCTCTCTTACTTTCGCTGCTACCAGTGGATTTCTTTATCCACGCTGTAAAGGATTTTAGTCAGACACTGGCTGCCAACAACAGAACTTGTTTATTAAAGGGTAGTACGGTAATTGAGAATTTCAGATGTTCTTTATTCATTTCATGTTCATATAATCAAGTCAATATACATTCAATCTCCACCGTCTTTATGTGTTCACTTTAATCAGTTTATTTTTATTATTGTTATTATCTCTCTTTACGTTTCTGACTATCTATCTCTGCAATTTCTTCCCTCCTTCTCTCTTAACTCCCTCTCTCTGTCTGTCTGTCTCACTGATCCCGCCCCTCCAGTCTGCTCATAGGCTCATGCAAATAAAGTTCTGCTATGAGTGACAGGAGTGACGTAAGGCATTCGTCACAGCTATGTTTCATCTGGCCACACACACACACACACACACACGCACGCACGCATGCACACACACAGAGAAAGAGAGAGAGAGAGAGAGAGAGAGAGAGAGAGAGAAATTCAATCAATGAGTAAGAACTGGGAAGCATTTCACTGGTGTGACCATGGCCAGCGATGAGACAAATTGTGTCTGCATAGGCTTAAAATCATCCCCTCCTCTTTAACATTAACCTATGTTGCATTCTGTGAAATGTAGACTAGCACTATAGTGCTGCAGGGTAGGTTTGAAGTTGAAATGCCACGCTTCTTCCCTCCTTTCTAGGAAGTGGGTAGACTAAGAGCTCAACCCACAAGTGCATCCAAAATCACTTATGGGTCCCAGAGGAAAAAGAGGGATGTCTGCAAGGAGAAGATGTCCCTTCTGTTCTCTATTCTCCCAGTGAATCAATGGGCATGCATGTATCTTCATGTAGGCACCCAAAAGACTGAGACAGGCATGTAGAACGGAGTGGAGTTTTATTTTCTTCTCTGCTTGCCAAAGAATCTGCTGTGATGTAAGAGGTGCTGGAAATCAAATCTTCCAGGAAAATGGTGAACGTTCAGCTGGTGTTTGTGTGGGAGTCAGACATTTTCTAGTGGTAGCAGAAAAACGTGGCTCTGAAGCAGAGTACATTTCCTTCCCAGATGTAGCCAGCCAAGCCCCCAAAATTATATGCAATAACATCAGGACCATCTTTGACTGATGAAGGACCACATTTGTCTCCATTTGAAAAACAGACATCTCTTCAAAAAATGGTAGAGAAGTTGCTTTTCCATCTTTGCAACTCAGAGAGCACAACCAAGAAGTTGGAGATGCACTCATTGATTAATCTCTCCTTTGATGGAGGTAACTGAGCACAGCTATCTGTCAGTGATGGCATAGCCAGAGCCTGAAAACATTACTTTTTTTGATTGAAACTTGCAGCTAATGTAGTCCCAAAAAGTAACTGAAACTCTGGCTGTAGTAGCATTCTGCGTTGCAAATCCTAGATCTTTGGTTCTCAACCTCTGTCTCCACAGATGCTTTGGATTTCAACTCTCACACTTTCTTACCATTGACTGTGCTGTCTTAAGAGTGCTGAGAGCTGAAGTCCAAAATATCCAGAAGAAAAAAAGCTGAAAACAGTTGTCCTGCACTGAGCAGAGCATTGGACTAGATGATCTTTGAGATCCCTCATAGCGTTGATTCTTATTCTTTTCTGGGCAGTTCATGGCATGCCAACTTTAGAGGTGTATCAAGTGGAGATTACCCAGGTTTTCAGCTTTACCCATAAGCCTCTTCAGGCACAGTCATTGTACCGCAGAGGGGAATGGGGAATGTGGACTGTGGACTAGCCAGCAGTGGATATGGCTGTGAGCAAGTTCTTGGCCTCACTTTTAAGACAAAACAACAACAAAAACAGCAACAACAACAAAAGTGTGTTGCTTATTTACCACCCCTTGGCACTTGAAACATTCTTTAAGGAGTTTACATATTGATTATGCAAGCTACACATTGTCCCCCCCCCCCCAGCAAGCTGGGTACTCATTTTACTCACCTTGAAAGGATAGAAGTCTGAGTCAACCTTGAGCCAGATACCTGGGATTGAACCCTGGGCTGTGAGCACAATTTTGGCTGCAGTACAGCAGTTTAACCACTGTGCTCCGAAGCTCCGAAGCTCACAAAGAAAAGGAAAAAGAGGAAAAATGTCCCTTGTTGCCTCTTCCTATCTCTTCAAGCTTCCAGGAGGAAGATTTCAATTTTTTTTTTTAAAGTGGCACAGTGCATCCACATGGGTCTAATAGAGTGTAGGGGGGGAAATCACTTCTGCCATTTCATGGCCAATATCCTGATGTGGGTGTCTTCTTAAGCTTCCCAGTATGACAAATGACAGCAAAAGGAGCCTTGACAATGTTGGACATGAACCAAACCAGCACAATCCCATTGGCACAAAAAAAAAAGTTCCTGACAGGGTACAGAAAAAGGTACAAGTAGGGATGCTCTGTGGATGGGCTGGTTCACTCCAGTGATTACATTGTGTGAGGGTTGGGGGGGGGGGAAGAAGTGAACCAACCTGTCCCAGAAGTGGACCAAACAGCAGGATAAATGCTCATTTGATCACATCTTTTCCAGATTCCAGTCACCCTTCACATGTGGAAGGCAACTTTCTGAACAAGAGCATATCTGCTTTGCATGGAAACTCTTGACCAGTTGGAAACCCTAGAAAATCAGCATTTGCAACTACATGGAGGGGTTGCAATTGAGGGAGATGAGGGTAGATCTCTCCCTTCCCTCTCGCCTGCATTACTTGGAGTTGAGTGCCTGCAGTGTTTCAAATCCTGTGAAGTTTCCAGATCAAGTGAACACAGTTCCATTTTCCCCTCAGTGCTTCCGAGTACAGTAAAAATACATTTACAGCTGAATTGAGCTCATGTTAAGGAAGTCAGTCCAAAAGTAGGCGGTGAGCCACATATGTGGGTCTACAGACAAACTGACATACCTCTGTCTGTCTATGTGGACTTTCTGCACCTGGAGGTGAAGGAACAAGGAAAGCATAAGGAGTCACACACAGAGAGCAAGTACTGCTGAAGAAGCAGGGCCCAGCTCAAGAATGGACATTGCCATTTTGAAAGCATCTGCATTTAGTCTTAGGGAGATCATCATATTGAAGAGATCATCCTTTTAACTCTTCAGCTCTGGGAAAGACATTAAAATTCTTGGCTTAACATAATGCACATATTTCACTTACATATTATCAGTGGAAAACGAGATCTGAGATGATCGGGAACTATTAAGCTTCCTGATTATTATTTTAACTCCCCTGTTCAGGAATAAAATTGCCCAGGGTAAGGTTTCTACAGGGAGAGGCTGTATAGCCCAAGTGCCTTTCTTGGGTTCCCCCCCCCCCTCTCTCTTCACAATCCTGCATTCCTGTGATATTTCTCTCTGGGTCCTCTTTGGAGTAAAGTGGAAACATAAACAGGGAAGTGTCTTGCTCTGTGATTAATGAATGTGTCAGAATACATGAAACAGCCAAAGCAACAGATTCGAGCCTGTTGAGAACATGAAAGAAAATGAGAAAGAATTCCTTGCTATTGCCAACTTCATCAAATGCTCCGATAGCACCAGAAAGCCACTGGTCTGCATGGGAGATAGCATGCTGGTATTCACGCCTGGAAAGAGATAAGAGGTCAAAAGGAAATGGGACACTTCTGTACCCTAATGGTGTTACATTAGCAAACACATGAATAAAAAGGCAGCATCTATTAAGATGAATGTCCTTTGTTCAGGTTTCTGGAGTGGTCATCTGTGGACTAGCAGCTGCACTTGAGACAAGACTGAGGGGGTGAGCAGAGAAAGCTTTGATTAACAGCAGGATCCTGTTAATAACGATAAGTAGCCGCCGTGGTGGTGATAGTAGCAATACTCACTACAAGCTGGAGTACGAAACTCAGCAGGGTGCTTAGATGAACCTCCTAGTTCCTGCTGAATTGTGACTTCACGAACCTGTGACTTTAAAGACAAAAGTTTGGGAATGGCATGGGTAGGCTGGGCAGATACATCCATCCTGAACTGCTTGCTGTTAACTAGGACCGAACACAACACTTGGCATTTCTATGCCGCTCCCTGAAATGGCTCGCCCATTGGAGCAGCTGGCATTTTATCTATATGTTCCATCCCTGGGTGATGATAAGCTTCTTCTTCTTCTTCTTCCCTCCTAGGATCAAAGAAAATTTACACATACAAACTATTTTTAAGGGTAGGTTCAATTTTGGGTCTGTCAACCATGACAGAATGTCACTTTAATCTGTCCTTACAAAACTCCGGATTCACAGCCAATATGTTCAGGTTGCTGGAACATTATGCGTTTTATTTCTCCCAACCATGCTGATAACATTAAAGAAAAAACATTGTGAAAAGGATGGTTATCATCTTCCTGCAGCCACATATAGAATGAAAAGAATTCCATATTTTTCATCATTTTTGGTTTGTGTGTGTGTGTGTGCATGTGTGTGTGTGCGCGCATGCGCACGCGCGTGCAAACAGGAAATTAGGAAGCCAAAGAAAGATGGATTCTTAGTTATAAACAGCCCCCAAAACACTGCAACAGAGATAGCCTTGTTTCTTTCGATTCCTAATTTGCCAGGCCCTAACACATTTCATAAAACCATTTCATAAAACCTTCCCTATTAAAAAAAGCCCAAAATCTTAATGCTGTGAGTAGCTGTAAATTGATGTTATTACTTAGGTTTATATAAGTATATGAACTGATTTATATAATGTTTTACATTTCTATCTATGGAGTGGCAAAATTTACAATTTTAATGGTAATTCTGGCAATGTTCCAGACATTATAAACTTTTTACAAGTTTTCTGCTTTCTTATTTTGATTTCCTCCCTTTGATTTACAAGAGCTTCCAAGCCCTTTGAACTATGTTAAAAATGTGTGCTCATGCTGGGGACTTCGATCTATGCTTATAAATTTCAATTATGCCACAGAATGATATAACTAACGAGCGAACAAACTATCTGATTCACATTTGTGGAGAGTATACACAGATGGAATGTTTTTAATAACAATAATTGTTTTAAGCAGGAAAAAATGTAACAGATTGCTGATCGCCATCTCTGATGATGGGTCCGTCTCTAAGCGATGTTGATTTACATGCTCTTAACAACATACCGCTGTTAAGAATAGCTCAAAGTAAATATTATGTTTGATTGTTTTTAAAAAAGACTGTACAATCTAATTTTCCAAATGAAGGCAGCAAAAACTAGGAAAGAGTATAAATTGTCTAACAAGTTATGGAGCTTGGTTCAGTGAAATAAACACCAGTGGCCTGATTAAACATTCTTGCATCTGTGGAAATCATTGTTATGAGCAGACATTCTTGACCACCTCAAAATGTTGCTGGTGAAATTGCTTAGTAATTGTTCAGGATAAGTGGGTGATGTTTCTTCTGGATTGAGAGAAGGATTTAGGGCAGGGATGGGAGCACCTGGGAACCACCTATTGCTTTGCATTCAGCAGAAGCTTCTTATCCTGTTATTTCTCCTTTTGTATAGGTATATAGGTATAGGTTCCCCTTGACATTTTTTGTCCAGTCGTATCCGACTCTAGGGGGTGGTGCTCATCCCGTTTTTCAAGCCGTAGAGCCAACGCTTGTCCGAAGACAGTTTCTGTTGTCACGTGGCCAGCATGACTAAGGAATGCCGTTTTACCTTCCCGCCATAGTGGTACCTATTTATCTACTCGCATTTACATGCTTTCGAACCGCTAGATTGGCGAGGAGCTGGGACAAAGCGACGGGAGCTCACTCCGTCGCGTGGATTCGATCTTACGACTGCTGGTTTTCTGACCCTGCAGCACAGAGGCTTCTGTGGTTTAGCTCCTAGCGCCACCACGTCCCACAATTCTCTAACTGTACAAGTCGGCCACATGTGGCCCAACAAGGCTACTCTTCTTATTCCTCAGCACCTTGCTTTGTATTTTTTAAAAAAATCTTTAGTAAAACCAGTACCTATGATTCCAGAAGCTTTCAAGAAGCAATCCAAGCATGAACTCCATAGTTTGTTTTAGCCTCCAGGCCACATTCACCACCACCGCCCCAACTGATTCTGTTGGTCACTTCCTCTTTTGCTAAGAGCCAAAATGCAGTCTTCAAAGGTCCAGGGGCAGAGTAAAACAGAAAATTCTGCAAGTGTGGGCTCCAGATCTTCTGTGGCTGCCCACCCCTTATACATTCTTTAAAGGTCTGATAGGTGTTGGATGAAACTGAGGTTTGCAGTCCAGGAAAATATTGAAAGGAACTTCACTCTGCTCTGCAGCTCAGGATGTTGTGGCATTTGGGCTTATCCCTCAACAGAGTTGCATGTAATTAAAATATGCTTTGCATTCTGAGGGGAAACTATCCAAATTTATGTGGAACAAGTCCCAGATTTCTTACCCTTTCCTGTGCTGTCTGCTGAAATGTGGCTTTTGAGCCCTTTTCCAAACTGGAATCAAGTTCTTGACCCCATACTTGTCTTGTCTGTGCAAAGAACGCTGACTTACAACCTAACCACCTGCCCTGCCTAAATCTCTCAGACCAAATCCAGGTGGGGATAATGGACAAGCAAAGATGCCACATCTAGTTCTGGTCCCATATTGTCTCATTAAGTATCCACATCTTACCAGAATTCTGAATAAATCCTTCTGTTAGTCGACACATTTCTTGATCCTAACATATTGCATGTGCCTATTAATGTGGATATGTGTAAACGCATTCAGGCACATACACATGCAGAGTCAGGTATATAGATTTGGTTGTACATATCAACAGTTCTGTCTGGATTTTTGGACTCTCCTTGGGGGCTTGGCTACTGCCTTCCTTTCAGGATTTATCCCTGGTAGTACCTCAGTCAATGAGCTGAGCTGTAAAGTCCATCATAGGCATCCTTCAGTCTCGAAAAACTATGGTAACATGCTCTGCATCAAGGAGCGTCCTCTCCAGAGCATGAAGCCTGGGTAAAGTAATATGGAGGATAGGTTGTTACCCAAGCAGCAAATCCCCCCTCTCCATGTTGCTGAAACAGTCCAATGGAAAGGTAAGAACCAATACAACTGGTTCCAGCAACATCGCAGGAGTTGGCAGAATGACACGAACTGCCTCCGGGACTCCGGCTCTGAATTTTGCCTGGAGGTTAACTCCTGAAGCCTTTTCCATCAGTGGATATAGCCACAAGGCAGTGAAGGTTTGAAATCGGAGTTTTCCTTCTCCTAGATGGGCTGCCTTCCATGGCTGCAAAGTGCAGACACAGCAAATCAAACAATGATACTCTCAGGTCATATCCTCAATACATCAATCATGGTATATTATGGGAATGTTCAATGTAGCGGACAGAGTGACAGACCAGAACTCAGGAGGCCTGGGTTCAAATCCTCACTCACTGGAACGTCACTGCAGTTATGGAACTTATAAGACTATTCCTTAAATATCTCACTTATCATGAAAGCTATAGGTTGGTTCTGACCTGACATCACATAACAACAACAAAGGGAAAGTTAAGTCAACAACCTATTTCAATATGGATGTTTACATTAAACAAAGAGAGAGAGAGAGAGAGAAAGCCCTCACTGGTATCCTCAATATTTCCTTACTCTTTTTTTCCCCAGAGTTACAGATACAAATGTAGATGACATTTTAAAAGAGGTAGCGATAGCCATGATCCATAAGAACACTATAATGTTGCACCTCAAAAGTTTTTAATCTTCAGAATATAAATAATAAACAATCCAACATTCTTTAAATTATTCCTAAAGAAACATAATTCGAAATGCAGGTTATGTTATCAAG
Source organism: Pogona vitticeps (assembly GCF_051106095.1). Lineage (NCBI taxonomy): Eukaryota > Metazoa > Chordata > Lepidosauria > Squamata > Agamidae > Pogona > Pogona vitticeps. Next base: position 163,477,083 of record NC_135785.1, read on the forward strand.
TGCTTTGTGTTTAAATAAAAAACGGTGAGGTTTGCAAATGACCCACTAAACAAAGAAGATATGCTGGCCACTGGGGCATGTTTAATAGATGTAGAGTAAGCAGCAGAACAGAGAGCGTGAAGCGGGACACCAGGCGGACGCATAAAGCAACAGAATGCCAAGTCGCTTAATTAACATGGCCAACCAAAGAAAAAACAAATGGCTTCCCATATTTTAGAGACAATAATAGCTGGGTTTTTAACCAAGGCTGAAGTGATTAAAATCACCAGCACTGGGCCGTTTGTTGCAAATGCAGACTAATAAAGTCTGCTAGGAAGACATTATACTCCCCAATTATAGAACAAGCTGCCTCTTTCTGGGGCAGGGAAGCACTCTCAGTGGGCCTTTAAATTTCCTCTAAAGATTTGTTTCTTCTCCACAGTCCTCCTGTAGGTGCCCCCCCTTTTTTTATAGGAAGCTGCTGTTCACATTATTGTTCAGTGCCATCTGAAACACAAGTTTTGTTGCTGAGGAGGTTCAGCGCTACAGAGGGGGAATGAAAAGATTTTATATTTCCTTCCATTTTGGATAATTACAGTGAAGCCAATATACAGCTTGCAACAGTTCAGAGAGTGGCTAATTTAGCCCCAGTAATGATGCAGGCTCCCTATTTCATAGGAGCTTGGCTTTCAAATTCCTTCAGAGGCTGTTCGGTGTGGTATCCTTTTCTTCAGGGAAGGAGGATTAGGATGCAGTTGTGGTATGCCACAATCACTTTAAAAATGCTCAGCTTTCTTGTAATACTTCTCAACACAAATGTTGAATTATTTGCCAGTTGGGAAACATGGCGTATTCCAACTAGCTTAAAGCACACAGTTTTGCATTGCCTTGTACATTGGCAGGCAAAATCATTCCTCACTCAGAGCATAGATCCTAATAAGGATAGAGGATAAATGAATTCTGCTCACATCGTAATGAAATGTTACTTCATTGTATACTTTCCAATCGCTACAAAATCACAAAGTCAGTTATCTTTCTACATTTACACTTCTCCAAGTTTGAAATACAGTTTTCTAAGCAAGGCATAAATTAGTGAAGACAATATATAAAAATGAAAAAAATAGGAATATTAAAGGTAAAATGGGTATATTGAACAAAACTGTATGTATGAAGAGGAGGAGGAGGAGGACGAGGAGGAAGAGGAGGACAAGGAGGAGGAGAAGGAGGATATATTGCAAAAATACAAAAAAAATTACATGAACTTTTAAAAATAAGATTATAAAATTTGGCACAAAAATTTAGGACTAGAGAAATTATTAAAGTCCTGGAAAAGCAGAACTTAAGACTGGAAAAAATGAGAAAATTAGAGAAAATGAAATAGACAGCCACCCCTCCCCATATCTTCGTGAATTTCAAGATAACCATGTGCAGTGTTATACAAATATGACTCAGTGAAATCAAGGATAATGAAATATGCATAATGGAGTTATGACCCCAATGAATAAATGTTAACTTATCCCACATTTCTCTTTTTAATGTCAAGTTCTTTTCATCCTGAATGTGAATATATGTGAATTTTGACGCATTCCGAATGGAAAGAAAAATCTTGCACATCCAGAACCCGCTCTGTATTGTCCTCCCGAATTATTATTTTGTGGGTGGGAGAAGTTGGGGATAGGATACAGGATAGGAAAATGCTCCAAGATCAGAAATGGAGAGCAACTCTGAACCCATACATATGCACGGCCCCCATGAACTTATGGGAACAAGGCAGAATGACAGCATGGCATAGGTCTTCTCAGGGACCACTCAACCCCAACTAGTTGTCCACAAGTCTATATTTGCGGAACATGCTTTGTCCTTTTGTGATCAAAATATTTTGTGATTTAAAAATATTAAAAATACATTTGCCCTCCCCCCAATTTCTGCAGGCATTGGATTGCATGGGAGCATGCTACTACTTTTCTCTATTTTGGCTACCAACAGAGAACTGGGACTGTACTTCACATGACAGCTAAATTTATTATTTATTTATTTATTTATTTAACTTATATGCCGCCTACACTACCCGAAGGTCTCTGGGCAGCTTACAACAATTAAAATTTAGTATAAAAGATAAAACAATTAAAATGCAATTAAGATATATGGTCTAAAAATTGCCATCAGGAACCACAGTTGATATTATTTCAATTAAAAGCCTTCTAGAACAGGTTTTGACCTGGTGCAGAAATGTCATCATCGTCGGCGCCAGATGAATCTCGGTTGGGAGGGCATTCCATAGTCTGGGGGCAGCTGCCGAAAATGCCCTCCGTCTACAGGCCATTCCTCTCACCTCACTGAGGGACGGCTCTTTCATGAGGGCCTTCTGGCTAGATCTCAGTTGCCAGGTAGTTTTCATATGGAAGGAGGCGGTCCTTCAAGTATCCAGGGCCCAAGCCGTTTAGGGCTTTATATGTCGAAACAAGCACTTTGAATTGGGCCCGGGCAGCAACCGGTAACCAATGTAACTTATACAGAATCGGCTCGATGTGTCCCCTAGCAGCCCCACCACTCACCAGCTGCACAGCTCGATTCTGAACCAGTTATAGTCACTGGATCGTCTTCAAAGGCAGCCCCACATAGAGTGCATTAGAGTAACCTATACGATATGTTACCAGTGTGTGTGTAACTGTCATGAGACTCTAGTCATCCAGGAAGGGCTGTAGCTGGTATAATGTCCGCAGCTGAAGGAAGGCGTCCTTAGCCACTGAGTCCACCTTGGCTTCCAATGTTAGACTGGGGTCCAGGAGCACCCCCAGGCTGTGGACCCTGTCCCTTAGGGGGAGTGTAACCTCATTCAGGGCAGGGAAATGGCCCTCTAGCCTGTCCGGCAAAGCACCCACTTACACCACTTCTGTCTTGTCTGGATTGAGTTTCAATTTATTAAACCTTATCCAGTCCATTATCAGGTCCAGACCCAAGTTCAGAACAGAAACCGCCTCACCAGGATTGGTGGAAAACAAGAGGTAGAGCTGAGTGTTGTCAGCATATTGCTGACTCCTCAGCCCAAACCTCCTGATGACCTTTCCCAGCAGATCCATGTAGATGTTACACAGCATGGGGGACAGTATCAGTCCCTGAGGAACTCCGTGACATAAATGTCATGGGGCAGAGCAACTGTCTCCCAGCAGCATCATCTGGTCACGGTCAGTCAGGAAGGAGTGGAACCACCGTAAAACAGTGCCCCCAACTCCCAAACCAGCCAGCCTATCCAGAAGAACACCATGGTTGATGATGCCAAAAACCACTGAGAGGTCCAGGAGTATCAACAGCATCACACTTCCCCTGTCTCTCTCCAGCAAAGGTCATTGTACAGGGTGACCAAGGCAGTCTCAGTTTACCAAAACCAGGCTTGAAACCCGAATGAGATGGATCCAGAAAATCCATTTCATCCAGCAGTGCCTGGAGTTGCCTGGCCACAACCCACTCCAACACCTTGCCCAAATAAGGGAGGTTCGCCACTGGTCGGTAGCTGACCACCAGCCTTGGGTCCAGGTTAGGCTTTTTAAGGAGTGGTTGAATTACCGCCTCTTTCAAGGTGGTAGGGACCACTCCCTCTCTCAAAGAGGTGTTCACAGCCTCCTGGACCCAGGTGTGAACCCTCCTGGCTGATCTTGCAATTAGCCAGGATGGGCAAGGGTCTAGCAGAGTGGTGGTAGAACAGACAGATCCAAGCACCCTGTCCACATCATCAGGTCTCAACAATTGAAACTCATCCATTAATACCTGACCTAAGCATGGCGCACTGGACACATCCTCTGATTCTGCAGTAACTGTGGAGTCCAACCCACTGCGAATCTGAGCGATTTTCCCCTCAAAATGGATGGCAAACTCATCACAGCGAGCTGATGAGCAGTATGGGACCTCCACCGGATTTCCCAGTTGAAGAAGATCCTGGACCACCCAAAACAGCTCTGCTATATGACATTCTGAGGAAGCAATACGGCTGGAGAAATATTGCTGTTTTGCCAGCTGTATTGCCAAAAATAGGCCCAATAATGGGCTTTAAATCGTGTTTGATTGGACTCCCAGCAGGATTTCCTCCACCTGCGCTCCAGCCATCTCCCCTCTCACTTCATCGCCCACAGTTCAGAAGTATACCAAGGTGCTGTCTGGGCTCAGCGAGCAGGGAGAGGGTGCTTAGGAGCAAACATGTCAACTGTCCTGGTCATCTCCCTATTCCATAGGGTGACCTGAGCTTCGACAGAAGCACTGACCATATCAGTTGGATAATACCCCAGAGCATTCAGGAATCCATCTGGATCCATTAGTCTCTGAGGGCGGATCATCTTAATAGATCCCCCACCCTTGCAGAGGAGAGAAGAAGCTAATAGACTAAACCAGGAAGTGGTCTGACCATGACAATGGGGTCACAACCAGCCCCTCCACATCCAAACCACCATCTTCCAGTCCTGTTGAGAAAACCAGGTCCAAGGTATGGACCTTCTCATTTGTTGGGCCGATGACATATGAGACAGCCCCATGGTTGTCATGGCGGCCATGAAGTCCTGAGCCACCCCAGTCAAGGCAGCCTTGGCATGGATGTTGAGGTCCCCCAATACCAACAGCCTGGGAGTCCTTAACACTAGGTCCGAGACTATCTCTGTCAGCTCAGGCAAGGAGACTGTTGGTACACAGCAGGGTGGGCGGTACACCAACAGAATCCCCAATCTGTGTTGTAAACCCAACACACAATACAGGCCCTCAAGACCTCCTCTCAAAGGGATAGGAAGCCTGGTCAAGGAGATAGAACTCCTATAGACTATAGCCACTCCCCCTCCCCGACCCTCCAAGTGACATTGGTGCTGGATCGAGTACCCAGTTGGACACAGCTGGGAGAGGGGAACACCACCCTCCTTTCCCACCCAGGTCTCAGTAATGCACGCTAGGTTAGCACCCTCATCCAGAATTACATCATAGATTAGGGCAGTCTTATTTTCTACTGACCTGGTGTTCATCAACAGCACCATGTGGCTCAAGGGTTTGCTGATATGGTCACCTGATACCATCTGGACAGGGGTAGGACTAGAAGAGGGGATAGATGTAAGATATTTAACCTCTCTTCTCCTATGTGGCATGTTCTACCCCCACCGCCATTTCTTGAACTCCCACACTTAAAGTTAGTGGATATGCTAGCTGGCTGGGTTGTGGGGAGTGGTTCTGGAATACGTAGTCCAAAAGAGTTACTTCTTCAGCCCTGGTCTAGGAACCAAACAAACAGCATGGAAGGGTGGTATGTCATATTTGTGTCCTATAGTAATCATTCTCCAGATGTTTATTTTATTTATTTATTTATTTATTCGATTTTTTACCCCGCCCCTCTAGACAACATCTACTTGAACTACCCATCGTGCCAAGACAGTATGACCATGATGGGAGTTGCAGTCTGTGATCTGGGGACCCAAAATACGGGAACCACAAAATTATATAGAATCTTAGTAAGTTCAGAGAGTTCCTCCTCTTATGCCATATTAGAAATACACTTTCTTCTAAAACAGCTTGGTCTGAATGTTCTGCTACTGTATAATAGGACAAACTAAAAGCAATGATGAGTTTAGTTCTCCAAGAGGCTTCAGAAGATGGCAGTTAAACAGAAATTTCTCAGTTTGCCTGCCAAAAGTAAAAAAGGAAACAATTTTAGCCAATGGTCTCAATTTCATGCGAATAAATGCTTTCGCATATATTTGCATTCAGTCTTGCAGGTGGCAAATGCCTGCTAAGAATTTTAGCACCTGGGTCTGACTTTCTAATTTGTGAACACCAGAGCACATACAATCAGGGCTGGCAGTCACAGAACTCATTGACTGTGCTTATCTTGGAAGCTGTGGATTTTAATTTTGCTTGTATGGTTGAGAGACAAGCCCTCGCCCACCCCCATGTTTGAATGTATATGCATATCGATTTAGCCTCCTTCCTGCCCTGACTGTACACATCATAATGGAGACCTGAAAATAAGCTATATCATCTAATGCAACATCTGACATAAAAGCATTGCCACTTTGGTGGAATATTAACCCAGAATAATAATCTCTAAAATACTGGGGATATAGATCAACTCACTCAATTTAGCAACTAGAGAGTATGAAACTCTGCCTGATGCTATCTTCATCTGGAGAAGGTAATCAGTTTGAATTATTACTGGCATAAACTATTATTTGGTACCAGAGTTTTAAAAGGTTATGTCCCATTTTTCTAACAGTCTCTATTCTCAGTACTTGCTGCAATTTGCAGTACTTAGCATAATGGTTTTCTTATCCCAAATGCAAGAATATAATGCGCTGCCATTTGCAAATTATCTGACACACTAAAGTAATGCTGGGTATTTCCCCTAGCCTCAAATACGAAAGCTAAGGGGTTTTGTGTATTAGCTTTGTTTCCTATTTCTTGGGAATATATGAACAACACCTGTAAACATCTCTGTAGTGAATACCCTGGCTTCCCATATATATATATATATATATATATATATATATATATAATGGTATTGCCCTGCACCAATGGGAGCTGCCGGGAGGCGGAGCCAGAGAAACCAGAAGGGAGGGGTGAGTCAGAGTCTAGGGAGTTCAGTCAGAGACAGAGAAGAGATACAGTAAAACAGTTTGTGGGTTTGAGGCAGAGAGAGTGTTTAAGGAGTGATTATGACCTGTATTAATTAAGATAGAAGAGGTTAAAGTAAAATGCTGAAGCTTTGTGTAACTTTAAGAATGTGATTAAGAACTAGCCCTAAGACAACTTGTAATCAATAAACCTGTTTCTGTTTAAAAGTTCAGTACTGAAGGGACCTCAGTCTTTCATAGGAATTATAGGTTGAAAAAGAGATCAACTGGTGGCAGCGTGTTAAAGGGCGTGTTGGGATACTCGTTTGAGCTCTGTGTGTGGTGAAACAAGCAGGGGCCACGGGGTAAACGCCACAATCTCTGTCTATGACAATCATGTGGCCAGTGAAATTGTGTGCACAGATGGGGTGGAATTTAAGAATTATGGCCAGAATGCTGTCTTTTTTTAAAAAAAAAAAATCTGTGGGTGGAAGTGAAATTGTGGAAACTGTGGAAGCTAACAGACAAGGTGCCAATCACAAGTTGGTCACATGCCTGGTTGTGTGAACTTTTGTGAATTAGTTGCAATTAGCTGCTGCGGCGTCCACAATTTCACCTCCACGTGAGGTAAAAAGCCATGCTAGCACACCCCAGACTTTTGGACTGGGAAGAAGACATACATGCGCAGCAGCCATTTATGCAGGCAAGTTTTAAGCCAGCAAATGGTAAGAACACGGAAGACTGCTACATCCACCCACCCCCTGCTTTGTTGCATTACCATTTTAATGTGTGTGTGATGGATGGATGAACAGACAGATCAGTCCTTGGACAATAATCTTTTTTTTTCCTTTTAAGTATCTTCACACTGGCTTTGGGAACTCTGATTTTTTAAAAAAAATGTTTTGTTCAGTGTCTGAGATAAATTATGGATAGAACATTTCTTGCAGCCATTAACATTAGACACGGTAGGATTCATTAGTCACGTGGATAGATTATTTTCATAGAATACTTTTAATCACCAGCAATAATTTCTTTAATTCTTTTTAATGAGCTCTTTTTATGAGGAGCAATATGTTGCTATGGCACACAAACTGTATCTTTTAGCCAAAAAGAGCAGATTGCTTAGAAGCAAGACTTATTTCTGGAATGTCTGAATTTTTTTAAATTCCAAATTATTTGTTTCAACTCGCAACAACGGCTATTGTTGCCAATAACATCTTCTTATTTTAACAGTGAGCAGCCCACTATTTTAATATCTTTCAAGCAGGAGAGGCAGGCATTTAGCAAGCATGGGGTAGGTCTGGGTGAAATTAAACCAATTGTATAAAAGGAAGAGTGTAAAATGACACATTACATATTAACTTACATATTAAAAGTTTTGAGGAAAAATATATATTTTAATTCTGTTGCATTGTTTTCCTTAAGGGGCAATGTACAGGAATGCTATAAATATAGAAATTAACTTTTTAATTTTTTTATTCATAATACAAAATAAAGGCTCCCAAGGAAGGATATGGGTCCAGCTATTTGAACCCTATTTCACTTTTCAGTCTTAACACCAGTCTTTCCTGTTTCTGCATTAATTATGAACTAAAATATGCAAAAATGTGCATTTAAATGTATGCATATGCATTTTGTGTCAAAATGCACAATCCATATCTTGCTCAAAATATACATCTTGAATGCATGTTAGGGTTGTGTTAAAAATGACTGCACTACAGTCTTCAGAGAAGTATGGCATCTTATGGACAGCTGTGCTCTGATACAGGCAATGGGCCAGTATCCTAGTCTTAGTTCCAACTAAACCAGACCCACTGAGTCAACTGCTGAATGTATGTCACCACCTCTGCCACTCACACTGCAGTACTGGGTCTACTCTAGTTGAGATTAGCTACAGGATAGTGACCATTAGTATGAGAAGTGGCCTTTTAGTTCATGTGGAAATTTGCAATGATGCAACTCCTCAAACACCTCTACACCAAGGTAAGTTACGTTTCATATGTTTGCAAACCATAACTTACCTTGCTTACCACAAGTTATTTTTCCTTCGAATTTTAGAATCCAAAACAGTGAAAGATGTATTCCTCTCTCCCTAACTAACAAAAGACAGCAAGGTGTGGAGATCAGCCAACCATAACCCAGAAAATTAAGACCCAAAAGGATATCAAGGACCAAAGAAGTAGTTAATTAACAGATGGAAATGTTGCTTTTGGGGGCCAAGAATTCCTGGAATCCCACAGCGAGCACAGCAGTGAGCCATGTTGACTATGGCATTCTGGGAATTGTAGGCCAGAAAAGGGGAACTTTATTTTATTTATTTATTTAAAATATTTTTATTTCACCTTTCTCCTTAAAAAGGATCCAAGATGGCTTACAACAATTAAAAGACATCATTCAACAATAGTGAGTATACAATAGTAAAAGGATCGAATGAATACAATGCCAAAAAACATAAACATACCTAAACACATTCAATGCCATGAGGTAAAACAGTCCATTAAAAAAACTCACTCAGGCAGTCAGTCACTTTCCCAAGTTCTGAACCAGTTACTATTACAGTACCTTTTCAAAAGTAACTCTTCCACGTCAAAAGTACAGTGGTGCCTCCCTTAACAATGATTTTCTGTTCCAGGAAAATCACCGTTAAGTGAAAACATCGTAAAGCGAAAAAAAAACACCCTATTGAAACGCATTGAAACCCGTTCAATGCATTCCAATGGGGTAAAAACTCACCATCCAGCGAAGATCATCCATACGGCAGCCATTTTTGCTGCCTGTATAGCAAGGAATCCATCCCTAAACACAGCGGGGAGCCATTTGAATCACCTGGCGGCCATTTTGAAACCGCCAATCAGCTGTGCAAAAAATGTCATTTTGCGAAGAATCGGTTCCCTGCTTCGGGAACCGATTCTTCACAAAATAACATTTTTTGCACAGCTGATTGCGATCGCAAAAAGATCATCGTTAAGCAGATTCGTCGTAATGCGGGGCAATTGTAAAGTGAGGCACCACAACATAAACACAGACTTATAGGGTAGAATTCCTAATTTTGAAAACAAAATTCATTAGAAAATAGCATGATAAGGTGCTTCAGACCCAACCATTCCCACAGCAACAGCTAAGAAAAATTCACTGGTTTCTGTGGGGCTTTTTTATTTTAAAAAAATTGCACTCCAAATGCTGCTTTAAAAATAAACAGCTTCATAACCAGTTGTGAAGAAAGCCTCTCATTGCTAAGGGCAATGTAGAATTCTGAAGCAAGGTAAAGGAAAGCAATACACAAATTGTATAACAAGAACAACAATATGCACAGAATTTCACAAATGCAAACTCCATGAGCATTGTGCATTTTACTCAAAAGTAAATCATGTCACTTTCCACAGAAAAGGCACAACCATTCAGCATTCTTTGACCTGTTTACCTATCTATTAAGAAGTAACAGTGGGGAAAGCACAGTAGAGATATCCAGTTTATGCACATCTGCTCAGAAAGGGAAAAAATAATGGATTATCTACTCAGCAGGAAAAGGGACTGGGTTATATAACAGTAAGCACAGACAGCAAATTCTGCGAGCCTCCAAAATCCATGCCTTTACATGTAGTAGCAATGATGGGGATAATGATAAAGTAATCATGGTAAAAACAAACAAACCAAAAGAGGTATTTCAAGGCACATTCTCTTGTGTTGGCTCCGCATTCATACAAGGGACGTAAAGAAAATGGGTATGACTGGGATTGCAGGGCTGCACAGCCAGGAAACACTCATTTCAAAGCACATTGTTCTATGCTAGCAACAATCCACAATGACCACAAAAAGAAAGTAAATAAAATGGTCAGAATAATGTGTGCCTCTCACATCTATAAAAATAACTTGAAATCTGTAGTTATACTACAAAAGGAGAGATGTTGTCTACCCTTCATTAAGTTAAAATTGTCATCAAATTACCTGTTCCTTCATGTGCTTGCCTCACTCTGCCTACAATCCAATTACTATTTTAACTTAATGAAGGGTAGGTACCAACCATCCCTTTATAGTTACCTTTGTAGGGTAACTATAAGCTAGTTTTATAGATGTGGGGGGCACACCTTATCCTGGCCATCTTTACTGGCACCCAATGAGGCCCCTGGCAGTTCTACTCTCTTGGAGGACAAAACTGTGCTTCATATATCCGATCCTGCCCTTGCAGAATTTGTCTGTTGTCTTCAGATGTTGTGGAGGGCCCTATCCCACTGGCAGTCTTGAAGGAAGTTCTATGCACCAGTCCCGCTGGCTTCTCCACATGGAACAAAGGAGGCACCATTACAGTCTTTGTCCCGGGCATCAAATGTCTTTGTACAGAAGAATTCTGAAGAAAGAAGGTGAAGTCATCTTAACTGGTGGCCTTATTGTCATGGCTGACCTAGAGCTGGATATATTGGCCATGTCTAATATGTACCAATTATATTTCAAACTTGTTACAAAGTCCATCTTTCGCAGGTATATGGAGATGTCAGTATTCAAGAAAGATCACACTTTTTATTCCCAGAGACGTAAATCTTAAGAGCCTTGTGGTGCAGTGGTTAAAACGCTGTACTGCAGCTAAAACTGTGCTCATGACCTGGGGTTCAAATCCCAGGTAGCCGGCTCAAGGTTGACTCAGCCTTCCATCCTTCCGAGGTCGGTAAAATGAGTACCCAGCTTGCTGGGGGGGCAATGTGTAGCCTGTATAATTGAAAATTGTAAACCGCCTGGAGAGTGCTTGTAGCGCTATGGGGCGGTATATACGTCCAATAAATAAATAAATAAATAATAAATCTTATTTAAGGATAGATTATAGTTTTGTCGCCATTTTTAACAAGAAATATGATTAGTGTTGATGTTGAGTCTAAGATTTATGCATTTCTATGCCTCTCTATGTCGTGCGCTCTGTTAAAGTAAAGCCAAGAGCAGGATGAGAATTAAATGCCCAACTGTTATATGATAGGAAATTGGTGGTGGTGGTGAATTAAACAAGCCGTAGAAGCATTCTTCTGTATTAATGCAATCTTGGTCTTACACATATCAATACCATAGGCTTCATGCAAGGCTTGGCTGTGTGACCAGGTTATTTGTGCTGGAATATTTTATAAGAATGAAGGAGACAAACAAAGCAACAACGTATTGAAAGAGACAAATAACCAGGAGGCATTCCGTGAATTACAGAGGTCAGAAGACAGTAAATGGAAATTGTTTTTTGAGACTCTAGTGTGGATAGACGGATGGATTAGGGCTCTGGAGACCAGGGTTGGAATTGACACTTGGCCATGGAAATTCACTGGAGGAGTGGGAAAGGGCATATGATAAGATAAAGCTACAGGATATGAATCCAGCCACTAAATATTCCTACATGCAACACAAAGAATGTTTGAGTCAAGAGATTAGTCTGGGAAATTTTTAGCAAATCTTCTGAGTGAAAAGGAAATCCTTAATGGTATTATTAGGGAATTTTATTAGGAGTTCAGTGATTTCTAGACTGGTTAAAATGTTTAACGAAGCTTTACAAGGCAATAGGATATCAAAATACTGATTTAAAGCACACATATGATGCATTTAAAAGGTAACAATTCACAGAAACAGCAGTCTTATAGACTAATACCTCTTTTCAACACAGATTACAAGTGTATGACAAATATATCTGCCAACCTAGTAAACAGGATATTTCCAACTATGAGACTAGATTGATGAAGAATAGGCAGCTGACTTGGAATGCCAGAAAAAAATGATAAATCTGATTAATCAATGTGAAAGAATAAAATAGCCTGTATTGTTTGACTTTATTGATGCAGAAAACCACTAACACGTTTACAAATATTGTTGAGATGTATGGGGGTATTTCCAGATACAAAGCTACCCCTGGAAAGTCAGAAACTTTATCACTCAATATTGAAGCTTCTCAGAAGGAATAGGTTGAAAGCATCCCTGGATCTGGATGTAATCCTAAAAATATTGGGTATGTTGGAAAATTTATATCTGAAAATATTTACAATTTGGTTTAAGACAATTATGGTCAAATACATCTCAGGTACAGAAAATAGTTACAAAGCTGGTCTAAGTTATGTACTGTATTTCATGGCTGGGAAGAATTGTTTTGATCAAAATAAAAATATTGCCTCATTTTTAAAATTTATTTTTTCAGCCTGGGTTAAATCTTCTCCACAGCAACAAGCTCTAAATCAGGATGGTCTAGCTGTTCCAAATATCAGAATGTATCAACAGGAAATTCATTATCATAGGCATCCTTCAGTCTCGAGAGACTATGGTAACATGCTCTGAATCGAGGAGTGTCCTCTCCAGAGCATGAAGCCAGGGTAAGTAATATGGAGGATAGGCTGTTACCCAAGCAGCAAATCCCCCCTCTCCACATTGCTGAAATAGTCCAATGGAAAGGCAAGAGCCAATACAACTGGTTCCAGCAACGTCACAGGAGTTGGCAGAACAACACGAACTGCCTTCGGGACTCCAGCTCCAGGAAATTATTTCTCTCACTATCGTGCAATGGTTCCAGGACTTTAGGTCAATATCACTTCGTCAGGCAGAAGTGTCTGAATTAGATGCCTCTCTAGGCAAATGCGCTTGGTCCAGTCAATCATTATGTAGGAAGTTATAAAGATATTTCAGCAGGTAGTATATCTCCCTTAATCTCTATAATTAGGGATTAAGGGAGATATAATTAGTGTGTGTGTGTTGTTAATTTTGATTCATGCATATTGAGTAACTTTAAATATATATTATATATAAGAGACCTCTCTCTGGGGATTCTGTGCAGATATATAATGTTATATAGATGTAGTATCTATCACACCCCAGTTAGACAACATAAAATGATTCAAGAATTTTCAGATCAATTTTAGAAATGAAGAAACCAAAGAGATTCTTTTCCTCATTTATGGAGGTTCTGCCTTATGGTTAGAAAGCACTGTATGGATGTAATTAATAATACAGTAATCTTGAAGCTGCCTTTGGAAGGTGTTTGGAAACTTCAGCTGGTCCAAAACATTGTAGCCAGATTGTTAATTGGGGCTTTTTACAGGGAACATATAACCCTGCTGTTAGAGGCGCTCCACTGGTTGGCAATCCATTTCTGGTCACAATTCGAAGAGTTGTTTTTAACTTACATACTGTATAAAGAATGAAATAGCTTGAGTCCAAGCTATCTTCAACACCCTATCTCCCTTTGTGAGCCTGCTCAGGTGTTGAGCATCAGGGGAGGCCTTTCTTTCAGTCTTACCATCCTCACAGGTACATTGGTGGGGACATGGGAGAGGGCCTTCTCTGTAGCTGCTCCCAGGCTTTAAAGCGCCTTCCCATTGGAGGCCAGGCAGGCCCCAGCTTTGCTATCCTTCCTCAACCATCTGAAGACCTTTGTCGCCAGTCAGTCTTTGCCTTAGTGACTGGATATCTAAGTGGGGTTTTAAAATTGGGATAATTAGTCTTCAGCTGTTTTAATAATGCTTTTATTTAACATTTTAAATATAGTGTATATTTAATTCTTTTTAAAATATTTGAATAATGTATTGCTTTTATCTATATCTTTTAGTGATGTAAGCCACCTTGGGTCCTTTTAGGGAGAAAGGTGGAATAAAAATAATTTCAAATAAAATAAAATAAAGTACCAAAAGTGCTACATATTTGGAAATACAACTCCACAGTCGCACTATTAAGGTAGAATAGGAATCAGATCCCAAAGGATGCCAAAATAATGATATTTTATATATTAAAATCAGTTTTTAATGGTCACATTTTGGAAAATGTCACGGACACCATGAATGAAGCAATAGAACAAAAATTATGATCCTGTATGCTTATAAAATATTTAGTTATAAGGCAATGTGGGATAGGTGCTGGAGATTCTGTGAAGATTTTACAAAACAAAATTGTGTTTAGATTTTAACTATTGTATATATCCAAATTAGATAAAAATGTGACTTTGATTGTAATGGCCAAAATTTTGTTTCTTAGTGTAGTAAATTACACTAGAAGAGGCTCATTGAATCAATGGGCATTTGGTGAGTGAACTCCTCCATACACTCAATTGATTCAAATGGACCCATCCTAATTGTAAGTTAATTTAGCATAGTAAGTCACAGTTAGAGCAGACCCATTTGAATCAAGAGAAATGTGGAGAAATTGATTCACCAAATCCTCTTTGATTCAATGCAACTACTCCACTGCAATTTACAATGCTAAGGATTATGATGATTGACTTCAAAATACATCTATTATTATTGAAAATATTTTTGTGGAATGAAACCATTAATAAGACAGAGAGAGAAGGAGGGAGGGAGGGAGGGAGGGAGGGGGAGAGAGAGACTTGTTTACAAGTACATGGTCCTGTTTTAGAATCCACAATACTCACAGAAAGGAAGTAAATAAAATGGTCAAGATAACATGTGCATCCCACATCTATAAAAATAACTTGAAAATTGTGGTTACACTGAAAAGGGAAGGATGTTACTTACCCTTCATTAAGTTAAAATGGTAATGAATTTACCTTTTCCCTGAAGTGTTTGTCTCACTCGGCCTAAAATTTAATTACCATTTTAACTTAATGAAGGGTAGGTAACATCCCTCCCTTTGTAGGATAACTATAAGTTTTAAGCTCTTTTTATAGAAGTGGGGGGCACACCTTACCCTGGCCGTCATTACTGGCACCCGATGAGGCCTCTGGCCATTCCACTCTCTTGGAGGACAAAACTGTGCTTGATATATCCAATCCTGCCCTTCCAGAATTTGTCTGTTGTCTTCAGATATTGTGGAGGGCCCTATCCCACTGCCAGTCTTGAAGGAAGTTCTGTGCACCAGTTCTGTTGGCTTCTCTACATGAAACAAAGGAGGCACATTTTTCTGTCTTCCCCAAATATCTTGATACTGGTGTGTCTAAGCAGGCATTGCATTTCTATTGTAATCATCCTCTGTCATGTTGTGTAGCCCAGGCTTCTGCTATTCTGAGCCTTCTCTGTCCATATTAGGGGTTTCTCCACATATGCAATGCAGATGGCAACAATATGTTCCTGTCATAGTCTCATGTTTTATTCGAATGAATAGAGAGCAGGGATGGTGAATGTGATGTACTGAGGATGCATGGAAGACCCCTGGCTCCATGTTTTGACTCCATGGTGGTATTTCAGCATTTCTGCATCTCTGTGAAGATCCCATTACTCCCAATAGGGAAATGCAAAAACAAAGCCAGTCCATAAAGTGAACAGTACAGACAGGAAGAAAAGGGTTTTTGGTAGGGGTGATGACAGTTGTGATGTTGGGCACAATACACCCACAACAAGACACACTAATCACCCATCTACAGAAAAAGACAAAAGCCTATCTCACAGCCATAAATATTCCACTCCCAGGCCAACTACACCAGAGTACAGAGTGCTGTCCTCTGAAGATGCTGGCCACAGAGACTGGCAAAACGTCAGGAAGAACAACCTTCAGAACACGGCCAAAGAGCCCGAAAAACCCACAACAACCATTGGGTACCTTGCTTTATTTTTATTTTTCTCCTTCTCTTTTACAACCATGAGATGAAAGCCCTCGGTGGATTCCTAAGGCAGTCGCCAAGAAGGAAGTGAGGGAGGGATATTAAAAGGGCAATAGCCACAATGTTTATTCATTCCTTCTTAAAAGGGCATTATAAGGAGCCTGTTCTTTTCTCCACTGTTCTGTTTTTTTCTCTCTGCCCCAGCTCTATACTCTCCTTCATCTTCCTCAGTATTTCTCCCCCCCCTCCCTTGCTCCTTCTAATCATGATGTGTGACTAGTGGACTTAGCATGAGGAGTCTGTGTGTATGCTGTCCACCTCCATTAATGCCTCTGAGTTCTCTGCTCTTCCCAGTGGTTGCCTCAGACACATAAACACTCCTGACTGGATTAGTTTTTACATATTTGTCTGAACACAGTGCGCATCCTTATTACCGCCTGGGCATTCTTCGTATGCACGGAATGCAAAGACATATTTGGTTATGTTGCAAAGAGCTGCACCACTCCTAGAGAACGAAAGCCCTCCTGCATTTCGTCATGTAGCATTCCATCATGTGCTCCTCCCAATGCCTTCTCTTGATGGTGCTTCTAATGAGGGTACATATGCCTGTGTCTCATCACAGGCTAATCCACCTGGACTGCTGTACTCCCACACCTGGAGGGAGTTAAAGCTTCCAGGGTTGTAGTTGCTTTTAAAACTTATTCTTGTTCCTTTCCCACCTAGCTTTCAAATAGACCTCCACAGGCCTTGAAAAAGGAGTTGTTGTTTTTAAATTATATATATATTGAAAAGAACTTCAAAATGACTGGGGAATTCTAGGAGTTCGAGTTCAGGGCAACTTTTCCAAGATCCGTGCAGGCCTAGATGGAATCGAGATGGGAAAGGACTAGGCAAAATTTAGGAAAGGAGGTAGAGAGGGAGGGAACAAGGCTTGAATCCCACAATGTATGGGAGTGGAGCAGTGTAGGAGGACTAGCTTTTCATAAAATGCAGACACAGCAAAGCAAAAGCAAAGCGTGCTGCTTATATACTGCCCCATAGCGCTTCAAGCACTCTCTGGGCGGTTTACAAGTTAATTATGCAGGCTACGCATTGCCTCTCCAGCAAGCTGGGCACTCCTTTTACCGACCTCAGAAGGATAGAAGGCTGAGTCATCCTTGAGCCGGCTACCTGGGATTGAACCCCAGATCGTGAGCACAGTTTTGGCTGCAGTACAGTGGTTTAACCACTGCGCCACGAGGCTCCACTGCGCCACGAGGCTCCACGAGGCGCCACTCCTTCACCACTTGAGTGCCTCTGTTCTCAATGCAGAATACTCTTATCTCAAAAGACTTATCGGGTTTTCTCACCCTTCTGTGTTCCATTTATCCTGGATGAGTCATAGAGCCCGAGTGCCTCAATTTGGGGATGGCAGCTGTAAATGCATCGCTTTCTGTGCATCCCCCAAACCTGCCCACATACGTTGTCACAACAACACAAATAGGGATGTACTCGGAGGCCAAAGTAAAAGTTGGATGCCTTTCCCCTCCCATGATTTGGAGGACTTTCATTTAGGGTGAAGTCCTGATTATTTTTTCCCTGCTAAGTTTTTTTTTTTTTTTTTTTTTTTTTTTTTGGCATGAAAGGGAGGCTGTAAGGAACCCTGTAGATTTCTCTTAAAACATCTCCACAAGCCTAGCTTTTTCACATCTGTTCCTTCTTGTTCAAAGTCCAGCTCTCAGGGAGCTTGATACAACACCATGCTTTGTCTCCTCCAGGGCTGCTGCTTCTTCACAAGGTAGTCCCAGCCAATCTAGGGTCACAGTGTGCATGTGTACATTTCACAGTGCCAGGCCACCAGTAAGATGTGGCGTTATATTTGAGGGAACACTATTAATTTGTTTATTAAATTTATATCTTCCGTTTCTCCCAAAAGTGGCATTCGAGGCAGCTGCCAACTCGACGATTCAAATAAAAAAAAGCAAAGATATTGATGACATTAGCAAAAGCAAATGTTGCTCGGTGGCTAACAGGAGCAATGTTTCAGGTATTGCATTACTATTAGTCTGGATGGGCACTGGAAACGAGTGTGTCAGGTGGCAGGAGTGAGGGAATATACAGTACCTGTTGTCAGGGACCCATCTGCTACATCTTCTTTTGTCTTAGGAAAAATAGACAGGATGCCCTTGCCAGGCCCTTCCCACCATCATCACCATTGGCCACAGATAGTGTGGATCTTTTCATCTGGGGACCTTGGTTTAGCCCTAATTTTAAAAAAGGTTGACTTGCTAAAATATTGCATGCCATCTTCCACCCCAGGAAGTAATGAAAGAGATACTACCCCCCCCCCCAGTGAGTACCAATCATCTTCTGCTCATAAGCAAGGTGGGATTATACCCTAATTATACACTGCACATAAATCAGGGTAAGAACAAAGAATCTCTCTCAAGACAATGTAGGCAAAATGTTATCCCCTTTCTATGACATGCCCCACCTGGCAGAGTCCTCTTAGGAAGACAAAGACCAAAAGCCCTCGTCCCCAGTAGGAAAGAACTAGAGCAGAAGAAAGGTTCAAGATCCCATCTTGGACTCTCCTCTTAGAGACCACAAGAGACTGAGGCAAAACCATTCTCTCCAGGTGACAAGGGTGACTCTGAAGGAGAATGACTCCTGAACTGACAGAATGCCTCAAAGTGGCAGCCAGGAGAGCACAACAGAGGCAAATTGCACATCTCCAATGACAACCCAGTTGTACCAAATAAGTGAGTAATCATACCTGGGAACAGTAGGCACCCATGCCATGGACAGATAAATACAATTCACAAGCTCAAACCAAACTGCCAATGCCATTGTCCTCATTCCTACCCTTCTTCCTGTTCCTGCCTTCAGTATTTCTGGCCTCCCTCTCAGAACATCTTTCCCCAAGGACATCTACCCATCCCACAAGGTCCTCTCAGGCCATGCATCTCTGGGTAGCCATTCCAAAGGAGGCTAGGAAGTCATACACCAGATACAGGGCCTCCTTTGCTGTCATACCAATATTCTTGAACCAATTTCCAGTAGAGCTGCACTATCTCCCTCCCTATCGACATTTAAAAGAGACTTTAAAAGGTACTGCTCTACAGAGAGGCCTTTTCTGGCAACCCTGCCTAATACATTTTTTTTAAAAAAATTCATTTCTCCTGTCTGATAGTTGTTTATTTGCCTTGCATTCCACGTTTTATTCTTCAGTTTATGTATCTTGACTTTTTTGCTGTTTTTGAACTACTCATGTAATACACTATTATTATTACATGTTTTTAACTTCTGTAAACTGCCCAGAATAGTGAATGACAATAATGGGGTGGTAAACAGACAGACAAACAAACAAACAAACAAACAAACAAACAAACAATGATAGCCTCCCAACTTGACCTGGACTCTTTAATCCAGGTCCTTCGGATGGGTGTCCCAGACATCAGTGGTCTGGGTAACTCCCTTTCCTTTGGAGGGGGGGGTGACTCTTACCACCAAGACTGAGGTTCGCAGTTTGGGTATACATCTGGATCCAGCACTCACTATGGAGACCCAGGTGCCGTCAGTGGTTCGTTCCACACATTTCCACCTTTGGCGGATTGCCCAGGTGTGTCCCTATCTTGATGTGGGGGCGCTCACCAATTTGGTCCATGTTCTCGTAGTCTCAAGATTAGACTATTGTAATGCACTCTACGTGGGGCTGCCTTTGAGACTGACATGGAAACTTCAGATGGTACAAAATGTGGCGGCCAGACTTCTTACAGGGGTGAAAAGGTACCAACATGTTTTCCCCATGCTGGCTGCCTTGCATTGGCTGCCCATTCATTTCCGTGTTGATTTCAAAGTTCTTACAATGACATATAAAGCCCTAAACGGCTTAGAACCTTGATATCTGGCAGAGCACCTTCTCCCACCCAGTTCTGCCAGAGTCACTTGTTCCAGCCAGGCCGGGCGGCTGAGGGGCTTAACGCCAAGGGAGGTACAAAAGGAAAGAACGAGGAACCAGACCTTCTCAGCAGTGGCCCCTCACCTCTGGAACAACTTGCGATTGGAAATCCACCTGGCTCCCTCTCTGGGTGTTTTCAGGAATAAACTTAAAACTTGGCTATTTGGGCAGGCTTTCCTTCCTGCCGTATCTTAATTTCTTATACTTTTGCTACCTTGGATCTATAATATATGTTTTTGGTTTTATTGTTTTTAAATTTGTAAACCGTCCAGATTAGACCTTTGGTGTAGATGGGCGGGATAGAAATCAAATCAAATCAAATCAAATCAAATCAAATCAAATCAAAGAAAGAAAGAAAGAAAGAAAGAAAGAAAGAAAGAAAGAAAGAAAGAAAGATAGATAGATAGATAGATAGATAGATAGATAGATAGATAGATAGATAGATAGATAGATAGATAGATAGATAGATAGATAGATAGATAGATAGATAGATAGATAGATAGATAGATAGATAGATAGATAGATAGATAGATCTTGCTTCTGGCTGCATCTTATTCTTGATATATATGAGTGACATAAGGGTTGATCCTGGCTCTGGTCTGTAACTATTTTCTGCATCATCTCTGAACTCTAGTGATGTCTTCTGCATGGCCTGACTTGGAATACCACTGGATTTCCTTCACAGAGCTTAGCTCTTGTCTTGCCAACTCTTCCTGCTGTAGATCAAATAATAATAATCCTCTGCCATCAGGTCAGTTCTGAATGTACGGTGATCCTTTTCAGGGTTTTCCAGGTAGAGAGTACTCAGAAGCAGTTCCCTTCTTCTGAGGGAACCCTAGTACTCTACAGCTTGCCCAGAGGTACACAGGCTGGCTCAACCCACAGGAGTCACAGTGGGGAATCAAACTCCCAACCTCCCAACATCCTTGAAGTGACTGCAGTGTGAATAAAGAGTTTGGATGCTGCTCAGAGACTCAACTGTGTTCATTAAGTACAATGAAGATCTATTGAAATCAACAAGAATTAAGAATGTGCATATAACTGTGGTGATCCCCCTTTGTGCCCTTTATACCTTCAGGCTCCACAAAGGTAAACACACTCTTTTCGCTGCCACCAGGTATTCTCTTAATACCAATACACTTCCCACACACAGGAGCTGCTCATATAACTTAGGAATCAGGGGATTGATCAAATATTCTTTTATTAATGAACAAAATCATAAGGAGAATCAAACATATAACTGTTTCAGGTGTGCATATTTTAGATCATGTATTCGATCACTGGTATTTCTCATATTATGCTTTTGTGTTCATTCCTGCTTGTTCAATATATTTTACTCTTTCAATTTCCTTTCTTAACCCCTTCTTATCTATTCCTAAACCCTAGCACTCTCTCCACATCTTCTTGTCCCTACTTCTCTCTATCCCTATCTGACTCCCACCTCCTCAACTGTCTCTTCCAGCTGTCTTAACTGTCATTCTGACTCCGCCCCTCCTGCCCTATCCTCTGATTGACAGGCAGGAATGACGTCATCTTTTGAAATCTGCTACAATAATAAATTCGACTTTACTTACACCATGCATGGTCTTCTCTTAACTCCATCTCTTCTGTGCACATATATGCAAAAATACACACACATTCAATAAATGCCTGCAATTATTTTCATATTATTTGAGCTTTGGAATGGGGAAGCTTGACATATTAACAATAAGGTTAAATATTCAACACTGAGCACTGAATGGCTTGGCTTCTCTGAAATGTTAATGTTTCTAAATACAAAATATAGATTTTATGTCCAACCGATAACAAGGGCCTTAGATTTCTTTTGTTGCCAGTCACTTGTGAAAAGTCCCAACTGATGGAATGGAAAAACATGTCTTCATTAATCATTGAATGTCACTTTAAAACTGATGCTCTGGGTGGCAAAGTATAAATAGCACTACAAAATTAAAACTTGAACCAAGTGTAAATTAAATCTAGCAAGTGATTTACAAGATGTTAAAAAAGCAATTGTTAAAACAAGAGTTGATATAACTTATTCAAAACAAATATCCCTTAAAAGTATTTTCTCTGTGTGAAATAAAGATTATATGAAAATATATGTGTGGATGCTGAAAGCAAATGTCAAGGTGGTGTCCAGTGGCTTATTTCAGGCCACACATTATTATTACTCAGCAGCCCACCACCATGGTGTCAATGCAGCTCATACTATGCCTCTAGTTTATAGGTCTGATTAGATATGAGCTAATACACTCTCACTGCAGGTTTACATTGGAAGGGATTTGGAACTTGGTTATTCCCTTTTTAGTGCAGAGAAAGGCAAGGAGAAATCTGCCATTCTCATCCCGTGTTCCTGGAAAAGGGAAAAAAAGATCAGCCTGGAAGTGTAGGGTGATACCTTTATTTGGCCATTTAGAATATACAACAAAACCCCCAAATATATGATAAATAATGGCTGTTTGTCTTTTGTATTGTTTCAACAACCATGAAGCCTTTTCCTGATTTTCCTGAATTGTGTAGGCAATACCTAATTACTTTGAAAACACTGCCTTTAGAGAACATTTATGGAATTATTAGAAATATTTGACTATTTTTTTTCAGTTTTATTATTAAATTATTGTTAAATTGTTTTTCATCCCAAATGGCAAAGGAGGTTTTTGATTTTGTCTTCTGCATTTTTATAAATATTTCTAAGGTGTAATATTAGAATTGGTCACTAGAGGGAATAAGAGAGTATTCCCCTCCATTTCCCTGGCCTGCAGTGCAACTGATTACTTGTGCAATTGAAACAAGGATAATAACATCAGTCTGCCTGCCGAGAAGTAATGAGTAATGCAGTTAGTTCATTTTAAAATGTAACATTCTGGGCTCTGCTAGTGATAGATGATATACACTCAGTATGTATATTTATTCTCCTTTTCTTTTCAATTGAAGTACTCAAGGCATATGCAAAAAAAAAAAACCATCAAAATTTAACCACACTAGTTATATCTAGTTTTTACAGCTCACCTTGAATTCTTAAGTGGTTATATAGATAGACATAGACATATAGATATAGATACAGAGATGATTGAAAACATACTTGAGTGGATCTCATTGTCTCAATAGTTCCACTGTTCCTGTTTTTACATCTGTGCTTTGCCAGTGAGGGAGGCACTTGTTACCTCTACTGAGGACAGAAGAAATAACTATCCATGAAAGTCATCTGTTCTAACGTCGACTAAAGAGTACGAAATGCTAGCTATTCATCAATGAACAGCTGTAATGTTTAGTGCAAATATGGGCAGACGCTCACATTCACCATACAAAAAGCTATGGAAAGCTCATTGATTTGCTTCTGCAATTTAGAGGCTTGGGATGCTGAAACTGGATCGTCAGGAAGCCAACACAGAACACAACAGAGAAGGGAGAGGCATTATAGATGTAAAGCATCCTGAATTGGGGCAAATTAATATCATTTGGAATTATTGTGGGTGTACATAACTTGGCACAGGACCAAAACTGTTCAGCTACTTGCCTAAAAGCTTGTGCTTTTTCCCCACAGTGTCAACGGATGCAGTTTACATCCAGAAATTCTCACTTAGAGTAGTTTGATCACTTAAGTACCATGACTGCTCTTCCTTTGCACCCAAGAAATATCAGCAAAGAAACCCAGCTCTCGCACCTATACCCAGACTGCCCTCAAGGTTTATGAACACTTGGGTTTAATTGTCCGAATTATACTCACTCACATTTTGGCTGTAAGTCAGTAAATCTATTTCCAGGCATAGCATCTGGTCTTTAAAAATATAAGTGTGACTAGTCTTCTGCCTACAGCAAAACTATGGAGGTATTTTCTTTTGCTTCCCAAGGATGTGAATATGGAAAAATATTGATTAAAAGTTTTAAGAAATGTGTTCTTTAATGGAATTGCAAGAACTAAGAAATAGGGAAAAAATATGGATTTGGTGGTATTTAAAAAAATAAATAAATGCCCTAGGAGTGTTGAATGGTTAACTTTTTCCTCTTGCAATGGCATCATGTATCTTGAGAAGAAAACAGTTACTCTGACAATCTAATGGATACGGACAGCATTCAAACTAGTTTCATGCATACATGAAGTGTCAATGTGAATAGAATTTCAAACAAAAACATCTAAGCAATTACTCAAGCAGGAAAGAATTATATTTTCTAGAAACAAAGGGAGCTTTGTCACCTCCTGACTTCATAGAAATAAGTGCACTTGTGTTTGTATGCATGCTCAGGCCCTTTTGGCTGTGGTTGGGTTTCACCAGCTGAACAGGCCAGTCAAGAGAGAGAGAAAAATTGGCAAGGGAGGTCCCACCCCTGGAGCTAGTGTTAAGAATGTAAGGTCAAGGTCACGCTGAACATTATACTTCCTTCAAGCACAAGGCTACTGTGTCTGGCTGTAGCCTCCCCCCCCCCCTTTAGTGGGAACACATGAACATTCAATATAGGACAGAAGCTGGTCTCTTAGTATTAATTTATTTACTTAATACGAACCTGCCTTTCCACTGAAACAAGCCATCAAGTGAGAATCCAACATGCTGAAAGGATCTCACCTAAGTAAGCACCTTAGCCTGGAAGACCATTATCACGATGCCATTCCTTTAGAGGATTGGATTAGACATGGGAACACACAGGTTCTAATGTATATTCAACCATGAGGCTCAGCGTCTCTCAGCCTAATTTAATTCACAGCATTATGTTACAGGGTTAATGCCTTGTATAATATGGCATGTTATACTAGACAAGGCATGTGTGAGACGGAGTTGTACAGCATAATGTGTTGTACAAACTATTACTAGCAAGGGTGATAGCAGCAGCTGTTCCATGTTTCTCACACCTGGCTCCAACTTGTGCCTTGAGCTGGAATATTCTTTTGCTGCCCTTTGCTATATCTAATCCAGTTGGCAAAAGGATCCAAATTAGCGGGTTTGAATTGTTTCTTCATATACCTCCTCAAATTAAAAAATACTAGGTAATATATAATACAGAAGAGACCACCCCACATATTTTCTGTAAATTATAACTGGATGATAGTATGTCTACGTTATTGTGCAGCAAATCAAATCAATGTTTTGCAAGCCAATTCCGAAAACAGTCAAAACAAATATATATATATAATTTTGACACTGGATTTTAGAACAGCACCAAATGTGGCACAGGCATAGCAGATAGATGCCTCTTACTCTGTGCCAAATTTGGGGAGATTTGGGCAAAGGGTTTTTGAATTATGTTTTTTTAAAAGTAAAGTTGCTTTACCCCCTGGGCAGAAATAGCCAGCCCTAAGCATCCCCAGATTTTAAAATAGATCATACAATTTGAAAAGATCAGTCTTGCTTATCTTGAAAAAGATTGATTGGCTCCACCCCATTTATTTAGAAAGACTGAAGGCTGCAGGGACTGAAATAATGATCCTTAAAAAAGACATTTCAAAAGAAAAAAAATAATGAATTTGTTATAAACTGAGCATGCATGGAACCAACTTACCAGCCAGTGTGTTCCAAAGCAGATACAGTGTTGCAACTTCATGGGGATAACACTGCTGGACAATGAAGGGTCACAGAAACAGAGTCAAAAGACAGGTTTTACAGTGGTGCCCCCCTTGACAACGTTAATCAGTTCCGTTAAAATAGCTGTTAAGCGATATCTTCATCAAGTGAAAGAAAAAACCCACTGAAATGCATTGAAAACTGTTTCAATGTGTTCCAATGGGCGAAATACCTCATCGTCCAGCGAAGATCCTCCATGGGAGAAGCCATTTTTGATTGCTGTCTTCCGGAAATAGGTCCGGAAAACAGCGGGCGGCTGTTTTTGATCCTCGTAATGCGAAAAACCAGTTCCAGAAACAAGGAACCGATCGTCGTGAAGTGGATTTTCCCCATTGAAACATCATTTTGCGATCGCAATAGCGATCGCAAAAACTTCATCATTAAGCGATTTTGTCTACCGGGGTAATCGTCAAGCGGGGCACCACTGTATTTAAAAAGTCAAAAAAGCAGGCTTGCACTAAAGAAAATAATTTAGCAGCAGTCCTCTGAAAAGAGACACTTTCCATGTATCTCCAGGGAATTAACATACAATTTTGTAAGGCATATTGAAGGTATTTCTTCATTACAACCACACAGAACAATTGTGTTGGTCCAAGTAAACATTCTCTCAGGAGATCTGAGATGAGGCCTCTGGCATAAGTTTTCAAAGGCAAAATCAACTCTAGTTCTGGGACAATCTAGACATTAGATTCTGTCAGTCAGGACCAAATTAGCTGACTCTCTGGAGGAGGACTTTCTAACTCATTCCTGGCCAAACAGGCATTTGTTCTGGCAACGGGATTCTGCATCTAGTTGTAAAAATATTTTAAAAGATATATTAAAAAGAATAGTGAACAAATATTCAGAAGTTCACTCATTTAAACTATGTAATGACTGTTTTGCTTTGTGGCTGGGGGGGTGGTCTGTCTTTGTTGCCTATATCCTGTCATAGTCCCAACCATGCCACTTGTCCTATTATTATACAATTGTTTGGTGATTTTAAATATATATATCCAAAAATGTTATGTGCCATCTAGTTACTCCTGATGTGTGGAGGCTATGTGAGATAATGACCTCCCAAATTCCCATATCATTAAGAGCTCAGTTCAGATCATGCAAACCAGCAGGCCGGTTCTTCCAAACCAACCATTATGGCTTCAAGACATTTTGGCAGAGAGGAACTACAGCCACATCCCAGCTGTTCTTGCTTCTGTCTTCTCCCAGCAACCGCAGTACAGATCATGTGCTTATCTTTTTGGATCCTCTAGCACTGGTTAATTTTACAGCAGGAAAGTTTCTGTTGGAATTTGTGTGTAGTGTATGTATACTTAAACTTCCACTTTAAAAAGCCACGAAATTCACTGCCATTCACAGTTGTTGAAAAAAAAAGCCATGGCAGTTTTCCATGGGGTTTTCTCTTGCTTGGTGTCACTTTGTGAATGACAGTGAGCACAAGGCTGCCCTTTGCTATGTAAAGCTTGGCAACCTTTTTTCTTCTGGCAATGTGGACATGATATTGTGCAACAATATCAGGCCAGTTTCTGGTGTTTTGAACCATGAAAACTGAAACACAATACCCCACATTCATAAATCAAAAGGTTTTTTTCGTGAGGCTTTTTTTTTTTTTGAAGACTTTAATACTTACAAGTAGTATGTAAATAACCCGTATTCCAAAGCTGGGGAACCTATGGACCTCAATATACAGTGGTGCTTCGCTTTACGATTGCCCCGCATTACGACAAAACCACATTACGACAATCTTTTTGCAATCGCAATTGCAATTGCAAAACGATGGTCTGAATGGTTTTTTTTTCACTTTGCGATGATCGGTTTCGTGCTTCGGGAACCAATTCTTCACAAAACGACGATTTTCCTCCAGCTGATCGGCGGTTTCAAAATGGCCGCCAGGTAAATAAAATGGCTCCCCGCTGTTTTCTGGGATGGATTCCTCGCGGCACAGGCACAGAAAATGGCCACCCTATGGAGGATCTTCACTGGACGGTGGAGTTTCCAGCCCAGTGGAACGCATTGAAGGGGTTTCAATGCATTTCAATGGGTTTTTTATTTTCACATTACGATGTTTTCGTTCTACAGCGATTTCGCTGGAACGAATTAACGTCATAATGCGAGGCACCACTGTATTTATGAAATACGACTGTTGTCACCCAATACCACTGGCCAGGCTAGAAATACTCAAGAGAACTGGAGAAGAGGACAGCATCTGAGAAAGCCATCAGCTTGTGAGCTGCACCCCTTTCAGAGGTCCACCACCATAGGTCTAGAATTGCTTAAAGGAGGCAGCAAGGGTAAGCCTACTGACTCTGACCTCTGTGTCAAATCATTATCTATGAGCAAAGCCATATGCATTTGCCATGGCTTGTGTAAGCTTTTCACACACTTCAGAACCCATATTATCCAGGATTCTAAATCACAGAGAGAGCCTTCATGAGTAAACCTAGCCCCCCCCATTGGCACAGTCTAGGGAGGGCTGAAGAGACCAGATGTGACAGAGGGCACAGAGCCAAAGGGCTCATCTGAGCACTCATGTAATTCACATCTTCAGCAGAGGACAGGCACCTGAATAGCAGAACTAGTAACCTGAAAAAACATTTCTAATAAGTGGTCATTATTCCTTATTTAGATTGTGAAAAGATTATTCTAAAAGAAACAGGTGTACCAGAACCTTTGATTATCCTATGAAACCTACACTCTAGACCTTTTGGAGGTCATTAATACATATTGTATTAATACAGTACTGGAAGTGGCTTCACAGCACATAATAATAACAATAATTCCAAATAAATTAGATCCACATTTTGCTTGACCCAGTGACTCTTGACTGACAAATCATGTGATTGCCTGGGATGTGGCAACTGCTTCAATGGCACTGGTAGAGATGCCCAGGTGGCTGCCACAAGGGTTAGCATGGATGGCATGGATTGTCCAATAGGAAAATCAGGGGTCACACAAGGCCACAAACATCTTCATTCATGACAGAATCACTCCAGTGATGCTTCTATGGTGGAAGAAACAGCTGACAGCATGCTGTTGTTCCTAGTGGGTGCCCAAAGGTCTTCACAGTCCTCAAATTCTTCAGGGAGTCTCCTTCCATGCCCCCTAACCTCAGCTTGTCTTACCAATACACATACATTGTCATTATTGTGGTTTTTAGTGCTTGTCTATAATGACTTGTTAGCTTTTGTTATAACCAATGCCTTTAAGCTTCCAAAGAAACTTTCCCACAGTTGGAACTGAAAAATAGCTTTAAAGCACCTGGTATTTATATGGCATGTGAAATTATAGTAATAAGAGCAATATCCACAGCATCTGTTCAAAGGTTTTGGACAATTTAACCTTGGCTAGCAAGGATCCTCTCAGCTCCAACTGACTGACAATATTTACTATCAGTCAGATATCTTTGTCTCTCATAATATCTGAAGCCTGGAAAAAAAAGGCTTTAAGATAATAGGAAAGGATTTAAACCTGACAGGCTGGGCAATGGATGCTTGTCAATTAAAACAGGAATTGTATGAAGAGGCAGAGGTATTGACAGAATCCTTAACTTGGGCTTAGAAAAGTGCCTTCTGAGCCGCAAAAAGCTAGCTGTGGATAGTTCTGCTTTTCAAGCATGTATCTTAAAGTCTGTTGTTTTAAACTTGCATTATGGGCCACTTTCCATCAAATGGCAAAATGGCCTCAAGGCACATGTTGCGGTTCTGTAGCCAAAGCTAAGCAGATCTCAGTGCAGGAGCGAGAGTTCCACATTAGTTGCTCTGAGGAAAGTCAGGAGGAAAATCAATGAAATGAAATTTATTTTTCAAATAACCTCAGTGTGGAAAAGGTTTTGTGCGTGTGGTCAGTAAGTTTCTGTCAGTGAGTCCTCTAAAATACAAAAATGAAAGAGGACTTGGTAAGAGCCAGAATGGAACAAACCAGAACAGGCACTTGTTAATAAAAAAAATGATGCCAAAATGAGTGAGTTGTGATGGACACACATCAGAATAACGTTTTAAACATCAACCTCTGTAGATTTTACTTTTTCGTTAACCCTTTGATGTCCCATATTCAACTAAAACAGAACATAATGGCCCAGAATGGCAACTTCTGACTAGGATAAACCAACTAAATTATGGACACATATGAGGACTGCATTTCACAAAGCACACAGAAAAGCAAGTTCTTAGTAGGACAGCACAATGAAATTGAACCATCCCATCTGACTAGACAGGACTAGCCATAGCCAGCCACAAAATGCCTCTTCTTCTTCTTCTTCTTCTTCTTCTTCTTCTTCTTCTTCTTCTTCTTCTTCTTCTTCTTCTTCTTCTTCTTCTTCTTCTTCTTCTTCTTCTTCTTCTTCTTCTTCTTCTTCTTCTTCTTCTTCTTCTTCTTCTTCTTCTTCTTCTTGTTTTAAGTCTAGAATGGCAACTTCTGAATAGAGAAAAACAACCAAATGCATTGTAATTAGCAACAAATCTCCCACAGGAGCTACCTTCCAGTTCTTTTCCTGGGCCAAAAATCTGTCTCAAAACAGTAGTTTCTGAGCAGGTCAAACAAACTCTGTTTACCAGTCATGCAAGACCAAGTGGGAGCAGTGAAACAAGTGGCAGAACTTCCACAGCAAGCATATTGTGGTACCTGTCCCAGGCCAAAAATCTATGATGGACTGATGCTAAATCTCAGAATGTGGTCCTATTAAATTTTTCTCTTTTGCTGAATAATGTCCTTTGAGTCCTCTATAACTGGTGGGTGAGGCTGGCTTTCCTACCTAGAAGTTACCATTCCAAACTTCTTTTTTTCTGGAGACATGGTATATTGTGCACTCACTGTGAGTGTCCATTGTAGTAGGTGCAGAGTAGGAATCCATAAACTGAATTATCCCTGTCACCACTCAGGGCAGACAACAGGAAACACATGATGATAAAAAATATTTGTCTTTTTGTGGACTTGCTATTCTCTTCCAGCATCATTTTTCCCCCAGCTAAAGCTCAGAACGGTGCCCTAGCTGGGTGAATAGCAAGATCTTGGGGCCAATTTGAAACTTATATGCCATAACAATACATGCTGTGAATCATGTAGCCAAGGTCCTTATGGAGGTCTTCTTTCCCAGAGAAAGCAGGTGAAATGAAATGGAAAGAGCCTCCAAATGACAAAAAGGTCTTGGTGCAAGGAATACATGCTTCCGGGTTTGACACCTGTCTAGCTCAGGTGGTTGCCACCATGAAGTCACCTTAGAGAACCGACTCATTTCACAGATCATTGAGGGGACAATTCACACCATTGACTCTGTACAAATAGTGTCATGTCCAATCAGAATATGGGCTCAATGTATTGTTCATCTGGATGAAACAGATGCCCTGGATCCATTTCAGTTGGGCTTCAGGCCGCGCCATGGTACAGAGACGGCATTGGTCGCCCTGTGCGATGATCTATTGAGGGAGGCCAACAGGGGCAAAGTGTCTCTGCTGGCCCTCCTCGATATCTCAGCGGCCTTCGATACCGTTGACCACGGTATCCTCCTGGGGAGGATCTCCAAGTTGGGAATAGGTGGCTTGGCTTTGGCCTGGCTCTGTTCTTTCTTGGAGGACCGCCCCCAGAGAGTACAGCTTGGGGAGAATGTCTCGGCCCCGTGGAGTCTCAATTGTGGGGTCCCACAGGGGTCGGTTATCTCCCCAATGCTGTTCAACATCTATATGAGGCCGCTGGGTGGGGTCATCAGGGGGTGTGGAGCCCGGTGTCACCAGTACGCTGATGACAATCAGTTCTACATCTCTTTTCCACCTACCACAGGAGATGCCGTTCCGTCCCTCCAGCACTGCCTGGGGACCATACTGCAATGGATGCAGGAGAATGGGCTGAGGCTGAACCCGGACAAGATGGAGGTACTGAGGGTGGGCGCCCCCACAGTTGGGGGTCTGGGAAACTCCCTCACTTTTGGGGGGGTGACTCTGCCCGCCAAGGATGGGGTCCGCAGCTTGGGGGATCCATCTGGACCCGGCGCTCACTATGGAATCCCAGGTGGCGTTGGTGGTCCGCACCGCCTTTTTTCACCTCAGGCAGATAGCCCAGCTGCGGTCCTACCTGGATGTGGGGGGCGCTCACTACCTTGGTGCATGCGCTCATAATCTCGAGATTAGACCACTGTAATGCGCTCTACATGGGGCTACTTTTGAGGTTGACGTGGAAACTCCAAGTGGTGCAGAATGCAGCGTCCAGACTCCTTAGTGGAGCGAAAAAATTCCATCATATTTCTCCTATTCTGGCCGCGTTGCATTGGCTGCCCATTCGGTTCCGCGTTGACTTCAAAGTTCTGATGCTTACATATAAAGCCCTAAACGGTTTAGGGCCTCGATACCTGGCGGAACACCTACTCCCACCAAGATCTACCCGTGTCACTCGTGCGAGCCAGGAGGTGAGGCTGAGGAGCCTAACGCCGAGGGAGGCCCGGAAGGAAAAGAAAAGAAACCGGGCCTTCTCGGCAGTGGCTCCTCGCCTCTGGAACAACTTACCTCCTGAGATTCACGGGGCTCCCTCGCTGGGTACCTTTAAGAAGCAATTAAAGACTTCGATGTTTCGGCAGGCCTTCCCATCACATAACTCATGACCCTCTTCTTTCCTCCCTTACTGTCTTATGTTTTGTGTATTGTAAGGTAGCGTTTTTAAGATTTAGAATTGTTTATTTACATTTTTATTGTATTATTTATGATTGTTAGCCGCCTAGAGTGGTCCTCGCCCGACCAGACAGGGGGGTTATAAAATAAATAAATAGATAAATAGATAAATAGATAAATAGATAAATAGATAAATAAATAAATAAATAAATAAATAAATAAATAAATAAATAAATAAATAAATAAATAAATAAATAAATAAATAAATAAATAAATAAATAAATTCCTTTCAGAAGACACTGAGTTGAAATAAATGACACTTTTACAAGTGGTGGCTAACCAGTCCTGTTCATGGTTCTACTGTAGATGGGACATTTAATTTTAGTTGGGATATTATATCTAGCTCTATGTGTTCTGGGCTCCTGACTAGGTGGTGTAATTTTTTTAGACATCCTTCAGTCTCAAGAGACTATGGTAACCTGTTCTGTATGGAGGACTTGGAACAGCGTCTAGTGTGGCTGAGAAGGCCAATTCGAGTGACAATCCCTTCCACGAAGGGATGGAAGCTCCCTGATTTGTCTGCTTTCCGGACTGCCTCTTTGCCTCAGCCTGCTGGACAAGGATCTCTTCGAATTGGGAGAGGCTGTGAAGCACCACCTGCCTCCAGGCTGAGCACTCAGATGTCAAGGTTTTCCATCTGTTGAGGTCCATTCCTAAGGCCTTTAGATCCCGCTTGCAGATATCCTTGTATCGCAGCTGTGGTCTCCCTGTGGGACAATTTCCCAGCACTAATTCTCCATATAGGAGATATTTTGCTATCAGCCATTCTCACGACATGCCCAAGCCAATGTAGACATCGCTGTTTCACTAATGTAGACAATTCCAGCTCGATCTAGGACTACTCTATTTGGAACTTTGTCCTGCCAGGTGATACCAAAAATGCATCGGAGGCAACACATATGGAATGTTTTCAGCTTCCTCTCCTGTCGTGCATGAAGGGTCCAGGACTCACTGCCGTACAGGAGTGTACTCAGGACACAGCCTCTATAGACCTAGATCTTGGTATATGCCGTCAGTTTCTTATTGAGCCATACTCTTTTTGTGAGTATAGAGAACATGGTAGCTGCTTTCCCTATGCGTTTATACAACTTAACATCTAGGGAGAGAGTGTCAGAGATCATTGAGCCAAGGTACACAAAGTCATGAACAACCTCCAATTCTTGTGTGGAGATGGTAATAGAGGGAGGTGAGTCCACACCCTGGCCCATGACTTGTGTTTTCTTCAGGCTGAATGTTAGTCCAAAGTCTTGGCAGGCCTTGCTAGAACAATTCATGAGTTGTTGGAAGTCTTCATCAGAGTGGGCAACAATGGCTGCATCATCTGCAAAGAGGATGTCCCGCATGCATTTCAGTTGGACTTTGGTCTTTCCTCTCAATCTGGAGAGATTAAAGAGCTTTCCATCTGATCTAGACAGACACCTTCTGTTGCACTTCCAAAGGCATTCTTCAGCATGACAGCAAAAAAGATCCCAAAAAGGGTTGGCACAAGGACACAGCCCTGTTTCACTCCACTTCGGATGTCAAAGGGATCTGATGTTGAGCCATCAAAAACTACAGTGCCCTTCATTCCCTCATGAAAGGACCTGATGATGTTAAGGAGTCGAGGTGGACATCCAGTCTTGGGAAGTATTTTAAAAAGGCCGTCCCTGATAACCAAATTAAAAGCTTTTTTGAGATCTACAAAGGCCACAAAGAGTGGCTGTTGTTGTTCCCTGCATTTCTCCTGCAACTGTCTGAGGGAGAATACCATATCAGTGGTGGATCTATTAGCTCGAAATCCACTCTGTGATTCTAGATAGACTCTGTCTGCAAGCACCTGGAGTCTCCTCAGTACAACACAGGCAAGCAGCTGCCCTTAAATGCTGAGAAGAGAGATGCCACGGTAGTTATTGCAGTCACCCCGTCTCCTTTGTTCTTATACAATGTGATGATGTTTGCATTCATCATGTCCTGTGGTACTCCACCTTCCCTCCAGCAAAGACAAAAGACTTCATACAGTTTGGTGGTGGTGATCTCTTTACAGCACTTCAGCACTTCAACAGGGATGTTATCATTTCTAGGTGCCTTGCCGGAGGCGAGGGAATCCAAGGCCACTTTTATTTCTGCTAAAGTTGGTTCGCTGTTCAGCTCTCCCAAGACAGGCAGGCACTCAGTGTTATTTAATGTCTCTTTGGTTACTACATTCTCGGAGTAGTGTTGCACCCAGCGTTCCATCTGCTGGGCTTGGTCCTGAATGATCACGCCTGTAGCAGACTTCAAGGGAGCAGATTTCTTCTTTATTGGACCTAAAGCCTGCTTGATACTGTCATACATTCCTTTGATGTTATCTGTGTCTGCTGCTATCTGTATCTGAGAGCAGAGCTGAAGCCAATAATCATCAGAACATCTCCTGGCAGCTTGTTGGACTTGGCTACAAGCAGCTCGAAGAGCCTGCAAGTTGTACTCATTAGGACAGGCTTTGTATGCTGCTAGAGCTCTCCTCTTATCCTCGATGGCTGGCATCAACTCCTCCAAATGGGCTTCAAATCAGTCAGCCAAAAATAGGGTCAAAAATAGAATCAGAGAATTTTTAGGTGGTGTGCTTGTACATATACAGAAGCATGTATGACTGCACACATGCAACTTCTCTTTCTCAACACTTAATGTTGAAATGTCAGAATGAAACAAGTCATCATGTTGAAGTTGAAGACTGGTTTAGAAAACTCTTAGAAGTCAGGGTTGGAACAGGCCATACAGTCATTAGTGTAAATTGCGCTGAATTAGACCAGATGGGTGAACCGTAAGCAAGACCGTATGTATCTAAATTGGCTTAATAATTTAAACCCAAGTTATTTAAATAATCAAGACTAATCCTACTGAGATCTACCTAAGAATAGGTCCTATTGAACTCATAGGACTTACTTCTCTGGTGATTTATGTGGGATTCCACTGCAAATGAAAATATCAATAGCATTTTATAACGGCCTTGTGTTTGCTACATGATTCCTCTAATAACTTACTTTCTGTCATACTTCAGACAGGTTCTGGGGAAATAAAAACTCTAGAATTGTTAGTCAATTTTCAGTGCACTGGCAAGTTAAAGACTTGCATAGTTGAAAGCCTGGTTCCTATTGATGTGCTTCCTAATGATTTGAAGGAGGATCAAATAAAAATATGTGGATGACCTAAAAGTATTTCTGTTAGTCTCAGATAATTGGGCAGTGCACCACCAAGTACTCTGAGCTAATGTACTTTGAGGGGAGCAATTTCAGCAACTCCTATACACTGATGGCTTCTAAATTAATTGTAAATAACCATTCAAGGAAAAAAAAATCCCTGAACATCATTTAAGTGAGAACATCTGCTCAGTATGCTGGAGTGCTGAAGCCAACTAAAGCATAGATCTACACCCAAGGAGAGTGTTAGACTGAATTAAGAAAAAGGAAGTGTATCATCATGAAATATTAGGTCATTAGACAATCAATAGGACATCATCACCTTGAGAGTTGCTTTCTATTCAGCAACTCTATTTCTAAGAGGGCAGAAGAAACATGATAAGATCCAGTGAAGGACAAGGAGGGGGCATGGGGGGGTAGAAAGAAGGGAAAGATTTTCCTGTGAAGACACATTGAAAAAATATTAGAGTAATCAAGCCGAGGCCTCAGCAGGGTTTAATAAAACATCACAGGCTACCCTACAATCACCACTGAACACTGCTGATCGTTATGGTTTCAAACCATTGAGCCAAGCAACTCTCAGTTGATGTAAATTGCAGTTGCTCCCACATTGATTTTAAGAAGGGCTACAGAGCTGGTGCTAGTTAAGGATTGGGTTTACTTAATTAGAGGAGAAATTATCATAGATGAGGGAATAATAGATTTTAAAAAAACAGAGAGAAGCAGAACGAAGACATGGATCATTTCAGACACATTTACTACTTATCATTGAAGATAAAGCGTATTGACATTAAAGAAAGAAAATAACTGATAATTTAAACTCTGAAATGAAACCATGCCACCTGGCAGAAGAGGGATAAGGGGTAGAAAAGTTACTTTTTTCAGGTTCATATTCCTCTGACCAGCAAGGCCCTTTGAGCTATGGTGTTTTGCAAGATGTAATTAAAAAGAAAACAAAATAAAAAGCAAAGTTATGTTAACTTTGGGAAGGGCAAGGACAACAAGAAGAGCCTTTTATTGGAACAGTGCCTTGGTATAACTGCAGGTGCATAAATAAATAAGTAATTTTTTACTTTCACTTGCTCTCCTTAAACATTAAGTTACGTACATCACCTCATCCATCCTCAGTCCCCCAGCAAGACATCAAAGCAACTGTCCAACAAGCCATATTGTTAAGGTGATTCAGGGGCTTTTCAGAGGTACAGGTGGCCTTCCTTCTTCCTTCTTTGAGCACCAGGGGATTCTTGTACAGACTGAC
Source organism: Pogona vitticeps (assembly GCF_051106095.1). NCBI lineage: Eukaryota > Metazoa > Chordata > Lepidosauria > Squamata > Agamidae > Pogona > Pogona vitticeps. The sequence goes on from NC_135785.1 coordinate 163,513,691, forward strand.
AGCAAACTAGGAACAATGGCATGAGCAAAGTCCTTGCCCTTGTTTGAACAGAAACAACAGTAACAAAACATGTGAATATCATTGAACAAGGGGGATCTAACTGTTATCCAATATAGTATTCTTGTGACTATGGATAACAAAGACATTTTCCCACCAGTAGCCCATTAATGCCATCTTACATTATTTACGAGGTCAAGCGTACTTGTATTTCGTGACATAATCATACTTCCAACCTAGTAGCATCCACAAAACATTTATTCCATTGGAATTTAGGACATGAGAAATTCTGCAAAATATGATCCTTTGCTCAGTTCTTGGAATCTTTGAATCGACCCACCATATGAAGAAGGAGGTTGGTGCTTTGGGGCAGCTGACAGCAAGACTGGCTCAACCACATAAGGGTTGGAGGAACAGCTACCATGAGATGATTCAGCATAAAGATGCAGAGCAGGAGGGACTAGGCCTGCAAAAATCTGACATTTTCACTCTTGCTAAGTTATTTAGTTCCTCACTAGCACCTGCCTTTTGTACTATTTCCATTTAGAGTTTTGACACTTCTGAAATCTATATGCAATTTTCAAAATGCAAGCATTACCGTGTTACTTACCTGTTTTCATATGTATTTCCCCCCAAATGCACACAGTTGGGGTTGTGTGTGTTTTCTCCAGATAAAGGCATTGGGGTTTTTTTCAGTTTTTTTCTCCCAAACACATTCCCAACCTCACAAATATACAAATGTTTGAGACAAGATTCATTCCACTCAACTGACAGCATTAAGAGATGTGCTTTGTTTCACACATCTCCTCTTTGATTCTCCAGTAGTTGCAAACATCCCTTGAAATATATTTTCTGGCTCGAAATGGACAGTTTTTTTAAAAAATAATCATATTTACAGCCTTTACAACATTTAACTCCAACAGCATCACTCTCTATGTGATGTGTGACGTGTAATCATATCTACATAAAGAACCCAGTGTTTACATGTCAATAATTGATTAAGTGTGTGCTGGTGAAATCTCAAAATATCCCATTATTTAATTCTTTCTGTCCCTCTGTCTTTATCTCTCCCTATTGTTGTCCAACAGATAGAAGCACTATCTTGCAATCATCTGTCTAACGAGAAGAAAATGCTTAATGCTACAAGAGAATCCTCTGCCCAAGAATGTTCTGAAGGCAGGAGAGGAGATGGAATCTAGATTAACCTGTGTTTGCTTTGCAACATTCTCTACAAAACAGATTTTTATTCTGCCTGGACAATAATGGAATAAAGTTCCATCGTTATTTTCTTTCTGGCAATATATCATTTCTCTCTATGATGAAGAACTGAGATGAGAGGTTGCAGATTCACGGGACTGCAGAAAGCTGAAGAAACAAACACAGAATGTGGTGTTAGCAGAATGAACGTGCATCAGACTTCTTAGAAGTTGAAGGAGCACTGATTTCTAGATACAGGATTTGTGGAATGTCTCATTCTGGCCTTCAGTAAGAAAGCAGTGGGTGCCTGCCCCTTGATAGCAAGGGCTCAGTTCTGTAACTTCAGTTCCTAGAACCAAACTGTTGCTATTGGTGACCTTTGCAGATGTGGCGCAGTGGTTAAAACGCTGCACTGCAGCTAAAACTGTGCTCACAACCTGGGGTTCAAATCCCAGGTAGCTGGCTCAAGGTTGACTCAGCCTTCCATCCTTCCGAGGTCGGTAAAATGAGTACCCAGCTTGCTGGGGGGGGGGCAATGTGTAGCCTGCATACTTAAATTGTAAACCGCCCAGAGAGTGCTTGTAGCGCTATGGGGCGGTATATAAGTCCAATAAATAAATAAATAAATAAATAAATAAATAAATAAATAAATAAATAAATAAATAAATAAATAAATAAATAAATAAATAAATAAATAAATAAATAAATAAATAAATGTTTTCAGAGTGTTACAACAACAATGCAAACTGAGCTCCTCAATTTTGTGAGGGACACAGGCCCTTCTCAGACATTTAACAAGCTTTATTTGTAACACAGAAATAGTCCTTTTTGCTCAATCAAGATGTATAATCAAGAATGTAGCCCCCAGCCATGAACGCTCTTCCTTCCTCCCACTCCTGCTTCCTTGTACATGTTGAAAACATCTGAAAAGCAGTCTGTTCTAGTCCGTTCTCTCATGAATACTTTTGTCACACAGAGTCTGTGGGGAAGAAAGTCAAATATCTTAATGCAATCTGAGGCATCAGGACTGAAACTGTGTGAAGGCCACCCTGGAGTATTATATAATAACGTATCTTTCTGGGTATGAAAGATACTTATCTGTTCTTACTTGGCAGCCAATTAAGAAACCAATCACTCTTTTACAGTTCTAACAAATGTCTATTGTAGTCCAGGAGGGCTATTAAGGCAAACTACTATCGACATTAAATGGCTCTGTGTCAGGAAGCTGAAGTTCTGAAGATTCATTGGTCAAGCCTATAAGGAAAAAAAAAACCCAATGGATTTCTGCATGCTAACAGTGAAAAATGTGTAAGAGAAAGGTGGCCATTTTTCTTATAACAGCTTATGGGAGTTTTCACTTAAAAAAAAAATGATAACAGACTATGGTATTTTACACTCTTCAAAATTCTATTATACATTTTCTAAGATGACAATAGATGTCTAACATAACTTTCCCCAGAAATCAACAGAGCTTTCCATTTTCTGAAACAATTAACACAATGTTAAAAGCTAGGAAGAATACACCATCGCTGTTTTTCAAAATTTCAAAGCAACAAAGGATTTTACTGTTCTCCTTTTTGATTTTGTAGCAGAATAAAGAATGCTGTTATCCCCATCATTAGAAGAATTCCCTTGGAAAATACATCTAGAAATTGAATCAAGTATTTCAAAGAATCCATGTAACATGATTATCAGAGACAGAGATGATTTGTGTTATTAAAATATATGCAGATTTTTTTTCTGATAAACAAACTTAATTTAAAAACAATACTTTTATGAAATTGTAATTATACTACAGATACCTGTCTCTCTTTCTCTCTCTTCCTGCCACCCCATTCCCATTTAATACATTGGTAAAAATAAAGAAGTCACCTTAAACCAAGATTAATGGACACTGTCAAGTGGGAAGCTGATCTTTAGTGGAACATAGTTTGTGGGAAATGCATTGCTAAAGTTAAAACTGCATTGCATTTCTTTACTAATAAACAGAATAAACGTTGGACATTGATAAATTTCCCCAATAGCAATGTTATTGCAACAGATGGTCTCCGAATATGTGACTTATGTAAAATGCACCACGTGCCAGCCATTTTTATAATAAAATCATCTTAACTAAAGAAAATGGGCACATTACAATTACAGACCTTAATTGCCTGCATACTTACAATAGAACATCACTTGAACATTGAATTGAACAAAAAAGAGAAATGTTAATGAACCCAGTACCTAGCTAAATGGAGCGTGACAGAGAGTAATAGTATATTTTTCTAAGGATTCTTCAAAGCACAATCAGACCTCCCCACCGACCCAAATGGCTTAAATTATTTTTCTAAAAAGGCATCTTTTGTGTGATTTTTTCATTTTTCTTGCTCATTTTGATCATGCTGCTGAACGCTGTATGAATAATAGCAAATATTACGGTACTTGTGGTTGCCATAATTAGTGACATTTTCACAAAATATAAATCTGGGAGTCATACAACAGATTAGAAAATGATTCTCATTTGGAAAACTATGGACCACTTGACACTGTTGTTTTTTCTTGGTCCAGAAATATCTTCTTGGTTCACATGGTCCACAGCAGACTCCCCCAATCTGTTGTCTCGGTTCTATTCCTTCCTCAGTAGTTTCTTTTTTCCTGAAATCATCATCATCTTACAAATACAAAGCTGGTAAGGCCCCTATGGACCATCGGGTTCAGGCACTGGCAAGGATGCACAGTGGGGAATTCAACTCCCAACCTCTGACTCTGCAGCCAGATGCCTAAACCACTGGTTCTTAACCTTGGGTTACTCAGGTGTTTTTGAACTGCAACTCTCAGAAGCCTTCACCACAAGCTGTGCTGGCTGGGGTTTCTGGGAGTTGCAGTTCAAAAACACCTGAATAACCCAAGGTTAAGAACCACTGACCTAAACCACTGAGCTATCCAGCAATTCCATACTCTTAGGACTTCTCAGTAGCTGCAGCTTCTCTGTGATATGGAGTTCTATGCATTCCAGTTTAGTGCTACTATGTCTCTGAACACTCAAGGCATATTCAGTCAATTTAAAGAGTGTGTTGTAGCAACATGCAAGGAAGTGCACTGGAACCTGTTGCCCTCCCAGACAGAGAGAGTGACAATCTGAAGACAAGAACTCTCTGCATTACTTGAAGATTGGATTGTATAGATTGTGGATGCTCTTTATTTGAAAAATACCACTCTCCCACAGGTAGAAGACCTTCAGGAATGTAGTGGAGAATTCCCCAGCCAACATGCCTTAGCGAAGTGTTGCAGAGTTTTGAATTTCTGGTTAAAATTATATTTTTGCTAGGCATCAGAAGTACAAAGACTCACAAAGGAGAAGAGTTGCAAGTTTCCCAGGTAACCCACCCTTTTCTCATTATGTAGCATTTAATGTCTCAATAACTAACTCTGAGACATTTGTAGAAGAAAGGACAAAAATGTTTCATTGCTTACCATCGTGAGCAGATCAAGAGCAAACAAACTGACTGCTTCCAACAAACTAAAGAGAAGAAAAGAACACTCAGCACAGAGGCGGGCTCTATTTGAATTCAGAAGCAGGAACAATTGGTCAGTGCTAAATAGATTGACAGTCACCCCAGCCCAAAAAGTTCCCTCCCAACCACACTTACTAGAGGTGGCATATGAGGTTATAAAAACGCAAAGACAACGAGTGGAACATGGGTTCCTTCTCCTTGTGCACTTCCCTTCTTGTGCACTGGCAGTGATGGATACAGAATTTTGAGAGTAGAATTCAAAAAAAGAGGAACTTGTTAAGTCCCTAGGTGCATCCACCTGCTCCAGTCACGATTCCGCACTACCCACGTACATTCCTTCGATGAGTTTTCCATTTCACTGTGAGGGTTTCCCAAACAAGATCAGCAATCAGTTTTCTCCATCTAGAGGGAGAAGTAAAGGGAAATATTTTTGAAATATGGAAAGTCCATTCTGAAATTATGCTCACAGGCAGACAAGAGAAATTTGATAATCAGATGTGATGCTACAGAGGTATTGATTGTGTACCACCTCAAACTGGCAAATGAATAACTCCCATCTTGTTGAAGAAAAAAAATGCACATAGAGTATATATATTTGAAAAATGTGTATATTCGAAAAAAAGTTTAGTCAGTGTGGAAAATCTATGACGTATAAACATCAGGAAAAATGAGTACTGTTTTAAACACAAAAATAGGTTTCTACTCATGGAGCATCTCCATGGGACCAGGAGCCTTGTTTTTTAGGGGCCTTTATCATGTAGAGAACACTCAGTGACAAATGCAGGGCTTCTGTTTAGATTTAGATCTCCACACGAGAGGGCTCGGACAGAGGCAGTGGGGCTAGCTGGATCCCTCTGCTCATAGGTTGAAACTAACCCATGTGTTGAATGACCAAATAGGGCTATCAAACTTCCAGATTCTCCAAGACTCTTCTGGAGAGCTGCCAAGCCTCACAATGACTGAAGCAAGTTCTCTTGCTTCAGTCATTGTCCCATTCTTAGTTTTTTCATGTATTCCTTTTCTCTACCTAAACACTTACTTCTCTCAAACTCAAATTTTAGTGCTCATAGAAAAGTAGTATACAGGGATCTGCAAGATGGGAAATGAAGGAGAAAATATCAAGCATTTCTTATCGAAACACCTTACCTGCCTCACTGGATGATGCCTGTGGTACAACCCATGGCCTGACTTCCTTGAAAATGTTGGAGGAGAATGGGCAGGGTTTCTAAAGGCTGGGACCTTTTTGCCATGGATGGTTTTTTTTTTAAATGGTTGGGTTGTTGTTTGTAACTTTTGATTGCCCTTAGCTAGAAGGCTGTATGGAACCAAGGAGTAAATGGTGACTTTCAACTCACATTGAACTTCAAGACAACAGCCACTCCATAAGAGCCTCGTGTCGCAGTGGTTAAAACGCTGTACTGCAGCTAAAACTGTGCTCACGACCTGGGGTTCAAATCCCAGGTAGCCGGCTCAAGGTTGACTCAGCCTTCTATCCTTCCGAGGTCGGTAAAATGAGTACCTAGCTCGCTGGGGGGGCAATGTGTAGCCTGTATAATTAAATTGTAAACCGCCCGGAGAGTGCTTGTAGCGCTATGGGGCGGTATATAAGTCCAATAAATAAATAAATAAATAAATAATAAGGCAGACTCAGGCAGACTCCTGATTAGGTGGTTTTACATGTGACATTTGCAGTGAATGAAAAGGTGAGCAAATGTTTGCCCTGCCATTTCGTGAGCAAGGATGCTACTTCAGGCATCAGTGTGGCACTGTATATCATGGAAGCTCAGCAAATGGACAAGTATATTACATAGGCAGTTCTCTATTATTTTATCTTTGCTGCTAGGAAGGGAGAAAGGTCCTTGTGAGATGTTTTGCTTCAGGTGCCCAAACAACTGGATTAGTTATAGCTACCTTGACCTGGGTGAGCAGGAATGGATGGCCATTAGCTCCTGATACACTTCAGGCTGCAAATATGTCAAGTAAATTCTAAGATGTGCTAGGGGCAATTATTAAAGACAAAACAGGTATCCCATTCCCAAATATTCACTGTGAGGAGAGCCCCAGAAGTAGTGCGCTGTCTCCTCTTAGCGAAAGACCCAAAGGGGTTAAAACCGAAGTGTGTCTAGTGGAGGAGGGGGTGAAAGGAGAGGAGGAGAAATGGGTGGAGGTTTGGGAGGAGAATGTAGAAAAGGGAACTTTTACGCGGGAATTTAGAGTGGTGACAAGGAAGGAGGAGGAGAAGAAGGAAGCGTCAGTAGCGCGTGAGGTGAAATCCTTGATTGATGATTTCCTGAATTTGGCCGTGGGGGGATTACTGCCTGAGCCGGGCTTGCAGGCTGAAGGGTTTGTGATCAAAGAGACTTTAGAATGGACGGTGGTGGTATTCCCGCGTGGGCATGGTCGTTGGAGGAAGGTGGTGCGCCCCGACCCGAGTTTCCAGCAGCCGCCGATCGAAGGGGACTGGGCCTGCCACCCTTGTTGCGGGACCATATGCGCGGTGCGAAGCGCCCCATTATGGAAGCCTACCGACCGGGAGCGCTTTGGGCCAGCTCCCCCTTTTTGAAACAACGTTATGATGTGAACTCTGTTGGACCTGTTAGAGAAGTGTTGCCTCAGTCAGATCCGTTTATTCCTACTGAAGTGGTTATTGACACACCGTTGTTAAATGTTAATAAAACTTTTTCATGGCAAAACACTCCGGATTCTCCTTTTCCTGGGTTCCCGCCCCAACCGCCTAACGAACCCCAGAACGTTGACACATTCACTCACACTCATTTTCACATTCCCCATCAAGTCCACTGGTAAGCTACAGTCTGAACAAGCCTCACCCCAAAATGGTGGGAGGAGGCAGTCCCATGCTCGGCCCACAGGCCACCAGTAGCAACATCTTAGTGGCTCTATTTGCAATATCAAATCCGGACAATCATTGAGGAGACCTGTTGTGCTTGCATGGAGACAAACAAACTGTTGTATTCAAGCACAGAACACACTCCATCTGCAGAAACATCAGATTAATTTGACAAAAGGGAAACTACTTCAGGGAACCAGTCAGCAGTGTTTGAAATGTATATTTATCTCACTGTTGGATGTCATACCGGAGTGGCATGTATGAGTGGCAAGAGATGGAGGGAAGCGATGTATGAAGGAAGGAGAGTTTTATGAAAATGACACATTTAAGTAGTGTAAATGTATTGGGCAGAGTGTGTGGAAAAACTGTGGTTCAAAAATGAAAAAAACAAAACTTCCACCTGCACAGAGATTTATAAATCTTCCTCACATTCAACATCCCTGATAGTATAGCTAGTTTTTTGTTAGATTTACATCACTTTACTTCAACTGGCATACAGTCTAAAAATACATAGTCGGGAGACTCTGGTTTACAAAGAATAAAAATATTTCTGTTTTACTTACAATAGCTTCATTTCAGAAGGCAAACAAAATCATATTGACTGGTTAGATGGTATGAAGTATTAACCTGCTGGATTCATTCATTTATTTGCTAGGCTTACCTGACTTCTTTTGACTGAAAACACTGACATTACTTAACCTGTCTCTAACACAGACATTGCTTAATAGACTCTTAACAAACTCTGAATCCTGACAGACCCTGACTGAGGTAAAAAGGTGGGAAATAGAAAGTTAGGTGCAGAGGGAAACAATTGATCATCCTAAGTGATTGACATTCACCCAAAGTCCCTACCATCAAAATCCCTTAAAGGTGCAATATGGCAGGATGCTATTCCAACAAAATTAAGATATTTGTGTTAGTATTGAGGTAGATAGCAATATGTGTTACATGCAAGACATAATATAGCCTGACACCTAACATGTGTTTTCATTTGAATTTACTAGTTCAGGTACCATTTAAAACACTTCATTTCAGACAAGTGTTAGAACCAGGCAACAATAAGATTCCTATTCTATGGTACAGGAAGATGTGACACCTATAACACAAGACAGTAAGCCTAAGAGAACTGAAGAGATAACGGACATATTGGCTATATAATTTGCCATCCATTGTACATAGAGATGGGCACAAACCAGAAAAAAAATAGCACTTCAGGGTGGTTTGCAGTTCATGACTAGTCACAACGTTTCTGAACTTTTTTTAAAAAAGAATGAACTGGTTCATTTTTTAAAAAGTTTATGCCTGGGGGGGAGGGGAAACTAAACCCCCAGCCCCTCTGCTACCCACCTGTCCCCTCCATGCCTCCATCACCTCCCTACCATGTGCTGCCTCCTCCTCCTCTTCCTCTCTCCACCACTGCCATCTTCATCGGCAGAGGCCCAGCTTCCCTTCCAGGAACTGGGCCTGTTGTCTCTGTGCACGTGCATACCTGTCAGAGACAGTGTGCTGGCTTCTCTGAGCTAGGCCCGCTATCTCTGTGCATGTGCATATTCTGCACATGCACTACAGTCTCAGTTGATCAGGGAGATCAGCTGGGACCCTAAGTGCGGGTGCAGAAGGCAGTGCCCAGACTCTTGAAAGACCATCCTACCACCACCGAGATGATGATGGAGGGGGAGAAGGAAGGAGGACCAGGTAGGGGTTGTGGGGAAGCAGGAAGGAGAAGGGACAGTGGTAAGAGGGTAGGGGGCAGCCTGTGGGGCAAGGGGGATGAAAATGAGCAAAACTCAACTACCAAAAATCACTTTAAAAGTTCTTTGTTTTGGTTTATTTTGGTTTGTTGGATTTGATGAACCAAAACTGACCTAAACCAAGAAACCAGCGATTTTTGACAATCTTCCTGGTTCATTTTTGGGTTCGTGGCCCATCTATAATTGAAAATATAAGTGAAATCTTTTGCACTCAAGCAGGTATCCCCCAACCTGGGGAGGAAATCGATAGCACTACAACTACCACCATCCCCAGTCGGATGGGGCAAGGCTGTGTTATAGTAATAGTAATAAAAGTACTATCACTCCAGCAGTGAGAGAAGATTTGGAGCTCCCACATTAAATGAAAACTCTGTTTGCTCCAACCACCTAAGTGGATTGCAGTTGAGGCATACTATTGTGACATGTGAAAGCAGCCGCCAAAGTTGCCTGTCCAAAATATAAGGTCCATTTAGGTCAGGCAGATCCTCAACACCTAGAGCTGTTTCCAAAAGTTAAAGTGCTTTATCTTGTATTCACTTTCTTACATCTTATGTCGGGCAAGAAATATGGAACTTTCTTTGCCTCGAAGTTCACATCAAGAGACAGAGGAAACAACCAGCTCCCTGGGCCCTGAATTATATGAACTGTAGCGAATTCTTGTAGTTGGGAAGGAGAGGAGGAACTGCCAGGTGGACACCCTTCAATTCTGTAGAATTTTAGAAGTGTTTCCTGAGCACTCGGGAGAAGAAAAACGTGCGGGTTTTCTAGTGTTCAGCTAGAAAAAGAAAAACCCTAATGGTTTGTGAGGTAAGCCTGTGGGAGAGGGACACATTCACACATCACTAGTGCAAATAACTGCAGAATTGGTTCTTTACAGAACAGAAAGCTTTCTTTCTTCTGTTATTTCTTTTTGCCTGACCCAGGAAGATAGCCTTGGTAGTTCTTTAAGGAAAGCTAATTATGTGGGCCCCTTAAAACTCCTTTTTATGTCTTTTCACTTTCTTCTGCTCTTTTATTTGTCTCTGTTGCCAGAAGCTGTCAAAGAAAGTAATCTTGCACAATAAAATGGAGATTAAAGGTGGGCTAGTTCTGTAATTCTAAAGAAATTTCAGGTAGAACATTTTAAAGAGAGGCATGCGTATCGGCAATTTCTAATTAAAAAGGGAGATAAACCCCTAAGTTTAAATTGGGAATTGAAGGAACAAATATTTATAAAGCACATTTTCTTCTCTCTCTCTTTTGAAGGAAAATACAAGTTATTGCTGAAGAGTTGAGCAATTATAAAATCTATTATTCTACCAAAAATGTCCTGTATTCCTTTTCTGCCTGTTATGCACATAAACAAAGGGCTTCAGAAATTATTATTTTTACAGCTGCACACAACATATACATGTCAAGTCCATTGTTCCACTCCATGTTTGTAGGAGATGGAGGCCTGAATTTGACAGCACTCTCGCACCCAGTTACTAGCACAATAGGAATTCTTCCCTCTTCCCTACAGTCTTCCATGCGACCTGAAAAGCTTGCTCTGAATTGCTTTCCATGGGAAATTTTGAAGGTGCACAGGATGTTTTGGATGGGAGAGGACTTCAGCCGATGGAAGCAATTCTGCTGGTTGCTTGAGCCTGTTGGGTACTAGAAAATAGTACCTAGGGAAGAGCATCAAGTCAGTGTTATCTAATGGTGTTTTAAAGCAAAAGCATGATGACCGTAAATGCCCCAATTATAAAATTTTCTAGAGTGAATTCTTTTGAAAAATGGGGTGCAACTCTCAGGATGGATATTAATTCACTACTGTACTCACTGTGGTGTAATAGATAGCGTGATAGATCCAGGACTCAAGATATATGTGTCTGAATCCATGGAATCCACTCAGCCATGGAATTCACAGGGGTGGGTTTGATACTGGCAAAGCCACTTCTTAAATATCTTGACAAACCCATTAGAATGGCTATAAATTGGATGCAATTTAATGGGAGGTTGTTTGTTTGTTTGTTTGTTGCATTTTTACCTCATCCTTGTAGATTTGGGAATCTACTCTGGGCGACTTACAAAATATAAAGATAAAAACAGCATTAAAATAACTTTGATGATAAGAGCAGAAAAATCAGTAAAGAAAACAGGATCCAAGATGGGATAAAGAAGCTATGTAATGGGAGGGGAAAAGGCCTGCCAGAAGAACCAAGTCTTCAACTTGTTTTAAAAAATTCCCAGCGAAGGTGCCAGTTGAATCTCTGTGGGTAAGGTGTTCCAAAGATGAGGGGCCACTGCCAAGGAGGCCTGGTTTCTTGTTCTCTCCTTCCTCTCTCGGGGTTAAGCCCCTCAGTCTTCTGGTCTGGCTTGATCGAGTGACACGAGTAGAGCTAGGTGGGGGCAGGCGCTCTGCCAGGTATCAAGGCCCTAAACTATTTAGGGCTTTATATGTAAGCATTAGTACCTTGATATCAATGCAAAAGTGAATGAGTAACCAGTGTAAGGCCACCAAAGTGGGGAAAATATGTTGGTGTCTTTTCACCCCAGTAAATAATCTGGCAGCCATTTTCTGGACCATTTGTAGCTTCCACATCAGTCTCAAAGGCAGCCCCATGTAGAAAGCATTGCAGTAGTCTAATCTCAATACTACGAACGCATGGACCAGAATGGTGAGAGACCCGACATTAAGATAGGAGTGCATCTGGGCAATCTGCCAAAGATGTAAGTGGGTGGAGCAGACCACCTGGGACTCCTTGGTAACTGCTGGGTCAAGATGGACCTTCAAGCTGTGGACCACACTCTTCGTGGTGAGAGTTGCCCCCCCCCCAAAAAAAGAGAGAATGAGCTTCCCAAACCACTAATAGAAGGGGCGCCCACCCTCGGGACCTCTGTCTTGTTCAGGTTCAACCTCAGTCCATTCTCCTGCATCCATTGCTGTACAGTCTCCAGGCAGTGCTCAAGGGACACAAGGGCATCCACTGCTGTTGGGAAAAAAGGAGATGTAGAGTTGCGTGTCATCAGCATACTGGTGACACGAAGTGCCACATCTCTGATGACCCCACCCAGTGGCCTCACATAGATATTAAACAGCATTAGAGAGATGATCAATCCCTGCTGCACCCCACAATTGAGGGGCCACGGGGCCGATACATTGTCTCAAAGCTGGATTCTCCGGGAACGGTCCTCCAAAAAGGATTGGAGCCAAGCTGGGATTTGAGATACACAGTACATAGAATATATCTAACCACCACCATCATCTTAGAAGTGCAGAGCTGGAAGGGACCCCATAGATCATCAAATCCAGGCCCTGCCAAAGGAGGCACAGTGGGGAATGGAACTCCTAACCTCTGGCTTCGCAGCCAGAGACCTAAGCCACTGAGCTATCCCCATTTGGTAGTATTTAACATGTTATACAACACACACATATGATATAATATAATAATACTGTCCTTCAAAATGGTTTGAAAGGTTCAACTGCAAGGACTCTTACTTGCTTAATCTAATTGGGAGTCATGTGACTCTCACATTAGAAGAATTATGCAGATTTCACCTAAAATAATTACATTCACTTCCTTTTCATCTCCATGTCCAATTCAAGATGATTATGATTATCTTTAGTGCTCTAAATTGGTTCAGTCTCCAATACCAAAGGGATACCCTGTTCTGTACCATCCTGCCTGTGTGTTAGGGTTTCTAGAAAAGATTCTTCTCCATGTGCTATCATTATGAGAAGTACACCATGTATCTCTGGAAGAGGGAGCCTTTTCTGTGGTCACAGAAGGAGAGAAGATTGGTACAACCTTTATATTATCTTCAGTGACAAATGGAAACATTCCAGTGTAGCAGGGCATTTTATTTTTAAAAAAAAATTATAATTTTTGCAGAAGTGTGAAATATCAAAATTGACTCAAACATAATTTGCATTGATTATAAAAAGTATAACCAGAATGTGTACATATTTGGGTCATAATCCAGTTTAGAATCATGGCATGGAATGCCACACAACAGCTGGATTTTGCCTTGTTTAAAGCAACATGGATTTCATGGTGGAATAACCAATTCTGCCTTCCATCATATCATTTTTTTTTAAAAAAAGTCCCAACCCTTTGTGCAATGAACAATTACACAAGTGGTAAAACTGAAAGGGGTTTTGACTTTTTTAATTTCATTTAGTGCATTTATGTGATCCTTGTCCAATAAATCATCTAGGTAATGTACCATCTGCAATCATTCAGACTACCCAGGTAGGAGAACTTCAAGTGATTGCATAATTACACAAAACAAAATGCATGCCCCCATGCATGGGGGGTTTGGAAATAAGCCATTTCAAATTTCACCCTGTGGCTTGCTTACTCCCAAATATGTATGCCTAGAGTTGCAGCCTTTCGCCTGTACATCTACAGTACACTGGCTTAAATCTAGCAGTACATGCCAGTGTATGTAATGGATGCTGGCCTCTCCTATAGGAATAGGTTATTTATTTATTGCACAACAGAAAGACAGTTAGATGTATAGAGCAGAGAGTGTAACTGCCTTTTTGAAATCAGTTGATGGCTGTTAAATGTGATGAATAATGAGTTTCACAAGAAGCCACCTTTTAGGAACGTAGGACAGGGGAGAACAGGGCTTGATCATCCTCCACTGTCAGCCAGTCCCACTATTACCTTGCCTCTAATTTTTCAATGGGAGAGCAAGGCAGTATTGTGTAAGAGGCTGAATTTATCCCTTGATTTTTTTAAATTTATCATTCAGAGAGTCTTGAGAACAATAAATAAAGGAGGACAGGGGCTGAAACCATCATCTTTCAGAAGTGTTTCAGAAATCTAGAGATATTAGCACTTTAGAAATATCTATTAATAGTACGAGTAACAATTGTGAGAACAATAGCATGACGAATTATGTCCTGACTTCTTGCTTGATTTCAGGGCTGACCTATGAGGAAAAAAAACACCCTGTCCTTTTAGTGCCAAACACCCATCAAAACAGTATCATAGATCCTTAGGGAGCTCCCCTTGGCAGATTTTCTTGAATTTGTTTCCAGCTGTGACAATCTGCAAATATGAAACTACAATGTGGGCCACAGGTAATATGGGGACTCATAAGGCAGATATTGCAACTCCTTATCTTTTATCCCTTCCACTTCCACTTGCACGCATCAGTTCATACACTGATAAAAAGGAAAATTGCTTATATTAAAAGCCATCTGCCCCCCCACTCCATACACACTGCCAAATGGTGATTAAATTGAGGTTATTTGTTGAGTGTAGCCCAAAGCACAGTAAACCCCTCTATGCTACCTGCTGAGGACTGCTGAGACGACAAGAAGGGAACAGTCAAGTATACAGCCTGAGGTGATCCAACTTCAAATTAGAAGATTAGAATGAAAGATAGATGGATCATTCTGTTTTCAGCCTGTGCCAGCTTTACATGTGTTAACTGAGAAATCTGTTCTGTCCTATTTCTGTGCAGATTTGAACAGGAAAGATATACATATTCACATGTATTTTTTTATATACATATCATATTTTGTGAGCTGAGAACTGCCCCACAAATGTCAGAGGAGTGTGAAAAAAAATGAAGGGCAGCTGTGTTCTAATCTGAAGATCAATCCAGGATGTGAGAATGAAATCCCCTGGCTTAAAAATCTGGACCAAATACAACCCTTGAATATTCTTAAACACATCTTACTCTGCCTTGCTCGAAATGTGCTGTGCCCTGTCTGGGAACTTTCTAAGGACAACCAACTGTTGAGGGCTGAAAATGAGGACTATCTGCTGAATATACTTGCAGAACTCACTTTGTAGATTGCACAGATGGAAACTGTGGTGTTGTGGTTTTAATTTTTTATTTGTTTATTTATTTATTTTTGGACAATGATAACAACAAAATTTCAAGGGTCTGAGTCCTGCAAGCCAAAAACAAAACATCGCCCATCGTTGCTTATTTGTGATCACTTTCTATAAATTCCTTGGCCATTCTCCAGCTCTCAGCCTTCTGCATTTAAGTCCCATTAAAATCAAGAGTACCTACATAGAGTGCTGGGTTGTGGCCCTTGCTTTTGATCCCATTGGCTTGAAAGGAGCCTGATCATTACAGCATTTGCAGCAAATGATAGATGATAAATGACAGATGGCTGATGATAAATGATTAATAGGAATCAAAGGTAGGGTTTATTGAAAACAACACCAGGCACACACTGAAGGGACAGGAAGACGGCGAAAGCAGCTGTCTTCAAGATGACAATAGTCAAGTGAGTTCTTTTTTGTTGTTTCAACAAAAGTCTTTCTGATCTCAGAGGTTTGTGCCTAGAGATTGATTAGAGCGGTGGGTACACAACTTACCTCTTGTGGCAGAAGCAATTTGCACATCCTTTTTAATTCTCTGAACATGTTTTGGAGGAATCAGATTGATTCAAATGCAGAAAGGCATTTTGGCACATAAATTGCTCACATTTATATTTATGGAATACAATGTTGTTGGTTAAAGAGGAGTGGGGGAAGTGAGGAATGGTCTCTTCTTCTCTTTTCTGTAATAAAAGACAGATCCTGAAAATTATTGACAGGCAGAAATAGCAGTTCTGATGAGCCACAGTAGAAACACATTTTGATAAGGAGAAAATAGCATCCAGTGCAGAAACGATGGAAGGAGAGAGCAGATCTGGTATGCTAAAAATTACTCATCCCCTTTTTATAGGCACTGAAGATATAGAATTGGGCTTGCTATTTTATATGACATGGCTGTCATTAGGCATTTAGGTTGATCTTTGTTTTTCGCTTAATTTTTGTAGCATTTTGAAATATATCTATGCCTGCAGATGGCAGAAGGATAGGGCTGGGAACCAAACCACCCAGCCGTTCTATTATTAACAGGGAAACAAAATCATTGGAGGTTTGATGACAGCAACAAAAAGGAGGGGGAGAGATCAAGCGAGATTTATTTTTAATACAAATATGAATTCATACAAATTGCTATTTATTGACATAAGTAGACTTGTAGCACACCATAAAATGCAGGGAATATATACAATTGTACAGACGTGCATATAAGGGGAGATTTTTTTTTTATTTTCTGTATTACTGTAAAGATTTAATGACTTGCTTGAAATGAGTTTTGACTAGGTCAAAGTCCACAGAGTGTAAACTATGTGAGTTTTAGGTGGAGAGCTGTTCCCACAGTCACATGGCTCTCCAGAGGTGGACTCACATGACCTGGTTTGACCAAAATGGAAGCACTAATGGAAATATCAAGACATTCCACTCAAGCTCCTCATTCTGGGGAGAGCAAAACTGAACTCGGATCAAATCCATGCCAGTAATCTGCACATCTCTTCTAGCTCAGCAACCACTTTTTTTCATGATTTGTTTGCTATTGCAATACTTCTAAAAAAATTCTCCTCATTCTTATCTAATAAAAAATAATCAGCACCCAAGCCAGAGCTGGGCAAGTTGCCTCTTTTGGATTGAAGTGCCTCAGATCCCTTGTGAGTGGTTCTATTTTAGTGAAGCAAGGTCATGTCTACTTTCACGGTCTCAGCATTGAAGCAGAAAAGGCCCTGACCTGCATGCCCAGTGCCAGTTAGGGTAAGAGGTACGTAGGAGGAAAGATGAATAAATGGTCTGACTCAGTAGGCAGTACTTTAATGTGCTACAGAGACAAAAAGATCTGGACGAGAAAGGGCTGAACTCAAATTTCTCTTCAGCTCTGAAGTTTCCTAGGGGCCAGTTACTTATCCAATACCACAGAATTACTGTGAGGATAAGGCAAGATGGCTTTAAAGGACATCACAATGAATACACTACAAGATGGAAGAAATAGAATGCATATATTGATAGCCAGGGGAGCTTGAATCCCAGTTGTGGAGAACTAGGAAAAGAAGCTTTACTCATCTAGAAAAGCCAGCTGGATAATAAACAAAGCTAGCCATAGCCATAGCTGTGAATGGAAGAACAAAGTCTGGCTCAGACCATCTGTCAGCACTCTCTGGTTGCTTAGATAAGAAAGGAGGAGTATTAGGGTCAAATAAATGCAGCTTTCTCCAGCAGGAGAAAAGGGGGAAAGTATGAAGCTCACTAAGCAACAGGATAATGCAGCCTTCTTCAGGAGAGAGAACTAGAGAGAAGCCTGAGGTTCCCAAGTAGCCAGGTGATATTCAAGATCTAGGTTGTTGCTGTTGTTGTTCCTCTCAGTTCATGGTGACACCAGTGTGCAATAGCAACATACCTGCCATGACCTTTTACCAAATAGGTATCCGATAGAAGTGGTCCTGATAAGAAAGTGGTAACAGCTGACCAAAATTGTACGTGGTTTTAGTAGTTCTGGGTGTTCCTGGAACTTTATTAAGGCTTAAAGTATATAATACAAATATGGTGCTGTTAGAATTCCTTAAATGGAATGTCAGATTGTCATAACATGTGAAAGATGTTTAATTGCCATAGCAAGAGCCTTTTTCTGTCCCTTATCTTGCAAATCAGATTGCTTTATTTTGTATTTGGTCACTGGGAGCTAAACATGGACTGTAGAATCACAGTCAGTTTCTAATTCGCTACTACCTGTACTGCTTAATTTGACCTTGTAACGGGCAGCCAAAACATCACCTGTCCGTCACAGCTGGGCAGTGAGTCATCAGCCAATGGTGTGACGGAGGGCGGAACTTAAGGGGAGGAGCCGGTATAAAAAGGGCGGTGAAGAGTGTGTGAGGGAGATAGAGATAGAGATGAGAGATGAGAGATTGAGCTGAGGGTTTAAAGTGATTGTTAGTTATAGTGAGGGAGAGAGCCTGTCAGTGTGAAATAGTCTGTGTGAGCCAGTGTTTATTAACAGTGATTGATTAATTGATTCTTTACCAGTGATTTACCATTTTTATTTTTGTAATCAATAAACCAGATTTTGTTTTGAAAAGTTACACTTGTCCTTTCATGATTTTTTTCCCTTAAGGATAAGTTAGTGGCAGCAGAGTTTTAAAGTAAAGTAGCAACCATCTCTATTTCTATCTCCCTCACACACTCTTCAGCCCCCTTTTTATACCGGCTCCTCCCCTTAAGTTCCACCCTCTGTCACACCATTGGCTGATGACTCAAAAGAGCCATCAAACCAAGAAAACAAAAACCTAACTGAAGAGGAAAAACAGCCACCCACAAATAAAGTATTTCTGCCATAGATCAAAGGGGTCACGGACTGCATGGGGAAACTTTTGAAAAAACACAACCTACAAAGAGTATTCAAATCCACCACAAAAATACAACAAATGTTACAGTCAGCAAAGGACAAAAGGGACTCCCTCACCACTGCAGGAGTATACCGGATACCTTGCAGTTGTGGACAGGTATATATTGGACCCACAAAACGCAGCATTCACACCAGAATCAAAGAACATGAGAGACACTACAGACTAAAACAAGCAGAAAAATCAGCAGTAGCTGAACATGCCCTAAAACAAGCTGGACATGAAATTCTATTTCAAAATACTGAAGTACTGGACAACACCAGCAATCATTATGTCAGACTGCACAGGGAAGCCATTGAAATCCATAAACATCAACAGAACTTCAACAAAAAAGAGGAAAGTCTGAAACTGAACAAGGCCTGGCTTCCAATACTGAATAATACAGCCCGCAAAAGGTCAACAAACTCTACGCAGCCACAAGGACCAGGGATCATTGCACAAAAAAGACCAGCTAACGACACCCATCAATCACAGTGACAGATAATCTCTCCCTCCCTTATCACAACAAAACACGCTGATCACCCTATCTCCTGAAAAGGACAAAAGCTGTTCCGACAGCTATAAATACTCAACTATCCAACAAACAGCAACAGAGCATGGACAGAGTTCCTACTCCAGTCCTCTGAAGATGCCGGCCACAGAGACTGGCAAAACGTCAGGAAGAACAACCTTCAGAACATGACCAAAGAACCCAAAGAACCCACAATAACCATCAGATCCCGGCCGTGAAAGCCTTCGAGAATATTTTAGAGAGACACATAGGGAGAAAAATCTGTTACTGTATGTGCAAATCATGCTGTGTTGATTTGTTCAAGGTACACATTCAAAACTGGTGTGACTAAGGGCACGTCTAAGTAGAAACATCCAACATTGCTGGTTCCATGCTTCAGTGCTAAACCACAGTGGGAATCACAAGCCATTGAAGAGAATTAACATGCTGCCTCTTGCTTTCTGTACAGTTCTCTCACTTGGATGATATCATCAGCGCTGACCATGTTAAGCTGCCCTGGATGGACCATTTAAAATATTATATATATATTGTTAATCGCCTACCTTTCCAAATGAACTAACATGGTTCAATGCAATCATTTTAAAACAGTGTTTGTCTAGATGAATGGCTATAAGGCTGGATTATGATAAACTTTTGGCTCTGTTTGATTAAACAATAGTGCAATGCAGCTGCAAAAAAAGGTCAATGTTATTTTAGGCTCCATTAACCAAACTTTTAGTGTCCAAATCCCATGACATACTAGTTCCCTTCTATTGGCCCCATTAGGCTTCATCTGAGTATTGTGCCTAGTTCTGGACAGGAAGACAGATTTTGGCTGTATATCGGGGGAGGGGATCCAAATTGTAAGAGCAGTATGAGAGTAGAAATGATTACCCTGGAAGGTGGTGAGCTTTCTAACAGTAAAGGCATTCAAGAGAAAGCTAGGCAGGCATATATCAGATACAGTTTAAATTGGATTTGTGTATTGAGTAGAGGTTTAGACTTGGTGGCCTTATAGGGCCCTTCCAATGCAATTATTCTGTGATTCTGTAACTTGGGACATTAGACTTTTTGGCTGAAATCCAGGAGTATGGTGCAACTACAGTAGACCTATTGAATCAATGGGACTTGTAGAGCTGACTCACCAAATTGCCACTGATTCCATGGGCTTCCTCTGATTGTGGCTTACTACTGGACTTCAGCCATTGTTTTGTTTTGTTAGGAGTGTTGTTATTGCTTTTATTGTTGCTTTTATAGTGCCTCTCAAATGGGTTCAGGGCAGGGCACCCATCTTTGCTGAACAGTGTTGCACTTAAGTTCCAAAGGGCCACTGTAAAACTCAACATTTTACATATGTTGTGCCTACTGAGCACAATACCGCTGATGACAGTTAGGTCCCTTCCTGACATTCAAGCCACTGGTGAGATAGTTCTGGAGCTTACTGCCATGCTGATCTTTCTCAGGCACATTCTTTTGGAGAAACTGACAGTGCAGCCTAATTAAACTTGTAAAAGATGTAACATAAGAAATGTAGCATTAGCCAGTACAACACTTCTTTGGCAGCTCAAAGTCATTTAGTTTTGGGGTTCTTTCTTCCTAATACATACGAGGTTTACTTTAAGGACATGGTAATGTACGCTTGTCAGGACGCATTCCTTAACCTTATTTTGAAAGTCGGTACTTTTACCCATCATCTTGGCTCACATACAAATTGCAAAACCAAATGAAGACATTGATGCATCACACAGAGCCAAAGTTTGTCATCATCCTCTGCTTCGAAGTACGTTTGATCCTCATTGGTATGGACAAGTAAAATTCATTACACAAACGGAATCTTGACAGTGCATTAATATATTCTGGCTTTCAGGGCAGAATTAAAATACTAGAAGCCTGTGCAAGCAACAGCTTAATGGCAGATAAAAATGAGGCAGAGACACGTAGTTATTTCAAATGTACGAAGGGCACAATCCAACACAACGTTAGGCAGCAATGCTGTGCAATCTTACTTCAGAAAAGAATGAACACCACAGAGATCTGCGGATTTTGCTCATGCACATAATATTAATATTTCCTTTTTCTTTTCTTGCTTTACCTTTTCTTTTTAAAATATTTTTTAATTGTCATATTATATGTACGGTATATTATATGTATTGCCATGTGGAGCCATCAAGTTTTTAGAGTTTTAACCTATAAATGGCCCAGAGTGGCACATGCACTGATAGGTCAATATATAAATCAAATAAATGAAAAACACCAAATTCTGCACTAGATTGTGGACAAAAGGTAGATTTCGTACAATTAATTTTTTTATTAAATAAAGAAACAAACAAATGACATTATATTACAATAAGACATCTTCCAGCATGAATAAATGTTGCCAGCATTAACCAGAAGGAGAAGAGTGTTACCCTGAGTGTACACCCAGCCATTTTGAATTAACTATGTGAAGAGTGTAAAAATAAAGGCTACGAGCCTAAACATACTTGCACACAGGTCCCTGGGACATGTGATAGGCCCTATCTCTGCCAGCTTTCAAACAACATCTGAAGACCATCTATTTTACATAGTTTGCTTTTAGTGAAGATAACCATTAATTTTTACCATGCTGTTTGGTCAATCACTGCATTGTTTATGTTGAGCTGAGCAATGCTTTTAATAATGTAGTTTAGGCATGTGCACTCTCTTCAGACAATTGTGCAGAGGGAAAAAAGGAACCAGGGGTGTTGATGTGATGCAGGGTAGAGCAAGAAGCCACTGTTTCTCTCTCTCTCTCTCTCTCTCTCTCTCTCTCTCTCTCTCTCTCTCTCTCTCTCTCTCACACACACACACACACACACACACACACACACACACACACACACACACACACACAGAGAGAGAGAGAGAGAGAGAGAGAGAGAGAGAGAGAGAGAGGGATGGAGCAACATCCTGATATATCCCATTCAGCAGTTGTAGGCTTAAAACAGATGGGCAGTGATTTGAATTATAAAACAGAAAGCAGTACAGCATGCTGAGCTGATGACATCAAAATAAAAGGTAACAGCTGAACCATCCTAATAAAGCCCAGGATCTCACCTGGGCACTCCAGCGAGGGGAGTATCTCACGGTGCAGTATGTATGCTCCAGCAGCCACTTTTCAGAGCTTTAGGGTGAAAAAGTCTTGTCCCACTGTTTAGACATACTTTTTGCCTTTTCTTTTCTTTGGTCTGTCACTAAGCAGAACAAAATTCACTCAACTTTGTTGATATATTATTATACACCATATTATTATACTGTTAGGACAACATGTGTGATCATGGAAAGATGATAACTGTAAGGACTTTAGGTGAGTAGGTCACACAATTAGGGCACTGCGTAGCCCACACAGGTCATAGGCATTTGTGCTCTCACTCCCCACTTCCCCATTGTGAGAATTTTCTTTTTAATGGAGATCCAGCAAGGCACAGATGTCATGGACCCAAGGATGGAACTGTTTGGGATATTTCTCAGGAGGACAGGGTGGGCAGGTTCCTGATGAGTATGCCCTTTATGTAGGCATGGTACAGTTTGGTGGCTTCTGCATACTGCTAGCACGGTCACATGAGTAAGCCCTACTTGGTTCAATAGATTTTATTTTCTTGAATGTGTGCACAGATCTGAAGCCTAAAAGTTAGCTAACTCTAGGCTGCCATTGCTGGATTATAACTCCCACCAGCACTAACTGGCGTAGCCAATCCTCGGTCAAACTGGGAAATGCAGTCACATCTGGAGAGCCATCTGTCGTGGCTAACTCTACTGCGCTTCTCTTTCATGAGGGGCTGAATCCACTTGACCATACTTGAACTCATCCCATTGAAATGACTCACACAAGTACCACAAACTTCATTCGGTCTCTTCTGAATATGATTAATTCTAGATCTAATCCAGCATCTTGCCTGCAAAGTATGTCATGCTATGTATCTCTTACTACATTGCATTATATTAATAGATGGCAGTGTGCATCGTTACATCTTTGCCACACATCTAGAGTGTATGCTGTTCCAGTCTAAAAATCTTATGAATAAAATAATAAAGCCCCAGTGAATGACATGCAAAATTGCTGAGTGAATGAGTGAAGGCGGCCAGAAGGCCAGATTCTGCATAACTGGCACAAGTGTTTTTTTTTACTTACAGCAATGATATAATAAAATATGAAAATCTTGCACAGTGTCAGTAACCTGTCTGCTAAACTAAAATCATATTGCCTTTCCTGTACCCAATAATGAAATTTCTTAAAAGCTAACAATGGCTCCATAAATGTTCTTGTTCATAAAAAGGACTCATGAAAGGTTATGTGAATTAATTTGTAAGCCTGAAGTACATTCCCCTTCCCACCCCACATACACACTCCGTTGAAAATTGTTCTGTCTTGTGGAGCTGTGGAATATGCCTGGGAATAATACATCAGTCTACCTGTGATAGGTTATGCAGGGTCAGTTAATACTTGGAGCAGAAGGTGACTCTATTTTAAGGCATACATTTTCACATTATGCATTTATCAATGTGTCATGAAATGCAAGGGAGCACATATTGATATATCTTGAAGTTTTAAAGGGAAGCAAAGAAATAAGCTTTAAAGGAAAAAAAGATTTATAATACAATCCTATGTGCACTAACCTGAGAGTAAGACCCACTGAAGACATTTGTTTCCAAGTATGCATGAATAAGACCTTATAATTAGCATCTGCACGTGGAATCAGAAATCCCTTTGCTATTCCTCTGTTTTCCTTTTATACATGCCAGAAATTCAGGTAAAAATGTAAAAACAGATTAAATCACCTTCAGATCTAACCATCACCAGTTTCCATTTGTCCATGATAGAAGCTCACACTGAAGCCACCATAATTCCATTCAACCTGCTGAAATCCAATACTAAATAAGAACTAGAGTAGACCCACTGCATCAGTGGCACTTACACAGGAGTTGTCTATAGATTTTTGTGCTGAATATATGTCTGACTGCTGAGTGAGGGAAGTGGGCAAGATTTATATTTGTGCCTTCTGCCTCTACCACCTATTCAGCTCTCCTTCTGTTTGTAGTTGTAACACCTGAACAAACCTTAAGTGTCCATGACACTAGCCAGCTTGGTGTGCTCATCTAGGACCATGTCTTTGATGTTTTTGCCCACCAACCTGGTGGTGGCTCTTTAAAACTAGAGATGGGAGCTTTCCATTCACATTCATATTAGAACTGAAGCCCAGTACAGATTCCTGTCCTCACTCCTAGAACTGGCCACCCCATTTACTGGGCTCCATGCAACATGGGGGCCTGCCTTCAGCACCAGTGCACAATTTGGGAAGGAGCCCAGATGGTCATTGCTGCCTCCCCATGCAGCCGACTGCTCATTGCCTGAGTGGGGAGACTGCGTGCCACAGTGATGAGCTGTGCGGAGAGGTGGCAACAACTGTCCGGGCTCCTTTCATTCCTGAATACAGTGGCATGGAATATAGACGTAGCCATTTTGTTTTCTGTTTTGTCCTACCAGCCCTGCCTAAAATGGCCAATGGCAACAAATCATGGAAGAGTAAGTCAAAAACATAAGAAAAACTTCAGGCATTGGAAAAACACAGAGATGCAATTCTGGACAGTCTCTAATCATGTGAGAGGAAATAACAAAATCATGTAAGAGGAAATAAAAAAGCATTGCCAATAAACAAGAAAGGAAGCCAGAAGAGGATTTCCAGCTGAAAATTTCCAACTGTATTAATGAAATTAAGATATGTTACAACAATTTTAAACAAAAATAAAAACAGGAAACAAGATTTAATCAGTAAATAAGATAAGGTTGCATAAACATAAAATAGCTGTTGCAAAGCTGGAAATGTGGCTAGGAAGCCACATTGCCAATTTTTGATTGTGCCTCTAATTTTCAATAGCATTTTCTTTGAATTAATATTTAAAATGTCTGGGTGTGTGTGTCAAATGATATCCACAGGCCAGGAGACGCACATCCCATCTGTTGTAGACCCTAACACCTTGTTGACAAAGCAAGGGATAATTTTCTTCAAAAAGGGAGGGGGAGATGCAAAATGTTACTGGGACTGGAACAAAGCTGAACAGTGGTATTTTACCATAATTCACACACATCACATACGTCACTTATCACACAGTAGGTAAATTCCCCTTCAGTGTCCTCTCAATGGATGGAAGTCATGGAGCAGGCTTAGCTTACACAAACTACATGAACTCCACCATACATCCTTCTCTCTAGGCATGTCAGGGGATCATTTGAACTGCCCTCTGCTTGGCTGGATGGCTCCATTTGTGTTTTCTCAAGTTGCCAGGGAGTTCGAAATATTTCACAGCTTCTTACTGAAACTGTAATTTAAACTGCAGTCTATATCTTGAGTTAGATCCCTAAATCTTAGATTTGTAATCTGTAACCTTGGCTCTCTTCCTCAAATGTTTTTTTCAGAGTTCCAGGAATTATACCTCTAGTGCGGACTTTGATTCTATTTTTAAACTGTTCTCAACTGTTGATGGATCAATTGGGTAACAAAGACAATACAGGAGTTAGTGAGAATGGAGAACATTGACCTTATTAATAAAAAATATTAGCCAAAGCTCTTGGGAAATAAGAAGCAATATATCTATCACTTTTGCTCCACTACCTTAGACAGATTTGGCAGTCTTCCTCTGTCTGTTTGGCTTGACAGTGACCATTTCAATGTGGGTCTTTTTCTCTTGTAAGGATAAAAGCAATACGTGAGCTTACGTTACAGCTTGTTTCTGAATTGGACAAATAAGTATATAGTGAGCCACAGTTTCACACCAAAAAGTATGTATTGCAGGTCCATCAGCCTCTCTTTTCTTTCCATGAACACTGGACATTTCTATGGTAGCATCTCTGCCACTGAACATTTTTCTCCTTCATTGTAAGCTTCTTAGTCATCCTGAAGTTCATTGCAAATCAGGAAATAAATGATATTTTAAAACTTTTCATTTTTAAAGGGCTATAGAGTATCAGCTAACATTATTTTGCCTCAACCACTAATGTTTTTTGAAATACAGCCATGAATAACCGTAGACAACAGCAGGTATGAAGGTAGATACCAATCTGCAATCTAAGCCCTTCCAGATGTTTAGAACTACACCTGCACACTTCCTTATCAATGTACGGTTGCTTGTTGAGAGTTGCACTTAAAATAAGCTGTTTCTTATCGTCTTGCCTGGTGTTTGTATGTATGTGGATACAGGCAGTTCTGTGCAACATCATTTATTCCAGTGGTTTCCATCCTTGGGTACCCAGTTGATCTTAAACAACAATGTCCAGAAATCCTGGCCAGCACTGCTGGTGCTGATGGCTTCTAGAATTATAGTCCAAAAACACCTGGAGACCCAAGGTTGGGAACCACTGATTTATAGAAATGAGCTTGAAGTTAGGACATCATGGCTAGACATGGGGACAAATTAAAAAATGGATTGCAATATTCATCAGAAATTGCTGATTCATTAAATATTCATCCCTTCATACTTGTGGGATCCAGAGAACCCCAGGAATATGAAGGGATGAATATTTCCCCATTTCTATTCATCCCCCATAGGAAGAGAGGGAAGATTAGCCTCCCCTCTCTTCCTATGGCTTTCCCATTCTGCCTACTGGCCTGCCGATCAACTACCAATAGGTAGCCACTCACCACCATAGCCTATCCCCCGCCCCATTCCTCTCCCTACCTTAAGGGAGTCCAGGCTGCCCTTTGCAAAGATGGCAGCTGCAGCTTCCCTGCCCTAAATGAAGCCACATTTGCCATCTTTGCAAAGGGCAGCTAGTGTCCCTTTCTACAGGCTGTGGTTGCAGAGGCCAGCTGGAGATGACGGCGGTGGCTGTGGTGGTGGCAGGAATTATGGTTGGGGATGTCAGGGGGCAGTGGGGGGGTTGTTAGGGTTTTTTTTTTTAGTAACCTCCCATGAATCAATGAATAAATTCATGTTTCATCAGTTCATGGGGGCAGCTTCATGCTTTGTGCTTTGGCAACTTTTGATGACTCACGAAGCAGGATGACTCACTGAAATGGAGAGTTGTCCCCATCTCTACTCATGACAGCTGCACTTCAGTCCAGTTGATATAAGTTAATTTTTTAGTGAGGCTGACACAAATGTAGAGAACATTTATCCATGGGGTCCACTAAATATAGGAATTCCATTGAAAATTCACATGGGCTACAATCATACAAAGGAACATGGTCATATCACCATACTAACAGCAGTGAGTAAAACAAATCCAGGTATTAAAGCTAGGAGGAACTTTCTATAGCCCAGGACAGGAAGGGAATAAAAACAGAACCTACCGTATTTTTTGCTCCATAAGACGCACCAATTTTTTTAGGAGAAGAAAACAGGAAAATATAATCTGTTTTCCT